>NC_092876.1:306085372-306430372 GCF_028372415.1 Notamacropus eugenii
CGATAAGATATGGCCCTAGATGCAGGGAGAGTTATTTATTTATTATTTAACAGAATTAAATGAATATTAACATATACACATAAAGTGGGGTATTTAGCACAAAAATTGTTCACTGTAGATGATTGAAGCAAAAGTTTCAGGGAGGAGTGACACATTAAGAATCAGTGATGTGGGCTGTTTCAATATCTTTCATAGCATTTCAAGGTAAGGAAGGACTTTGAAAAGCCTTCTGGTTCAGGGATATGACCTAAAGGTAGCTCTATCTAAGTGAATTCTTACCTGCTGTAGATTTAAATCATTGTCTCTGATGTTGAATTATTCTTCCAGAGTATCCTTCCCATAATAAACTTTCAGAAGACTTGAAGACTACTGTCACATCATCCCACACTCTTTTGTCCACCTTAACACTGCCCACTTCTTTACTTTATTCTACATACTTCTATTTTTCCATTTTTTCAAGAACATGTGTTGCTTATTAAAAGAAAAAAAGTTCATTTTTTTTTAACATCAGACCCATAACTTTATTAATTTAGGTAACTCTTGGAGAAAAGAAAACTCCCTATATCCCTTGTGTATGTATATGAATATATGTATATGTATGTATATATGTGCATACACATATACAGACATACACACATATACATATACATATAGATACATAGTTACATAGATACATATATATTTATATAAGAGTATGTGTATCAGGAATGAGAAGGGTAATTGGGAAAGGACAAAAACCACAGTGGTGAATTTGCATATTTAATCATGTTAATTCTTCACAACTTAATACCATAACAATATATTCAAAGAGATGATGCATATATACACATATGTATGAGCTTGCATTTGAGTTGTTTATGAACTGACATAAAAAGCATGGCAAATTGCTTATGCTCAAGCATGCAAAGAGGGTCATTTCAAGCACTTCTGAAAAAGGTATTATTTTCTAGTGGCATCACAGGTAGTTCCAAAAGAAGCAATCATTTTCAATGATGCTCACCTCTTCAGCCTTAAGCAAGATCCATCTTCAACTTGCAAGCCTCAATCAGACTTAATGTATAATCGAGCCAAGAGTCTGAATGAAGTGGTTCAGGGGGCATAGATATTCGCCTACCTGGATGACGTTAGCTGGTGTGAGAACACCTTTCCTAAAGTAACCAGGTTAATGGTGAGATTAGGAAATGATGGCATGAAGTAGAAATAAAGCACTGCATTATAAATGTGGCCATGTCATTAACAAGTTGGACAATTTCTTCCCCTATAAATGAGGCCAACTGCTTTATCCACCATGCTACCCATATTGCCTCTTCCCTGTTCCTGTCAACACTGAAATTAGAACTAAGGAAGAACATAGATGAACATAGTGAGACAGGAGAAGACTCGAATAACTGAAATGGGGGGAAGAAGGCAGAAATAGACCATAAAAGCCCTTACAGAGGAAACATTCGCAGACTTTAGTTTGTAGGAAACGTGCCAGCCTGCATTAGTACAGAGAGTTTCTTCAACTAGAAGCTTCCTAAATCAATGAAATAATAGATCCAGTCTCCTAATAATATAAATGAAGGTATTAGATTAGGTCAATGGTTCTTAACCTGGAGGTTTTAAATTGTTTTTTATAAGTATTTTAATGACTATATTTTGATATAATTCTTTTCCTTTGTAATCCTATGAGTTTCATTTTATGTATTTAAAAAGCATTCTGAGAAGAGCTCCAAACGTTTCACTAGGGATTCAAGCCAAAAGGATCCATGATAAAGAAAGTTTGAGAATTCAAGGAGGATGTTCTCTTCCAATTCTCTCATTCCATGCAGGGAATTTTATAATTCTCTGAATCATATATAAAAACTAGCTGGACATAGTAACAAGATCACAGTCTCTGAGGTATAAATCTTAGAAGCTATCTGGTTGAATTTTCTCATTTTACAGATGAGAAAACTGAGGTCCAGAGTGACTAAGTGACTTGCCCAAGGTCACATAGGTAGTAGTATGAGAGGTACAATTTTAATCCAGGAATTTTAATTCAAG
Organism: Notamacropus eugenii; assembly: GCF_028372415.1. Taxonomy (NCBI): domain Eukaryota; kingdom Metazoa; phylum Chordata; class Mammalia; order Diprotodontia; family Macropodidae; genus Notamacropus; species Notamacropus eugenii. The sequence goes on from NC_092876.1 coordinate 306,087,398, forward strand.
AGTCAGCAATTTTTCCTTTCCTACACTAATCAATAAAAGACTTCGATATTATATATACGTAACATGATAGGGCAATTGTCTTCAAAAGCAACCAGTCTGAAATACCTTGGATAAAGTGGCTAGTGAGCTTCTAAACATCCCAGTGTGAACCCATGACACTAACCCATTTGATTTTCATCCAAATTTCATTTAATTTTCATTCAGTAGGAATGACCTTCCTTGGTTCTATGTGAGTTTAAATACAATACAGCAGGGAAAACAAGCTCAAATGAGGCAAGGAATGCACAGCCCACAGGGACAATTCAGTTTGAATATTTTACCTGATATTTGAGATCAATGGCATTATGTGGCTCCTGCTAAATGTTTTTCCAAGATAGACATTCTTGATCTTTCACTCACATAGAGAGGTTCTATTTGATTCTTCTCTCCTTCTCCTTCCCCTTCCCCTTTGCTTCATCTTTTTGGTAACTCCCTTATATCCTGGGATATCTGTCACTGGCCTTAATTTAGCCATGTGACTTAGTGTTTTAAGGGCCTCTGTAGGTTGCACCTTTGTTTCCTCTCCTTCCTCTTCCCTTGAAAAGGACTGTAAATATCTTCTCTAAAGCAATTTGTACAGGGTAAAAAGGCTAAGTGAAACAGCTGGAAACCAAAGAAAATAGCATTTCCTCTTAGTGTAGAACCATATCCAGCTCAACATTTTAAAGGTGTCATTTGTTCATGTAAAAGTTCCACATTTGAGAGAACTCACAAAGGAAGTACTTCACTATCCCCCCAAAAAATGCTGTCACAACTGAAAAGACATAATTACAGCAATTTACAGCCATTATTTGCATGAATCATTAAAAATCATATTGTGATGATGAAATATAAGATGTTACTTGTAAAAAAAAATGAAATGAAGCTGATCTTTTCCATTTAACTCAAACAACATTTTTTAAAGGCCTGATGTGCATTCGATAAAAACAAAACTAGTGCCTGCCTTCAGCTGCTTTCATTCTACCTGGGAAAAAGATGAAAGAATATTACATTTCCATAAATAAGTAATTGCAAAGTAATTTGAAGAAAGAGAATTTTTTTTCTCCCTCTGCTTTAGCCTCAAACCACCTCTCAACCCCACACCATCTACTTGCTGTTTTGGATAAAAATCATTATTGATCAAAATGTTCTTTAATATCATAGTATCAAATAGTATAAAAAGACAGATAAACCGAATACAATACAGCTTGCAGCTGGCACATGGGGATGTCTAATGTCTCCTCACCCTGGATGGCCTTCATACCCTTGCATTGAAATCAGAAATGGGAGGAAAGGGGTCAAACAAAAACTTCTCCAGGAAGCACTCAAGTAGGAAGAAGAAACTTTCCATGGATTGAAATTCATTCTCATCAGTTACTAGCATTGGCTGCTTCCACCTCTTCTCTATTCCTCTGGTCTGCTGATGTTCTTCATCTTTTTCTGGTATGGTCAGCACCCCACATCTTTTCCCAGTCTATCTTTAATTGTTCTTCAGTTTGGGCAATGGAAGGGCCACCATGCATCTACCAGTCTCCTATTACTAAATAGTAATATTCCTAATCACTAAACAGTAACTATTTCTCTTTTTAACCAGGAACCCTGAGGGTCTTCCCCTCCCAGTTTGATTGCTTTTTGTTTAGTAAAGGGACCAGCCCTTGAGTAAATACTTAAAGAAGCCTGTTCATTGAACAGTTGTATCTCACTCAAAGTGAGAATGAGATAAGGCCTTAGCCTGAAAGGGTCAGGGTCTCGCATTGCATCCTGGGCTATCTCCAGTTGTCCTCATGAGTATCAGCCCACTGGACCCAGATGGCTCAGGAGAAGAAAGTTAGGTTGGTGACCTTGTACAGCCCTCCCTCACTCAAATCAAAGTCAACTGCAAGCCATGTCATCATCTTGATTTCATGGCCCTCTTTGAGAATGAAGATCAAATACAACAAGCAGTTTCCTAGCTGGGCTTGACAGGAAAAGCATGGACCCAGGCAGAATCACACCACCACTCTTCCCAAGTTTCTCATGGAAGGAAGTTTTGTCAAGGTCAAGTAACCCTGGAAAATTGGGGAACTGAGGGTAATATGTGTACTAGCATTCCTGCATCACCATTCCCCTCCCACAATCTATATGACAACATCTGAGGAAGGGTCAATTCCCTGTAGGAATCTGGACTACAGACACAATTAAAATTTATGGAATTAATGAGTGACTGATCATCTTCCTTCGGTTTTACTTATTGTAATGATTGTGTTTCTATTTCGCTCCTTAGTACATTCTTTACTAAAATAATGTCCTCTTCCATTGACTCTATCTAAAGGATGCAACTAAGCATGAGGCTGACTAAATGGGAAGCTGGTTGTGGCAGGAGTCAGTCTCAATGAAGGAGTTTTCCAGAATCTAGTCAAAGTACTAGCATGCCAGAGAGAAGAGAACTGTCAATCAATACATGCAGAAGCTGACTTATGATGAAAAATATTATCCACCTCCACAGAAAGAACTGATAGCATAGGAATGCAGATGAAAACATACTTTTTAAAAATTTATTTCTTATTCTTGGGGTTTTCTGTCTATGTTTTCCTTTGCAATATGGCTAATAAGGAAATGTTTGACATAAATATACAGGTATAATCTATATCAAATTGATTGCCTATTCAAAAAGGGGGAAAGAGAGGGAAAAAATTTGTAACAATCTTAAAAAAATGAATGTCAAAAAATTTTTGTTAGCATGGTAACTGAGAAAAAATAAAATTAAAATTAAATTAAAAATATATACTGAAGTTGCCAGTGAGAAAATATAGTCCTAAGAAATAACACAGGATTTAGAATTGGAATGGATCTTAGAAATAATCAGTGATCTAGTGACACTGGTCTCCAAACTGTTCTTCAAACAAGATGCTCCATCTTTTAATTCCAGGTATTCTCACTGGCTATCCCTCATGCCTGGAATGCTCTCCCTCCTCATCTCTCTTTCTTGGCTCGTCTGATTTTCTTCAAGTCTCAGCTAAAAATCTCATTTTCTATAGGAATTGTTTCCCTTTCCTTCTTAATTCTAATGCCTTCCCAATATTGATGATTTCTGACTTATCCCATATATAGCTTATTTGCACATAGTTACTTACATGTTGTCTAGCCGTTAAATGATGAGCTTCTTGAGACCAAGAACTATGTGCCTTTTTTTGGATTCCCCAGTACTTAGCACATTACTTGGCAGATAGCACATGCTTCATATTGACTGAATGATTTAGTCTATCTTCATTTGATAAATTAAGTAAATGAGCCTGAGAAAAGTTCAATTACCTTAGAGAGAGAAATTTCAGTAAAATCACTGAAGAAGAAGTCATTATGTTCCCATGTCAGTTTGGAAATAGCCTCCCAGAGACGGTGTTGATGACACTTGACATTTCTGTCAATTACTTCAATAAAATAATAAGTAACACAGTTGATGAAAGATTAAGGATTCCAAAAGATTAGAACACTGGGTTACATCACATAAGATGAAATTAGTAGACATAAACATAAAGTCTTACATTTGCAATAAAAATTTCACTTCAGAAGGACAAGATGGGGGATGTGTTACCAGATAATAATTCATTTGGAAAATAATTGGGGCTTTGGTGGAATGAAAATACAATGGGATAGGCAGTGCAATAGGGCAGCTAATAGAGTGGATACAATGAATGTCAGGCTGCATTGAGATACATGCATGATTAGTGAGTAAACAGAGGTGGTGATGATAATTTTTCTTTCTAGAAGATTAGAGGGAAAAAAGAGCTATGGTAGGACAGTTTAAAAGAAGAGAGGAGGGAAGTTTTTTTTTTTTTAAGTTAGTGGATCCTTGACAATATTTCTTGGAAAAATGGAAGGAGTTAGAAGAAAAGGGGAAATCAAAGATGGAGGGAAGTGAAGTCCAAGAGGAAAGAGGAGAGTTTTTTATGAAGAGTGACTGAAATTAAGGAGAAAAGTATGGGTGAAGACATGGAAAAGTTTGAGGTGCAACTCACCAATTCACTGTTTCTACAAAATGCAGATTTAGTTGAAACAAGTTTCTAAGAGGTATGTAGGCATGAGGGAGAGCTGAGCAGAGAAAAGTCAACACGTGAGACTCATAGATGATTGGGGAAAATTTAACATTATAGCTAAGTGATATGACCAGCATGATGATCTATGGAGCATGCTTATGTTATTATTCTTTTTCTTTGTTTAGTTTTGTTTTTTAATTATAGGGTGTCACTACCACTTTTAATCTTAGCATATTAGAGATGGAAGAGACCTTTGACCTCATTTAGCACAACCTCATTTTACAAATGAGGGAAATGATACACAAAGAGATGACACAATCTTCATAACTTCTTTTTTTTTGTCCACCAATACTTCCACTATTTTAAATCAGTAGTAATCTTTCTTCCTCAAGCCTCTTTTCTCTCTAATCCAATTTTCAAAGAGTTACTGAAATGATCTTTACTCTTCATATGGCTGTCCACTTTGTTTCCTTTATTCTAAAACTTTAAGTGATTCTCTATTACATCTAAAATAAAATATGAATTCCTTGTCCTGGAACATAACTTTTTCCATGAAGGGTATAGTGCAGCCAACTCTAAAAAACTCATAATAACTGATTTTTTTAATATATTTAACGAGAGCACCAGCATTTCCAAACTTGGTGACTGCTACAAATCATGGCATGATTTATTGTTTTGCTGATTATCTAAACCTAAGAAAGTGTTAATAATTCAGATTAAACTTAAAAGTGAATGCATGTATTCTTCCCCATTCCACCCCTTTAAACATTTGCCAATGTACTCTAATATTGCTCTATAAACATGGCTTGAGCTCAATAGGAAGGAAGTAGAAGGCTCAGGGAATGAAGTCATCACCAAATTGGAGTCATGGCAGGCTAAAAACAATAAAAACAAATGGAATTTATAAAATGCTTAAAAGTTCATAAAGTGCTTTACAAACATTATTTCATTTGATTCTCATAATATCTTTTCACTCTACAGTGTGGCTTCAAGTTAATCTTCTAGTAATTTCATATTTCTCTCCTTCATGTACTTTATGTGCCAGATGTTTAGGACCATTACCTTTTCCCTAAACAAGACCTATCATCTCTCCTCACACATAGCTTTTGTACATTTGAACAAACTAATCTCCATTCTTGGAATGTATTCCTTCTCCATCTTTGCTTGCTAAACCCCTTCTCTTTCTTTCTTAATCTTTGTATCTCAGTGCTCAGCACAATGCCTTGAGTATAAGAAGGTACTTAATAAGCATGTGTGCATCCAAGGCAGCACAGACCGTTATTGGCACAGCCAGGCTTAGAACCCCAGACTCCTGGCTCCTGTTTCACAGTTCTTACATTGTTCTGCTTTCTTGGGTAAATTTCTAGACACATGTAGTCTCTCTTTAGGGGCACAGTCTCACATTTTGTGCATTTGTAATGCACCCCAGTTAATAATAAAAAAATCTCTCAAAAAAAAGATTGTCTCAACATTTGAAAGTTGATTTACAGGACACCATAGGATTGACTCTGTTTGTCTAGTAATCTGATCCATGTTCTCCTGAAATAAAAGAGCTAGAAAAATTAAGTAATAATTCCTTTGCCTGAAGGAGCTTCTGCTTGCTCATAATGGAAACAAAATGCCATAATTTTATATGGTTGTTGATGTTCTCTATAAGCAAACACATAATATGGTACTTTACCTATTAGCAGTAAACATTACTTTAATTTTAGTGTTAAAATATTCCTGTACAAATAATATTGTTGGGCTGTTAAGAAACACCTGGACAAGAAAAATCCAACTAGACTTGGCTCTCTAGATGAGACAGTATTCCTAGTAATCTACAAATAGAAATACAAGTCATTATATATTAGGAGAAGACTATGATCCAGGTGTGCAAAATCTATCTTTTATGTACATGACGTAGTGCCAGATCTAAGAATGTACTGCAGCTATAAGACAGCTGGATAAAAATGTTGTACGCAGCAGATTAATTCAGGAATGGGTGGGACAGGTGGTAAGGATGAAAACCACACACACGCACACACACATGCACACCTTTTCCCTATGCTTCATTCAAAGCCTAAGTGGGATGAGTGTTAGCTAACTTTACAAGCAGTAGTTACAGTCACAGATTAGGTTTGAGCTATGCCAAGGAGGAAACTAAAGAAGCCTGGGGCCTCTCTCAAGAGACAAAGTGGCACAATAGAAAAAAATATTGTCTTTGAAGACAAATTTTGCCTCTATCACTTACTACCTTGGGCAAATATGACCTTGGGCAAATCTGTTAATTTCTCTGAGCTTGATCTACTCATCTAGAAAATAAAGGGTATTCTGGATTAGCCCTAACTCAGGACAGCACACTGATTCATACTTGGGATTAGGACAAAGTGAAACAGTAGTGTACCATAACATAACAATGTTTTTTTAAAAAATCATGAGTGAAAGGTTACAAAGGATATAATTACTAACTTTAAAAAAGATGTTAACTTAAATATAATGACTGTTATCCATGACAGCTGGTCATACTTGGTGAGGAAGGTATTGAATGACAAAGTAGTAAGATTTCCTGCTATAACATCAGTTTCCCTTTAGGCTTGCCCTTTTTTTTTGCCTCAGTTATCAAGAAAGCCAAACCAAAGGTGAATCTAAAACAATGACCCTGTCCCCTTAAAAGGAAGCCAACCCAACCTCCAAAAAACAACAGGTGCTATTTCTACCATAAGGAGATTGGACCTGTGGGCACTAAAGTGTTTTTCAACTCCAGATCTAAGGTCCTATGATCTTATCATTCGCTTTACATATTGAAACTCCCATAGCAAGGAGTTATTGAGAAAAATTCCCAAGTGACATTTCGCAGACTGGAAAAGACTCTTCCAGGTTGTCTCCTAACTATTAAGTCTCTCTCTCAAGGCCTCAGTCAGAATAAACTTCCATACAAGGTCCAATTGTAATGACAAAGGAGTACAAAGGGAAGTAAGGGTCCAACAGACTATGTCTCAGTCTCCTTAGGTTCTGATAGAATACTAAATATTAATGAATTTTAAACAATTTGGGGGCATCATTTAAACATATATCTTCCTCATATGTCAGATATTGCTCAGATATAATCCCTCAACATCAAATATATCCAAATGATAAATGCTCCCTAAACAAAGACAACAGTGCTCCACACAGATGAGTGAATCCAGGAATTAGAGAAGCTCCTCCCCCTTCCCAATTGACACCATTTTGGATTTATTTTGACCTGGATGAGGTCAAACTTCTGTGGGAATTTTTTGATAATTTTTTCTTTTGTTTTGCTTTGTAATTCTCTCCAAGTTAAGCCATTTTAATATATGGCTGCAGTAGGACCTGTTATTGAGAGACAAACTAAATTTAGAAGATCCTAAGCAATTCCTAGGAAGCTCTTTTCTTTTAGGAGAAATAAATTAGCATTCTCTTCTGAAATAATTACATTGAACCTTTATAATCCATTATATTGTTAATAAGAGTTAAAGATCTTCCCCACCTATTAATGGACCTGTCCATTAAGAGAAGTTGGATTAGGGGATTTTGTTGTTGTTGTTGTTGTAAGGCACACACCTTTTGTTAATTTCTAATAAGACACTGGATTAGAAGGTTCTGCCCTCCAGCTCTGAAAAGTGCATAAATACTCTGGGGTGAGGTTTTATTTTGGGGCTTACTCATTGGAAGTGTTTGTTTGACCAGACAAGACTCAGGGCAGCTGCTAAGGAGCCCCCTAGCTTTGAAAACCCAGATATTGGTGCTACTTCTTCTGGTAACGGTATGTCTATGATCAGACAGTTGGAGCTGTCTGTTGATCTGTTGATCTTTGTTTCCTCTGTATTTTCTTTGAGGTTCAGGGTGCTGACTTTTTCTACTGAACTAAATGAATGATATATGTGCTTGATTAAAGTGATTGCTGATCCCTCAAAAGTTGTTTTCCTTTTAGAAAAGCAGATCCAAGAACCTGTACAGCAGACTCTCCTATGTATGCTGGGGTCCTTGCTCTTACATCCATTCAAATGCAGAGGTGAGTGGAAAATGAGTTACAAAGACCTGAAATCAAAAGACCTTATATATCAACCATACTGTGAAAAACTGAGTCTCTTTGCATGACTAGACTGTAACTCATCAGCTTATTCCAGTCCAACATTGCATTGGAGTATAACTCTCCCATGGTTTCTGAGCAAACTGTCCTTGAATTTTTCCAAGGTATAGAAGCTATGGTAGCACAAACTGAAGAACTGTGACCAATAAGATGATATCCTTAGGTTGATGTCTAGCCTTTTCGGGGACTTTCTTTCATCTCTGTCACAAGAGGCTCCAGCAACATGGAGATGCTATGGGACTCATCCAAGGTCACACAGTGAATAAAGAATCCATAACAAAGAGAGCATTCACCTTGTCTGCAGTACAACAGCAAAATGACATTTGGGAGTTTCTTCTCCAAAACCCAAATAAAGTCTAATGGGAATTACCACAGAAAATAGTTTCAGCATCAAATCAATGATACCTGTCAGGAAAGAAACTAGATTTCCCTGCTATCTTTATCAATGATTTCTAAAGTATGAAAATCGTTGATCTATCTGTGGAAGCAGTGAACAGGAATCCATTAGGAAAGTGAAAATATGACATCAGTATGAAAATCAATGCAGCTGAGGGAAAAGAGACTAAAAGGGACTGAGGAATTGCAGACATCTAATAGTGAAGAACAGTGAAGACTGATCTATGGAAAAATACAACTAAGATGAGAAATAAAAGACCATGCTGTCTGTGCAACAGAGGAGAAGAAATTTATTTAATTTGTATAGGGAATGACTGGAGGGAAAAGTTTCTGTAATTTCAATTCTAATCCTGAACCAAGAGCTATTCAGTTATAAGATGGAATAAGCCCTACTCTATAAATAAATAAAAAGTTCATGTATTTTAACTCTATTATAATAAACACATTTTCCCTTTCCTGAGTCTGCCATATTTTCATGCATAGCAATTCACTGTCTCCCAAAGAAGATCCTATTGAAAAAGGATAATTAATGTCCCTTTAAGCAATAGAAGCAAAATGATTGCTTTTTTCATATTGGATTATTTAATATATTTGTATGGGGTAGAACTTATAATCTAGAATTCTTTATGATTTAGAAGCAAAGGACTTAGTTTCATATATGTCCATAGTTGAAAAAACTCAGTAACATGTCAGCAACAACCATAAACCAGCTTCATGAATACAATATCCCATTCACCAAGAGATCATTCTTTTAGCAACAGTAATCACCAGCAATACAGGAATAGACATAGAAGTAAACAATATATCTCTGACTAGACTGGAAAGTAGTTGTCACACACACAAAAAAAGTGCACAATCCTCAGGCTTTCAACCAGATAATTGCACGTTAAAAATTATGGGTTGGAAAGAGGCCATTGTTTAAAAGTTGTTAGGATGCACTGAAAAATGTTGATTCTGAGGTCCCACTACTTGTATAACTTCTATCCATAGGAGTACTAGCTAAGAACTACCCATAGAGTACTAGCGAAGAACTACCCATAGACCACAGAATCTAGGAACTTCAATCTTAACTCACCAGCAGTGGAAAAGTCCAAAATCTGATTCTATTGTTACTGAGTTTTCTATATTTTGACTCCTTTGTGTTAATTCTTGATCTTCTTCTTTGAAAAATTTTTATAAGAATTCCTCACTTGTAACGTTGGTGAAGTTTCAGAATGATGGCCACAATATACTGCTGCTGGAGCTGTGAATTGGTCCAAACATTTCAGAAAGCAGTTTGGAATCTTGTTAAAGAATGACCCAAATTGTCTTACTCAGAGATCTCCCTGTCAGACATATACACTAAGGACCTCAAAAGAAACATCCCGTATATATTAAAATATTCATAGAATAATTTTTATTATATTAAAACCAAACAAAACTCAGAACACCAACAAAAAAGGGAAACTAAACAGGGTAAAAAATTAATGAATGATCAAACCTGGTCTAATAGAGAAGAAAATACAGAAAAAAGGGGTGGGGTATAAAGAGTGCTACAGGTACGGAGCAATACATGAGCTATCAGATTTGATTAATGCCTTGCTTAATTTTACTAAATTTTTCTTTTTCCCTCTCATTTTTATTCTGTTACAAGAGGTGACTCTCTGGGTAGGGTAAAGGGATTTTATCTTTTGAAATAAAGCTAATGGAAAATAAGACGTCTGTCTATAGATATAATATGGATATAGATGTGTGTATAGATGGTTTTATGTTGTGCATATACATATATCTTTAACTAGACATAGATATAGATATATACACATATATATGATACTCATACCTATAAACCTCTGAGGGGGCATTAATACTTTCCTTCCAGATGTACCTACCAGGTTGTAATTATAGCTCCTAGTAAATAACAAGGCTCTAATGTGACATAATGTCACACTCTAAGCTCTATAAGCTTCTTCACTACCAGTCAGTCATAGTTCTGCTCCTGTCAGTCTGCAAAATCCATCCACAAGTCTGCAGTTAAAAAACTGTTTATTTTAACTGCAATTCTAGAAGTCTCTTCAAAATTGGCTCATTGCAGTAGTCTCATGGAACCACAAGTTGGACAAGATTTCAGTGGCCCTCTAAGTCAATCTATACCTTTAAAAAGAATCTCTGTCTTTCTGTCTGTCTGTCTGACTCTGTCTCTCTCTGTATATATGAATGTATGTGTATGTAACATATATGCATGTATGCAAGTATGTGTATTATATATATATATATGTATATGTACATTTATGTGTATATTCTGCCTGAGAAGCTCAAATGAAGGGAATCACCTGCTTCCTGAGGTAAAACATTCTCCTTCTAGATTCTTAGACTTTAATTTTTTTTTTAAACTTCAAGACTAATTGTTTTGTTTCCAACTTCTTCTCATTGCTCTTATTTCTTTTCTTTGGTATCTAACAAAACAAGTCTAATGCCTGTTCCATGGGGCAGTTCTTGAAAACTTGAAGACTGAGTCTTCTCAGTTTAAACATTCCTAGATTCTCCAGTTGATCCTCATATGGACAGATTTCCATGACCTTCACCATCCTGGTCTCCCTTCTCTGAAAGTTTTTCAGCTTAATCAATGTCTTTCCTAATTTATGGTGTTTAGAATTGAGCACAGTAATCTAGCCTGTTTTGATTTATTCCAAGTTAGAGAGATTGATTTACTGTTTCAAATCTGTATGGCAGTGTACTAGTGCTATGGCTAAGCCCTCTCCCTGGTGTTGTCATTCATTGTTTAGAACACTCTTCAAAGATGCCTCTAAGTTTGGAGCCCAAATTCCCAGGTATCTAGTAAGTAGTTCTCAGGAAGTATCAGTGGAGCATGTTTGAACAAGATTAGTATTACCAGAACATTTGGACATGGTTACTATGAAATTCATGGGAAGAAATTTAAAACTTTATTGAAGAGAGAAGTGATGGATTAAATGAATAAAGTGCCTTTATCTCATTTAGAGAAAGCAATCATATAACTCACTCAATCAATCAAAATTTATTTGCTGAATATATCAAAAAGATCATATACCATGACTAGCTGGAATACACACATATACATATATATACATATACATACATGCATGCATATATAAATATATACATTTACATATATATGCATATCAGAAATACAGGGCTGGTTCAATATTATGAAAACTATTAATATAATTGACCATATCAATAGCAAAAAGCCATACAATTATATCAATATATGCAGAAAAAGCTTAATACAAGGCCCATTCCTATTGAAAACACTAGAAAGCATAGCAATAAATGGACCTTTCTTAAAATGATAAGTTATATTATCTAAAACCAAGATTAAGCATTACCTATAATGAGATAAACTAGAAACTTTTCCAGTAAGATTAGGGACATAGTCAGGATGCCCATTATCAACATTATTGTTCAAAATGAAGGAAGATATTATCTACATGCAGAGAAAGAACTGAAAAATCAAAGTACATATGCAATGTTTATACATATTATATGTGTATATATATATATATAAACATAAGTATGTATGTATATATGTGTGTATACACACACATATATACATATACACACCTAATGGTAGATATCTCTATGGTTGGGGAGGACAGAGAAGAAAAAAAAGGAAAGAAATTGCAATATAGCATATATTTCAAAAGAGTAACAAGTTGTACATAATAGATTTGCATTTTCATGTACAATCATTTTTTTTAATTTCATAAATTTAGAATAAAATAAAATGAAAAAGAAATGCAAGCTATAATAATAAGAAAAAGAAATTGAAGGAATAAAAATAGGCAGTGAGGAAACAAAACCATAATTCTCCTCAGATGATAAGATGATACACTTAGAGAGCCCTAGAGAATTAACTATAAAGTAGTTGAAATAATGAACAGCTTCAGCAAAATTACAAGGTATGAAATAAATCCACACAAATCATCAGCATTTCTAAATATCACCAGCAATACCCAGAAGGAAGAAGTAAAAAGAGAAATCCAACTTAAAATAATTGCACATAATATAAAATACTTGAGAGTCTACTTGCCAAGACAAACCTAGGGTTTCTACCACTACCTCACAGAGCCTTCCTCACAAGAGGAAGATCTTGTAAGTTACAAAATGCTCAAAAGATGTTAAACCTCCCATCCGCACTTTAGTCTTAGTAGCATTTCTAAATCAGCTGACAGCCTTCATCATTTCTTGCCTAGACTTTTGCAATAACCTCCTATCTGGTCTCCCTGCTTCATGTCTTTCCCCTTTCTTATCCATCTTTCACATAAATGCCAAAGTGATTTTCATAAACTGCCCTAGTCTACAGATTCCAAGGGTTCCATATTGTCTCTAAGATAAAATATAAGCTCATCGGGCTTTTGAAGTTCTTCACTGAGGCAGACGTGGTGTCCAAATTACATGCTTGTAATGCCAGATACATGGACAACTAGAAAGTGAAGTGGACTAAGCATGAGACCTGGAGGCAAGAAGACTCATATTAATAAGTTTAAATCTTGCCTCAGACACTTACTAGCTGGAAGACCCTGGGCAAGTCACTCAACCTTGTTTGCCTCAGTTTCCTCATTGTAAAACCAGCTGGAGAAGAAAACAGCAAACTACTCCAATATCTTTCCCAAACAAACAAAAAAGAGGTCATGAAGAGGTTTTCATGTCTGAAATGGCTGAACAACAACAACAATCCCATCTGCTGGGAAGTCTGAGGCTGGCAGATCTCTTAAGCTCAAGAGGTCTGATCTGCAATTGGCAAAGCCTATTGTGTCAATACTAAGTTCATTACCAATATAGTGAGAGCCCAGAAGTGGAAGAAGGGAAGGAGAGGGAGGAACCAAGTTACCTACGAAGATACAAACTGACCCAGGTCAAAAACGAAATATTTTCCAGAATGAGTCAAAGTAGGACAAGCCCCATGAGTAGTCCTTCAAATTGTAGCTTGGGCAATACATGGATATGCAGTATGTAAAAAAAGTACAAATAAAATGTTCTTTACAGCCTTCACCTATAAGTAAGTTATATCAAGGTTTTATACTAAGGAAAGCCATGGACCAGTACTGTGAAGTGGAGGAAAGGAGTCTGAAAACAGTTATGTAATACTGTTAAGAAATAACAAAGAAGTTAGATCCAGAAAAAAAGAGTTAAAATCCTAGCACTGCTATTTATTATCTACATGATCTTTAACTAGTCGCTTTTCTCCACTTGTAAGATTGTGGACTGGACTGGGGGATTCTTAAGGTCCTTTTCAGGTCCTAATCCTGTAACCCTCTAGGAGTGAAAGTAATGAAGATTCAGTAACATTTGGAATCCAGAGGTGGGTTTTGTTCCACCTGGAGAACAAGATAAAGGCATGCCAACGATGTAGTGGTCAGTAAGTATTTCTTATACACATATGCCACTTTTTTGCTCTCCAGTGCCTCTTCTAATATTCTGACCCTGTGCAATTGGAGCACCCACTTCACAGCACATTAAAGAGTCAAAGATCACCTTTTCAAAAGAAATAGAAATCACACTTCTTTGGGGGCAATTAGTATTGACTCAAGAAGCCTTGTACAGAATAATATCAGTGACTCATACTTCTATTACTGTTTGAGGATTCTCTCAATAATCAATAAACATTTATGAAACACCTACTATAAGCCAAGCGCCATGCTAAGTTCTGAGGATACAAAAAGTTAAAAGTAAGTACCTTCCCTCAAGAAGTTTATAATCTAACAGATGAGACAACATATAAATTTTTAGAAAGTAGCATACGCACATACATACACATATATACATACATATGTGTATGGGAATGTGTGTGTGTATGTATGTGCACATGTATGTGTGCATGACAAATAGGAAATAACAGAGGGAAGATCTTGGAATTAAGAGGGTTTAGAGGACTTTGCTCAATTAGATAAGGAAGTCTACAGTACATTTTAGATACAGTCCATCAAAAAGTTAAAATGTTTAAAAAATGACATACCCTTTGACCCAGCAATACCACTTCTAGGACTGTATCCCAAAGAGATCACAAAAATAGGAAAAGGACCCATATCTGCAAAAATATTTATAGCAGCTCTTTTTATGGTGGCCAAGAACTAGAAATCAAGGGAATGCCCATCAATTGGAGAATGACTAAGCAAGTTGTGATATATGAATGTAATGGAATACTATTGTACCATAAGAAATGATGAACAGGTGGACTTCAGAAATATCTGAATAGACTTATATGAACTGATGCTGAATGAAGTGAGCAGAACCAGAAGATCCCTATACCCAGTAAGAGCCAAAGTGTGTGGGGACTGTTTTTGATAGATTTAGTCTTCCACAGCAAGGCAAGGACCTAAAACATTTCCAAAGGACTCATGATGCAAAATGTCATCCACTTCCAGAGAAAGAACTATGGATTCAGAACGCCCAATGAAGCAGACTATTTTCTCATTTGTTATTTTTGGTTTTGTTTAGTTTTACTCGTGCTTTCTTCCATTGAATTTCATTCCTCTATGCAACATGACTAATGTGAAAATGTGTTTAATAAGAATGTATATGGAGAGCCCATAAGAGGAGGAGGAGGGAGGGATGGGGAGAAAATTTGAAATTTATGAAAGGGATTATTGAAAATTGAAAATAAACAAGTAAATACATTTGAAAAATATTAAAATAAAATAAAATTCTATGCCAAGGTATAAGTGGTCCTGGGCTCTTAAAGCTTATGCCAGTGGAGAAAAAGGTCTAAGAGGCCCCATCAAAATGGGAAAGTGTTGAATTCAGGCCTAGTAAAGGAATGAATGTGTGAGATCTGAAGACAAAATTAAATGAACCTGGAGAAAGTCATTGCCAAGTTACCTGCAAGGCAGTGTGTGTGTATACATATATGTATGTGTATACATACATATATGTATATACATATACATATGTATTCTTATGTATACATATATGTATATATATTTGTATTTATATATACACATATTAAATTCTCTAATGAATATTAATGCAAAAGTTTTAAATAAAATACTAGCAAAGAGATTACAGTAATTTATCACAAGGACAATACACTATGATCAAGTAGGATTTATACCAGGAATACCCAAAGGGCAATCAAACAGGACATAACTTTCGATACATCAGTACCTCTACTAGAACTGTAGTAACTGTTTCTCTTTACCCAGGAGACCTGAGGGTCTTCCCCTCCCAATTTTAGTTTTTTGTTTTTTGTTTTTGTTTTTGTTTTTTATTAAAGGGGCCAACCCTTGAATAACTACTTAAAGAAGCCTATTCATTGGATTAGGTGTATCTCACTCAAAGTGAGAATATCATAAGACCTTAGCCTAAAATGGTCAGGGTCTCCCATTGCATCTTCAACCACCTCCAGTCCTCCTGATGAATATCTGGCCACTGGACCCAGATGGCTCTAGAGGAGAAAGCGAGGCTTGGTGACCTTGCACAGCCCTCCCTCATTCAAATCAAAGTTAACTGCAAGTCCTGTCATCATCTTGATGTCATGATCCTCCTCGAGAATGAAGGACAAACACAACACAATAAGATCTGTACCCCAAAGAGATCATACAAAAGGGAAAAGGACCTACATGTTCAAAAATATTTATAGCATCTCTTTTTATGGCGGCAAAGAATTAGAAATTGAAGAGATGTCTATCAATCGGGAAATGTCTGAACAAGTTGTGGTATATAAATGTAATGGAATACTATTGTGCTATAAGAAATGAACAGGTAGATTTCAGAAAAACCTAGAAGAATTTATATGAACTGATGCCAAGTCAAGTGAGCAGAACCAGAAGAACATTGTAAACAATAATAGCAACATCGTGTAATGATCAACCATGATACTCTTAGCTCTTCTCAATAATTCAATGATCCAAGACAATTCCAAAGGACTCATGATGGAAAATGCTGTCTACATCCAGAGAAAGAACTGTGGAGTCTAAATGCAGATCAAAGCATACTATTTTCACTTTTTTGTTGTTTTTTTCTTTCTTATAGTTTTTCCCTTTTGTTCTGATTCTTCTTTCACAACATTACTAAGGTGAAGAAACATATTTAACATGATTGTACATGTATAACCTAAATCAGATTTCTTGCTGTCTTGAGGAGGGGGTAGGGATGGGAAGAAGGAAGAAAACTTTAGAATTCAAAGTCTTAATAAAATGAATGTTTAAAACTATCTGTAAATGTAATTGGGGAAGGGGAAACAAAATTCTATTAAATGGGAAAAAAGAAAATTCCAATTCTCAAAGACCATGTACTAGGTTACAAGCAGCATCTGAGTGCAGTGGATAACCTCTGGGTTTGGAGACAGGGTACACATGGAGTTTTTTTAGAACGTTATTCAACATCATAAAATAGTTCAAGTGATATAGATGTCAAAGATTGCCTTGTACTTTAAAAAGAAAAATGTTTAATAACACACTATATTAGAAGTGTAATTTAATAAGGTACTTGAATAAACAATATTTTTGCTGGTTGTGATGGTGTATGCTTACAATCCCTGCTTCTGAGGAGGCTAAAGCTAGTAAAATTCAGGATCTCTAACACAGATTAGGGCTAAAACTGACCTATTCCAAAGTCCGCACTAAGTCTGGTCCAATATGGTAAGCCCTTAGGAGCTGGGGATACTAGGCTGAAAATGAAGGGTTGAATTGACTCAGGATAAACAAAAACAAAACAGTAAAAACTCACATGCTAATCAGAAGTGCAGTCTGGCTCATTAGTGACCACTGCACTTCCATCCTGAGCGAAACAGGGAGATGCACTCAATCTAAAAAAATAAATAAATAAAAGGAAAAGATAGGGAAGGAAGGGAGGGAAGGAAGGAAGGAATGAGGAAGAAGGAAGAAAAGATGGAGTGAGGGAGGGAAAGAAGGAAAGAGAGAAGAATAAATAAATATTTTAATGATGTGACTAATGGAGATTTTCAGAGTAAGAAGTAGGTCATACTTAGTATTTTTTATTACAGATTAAATATATTTTCTAATATGTCAATTTGAAGCAAAGAATTCCCTTCCTACCCCCACTACTCAAGTTTTATTGAAAGAACAAATGCAAATTTTTGAAAGAAAAATCAGTGCTTAGGTAAGTTTAAATACAATGTTGCTGAATTAATATAAACATATAGGAATAAAAATGATTAAGGGTAATATATAACAATAGGAATAAGGAAAAAGGAAAGTTTTGAGAGTCATGAACCACCTCTTATTCAGGTGATGAGAACAATGCTCTGTTGACACTAAGGGTCTTGTAGAGTTCATGGAGTTATAATGTTAAGATGGAAAATGAATCATATATATTTTCTAACCCAATTTTCTAGCTTCACAGGTAAGTAATTTTTATTCTCAAAAGGGAAAATAATTTCCCTCAGGTCACATTATGAACCATTGGAAGAGTCAGAACAATAGCCCAGGTTCTCTGGTCCCCAGTCCAGTTCTCTCCTTTAATTAGAAACTAAATGAAACATTGAAGAAAGTCTCTACCCTATATATAAAGATTATGAAAATTCAACCATCTCTCAATTATACACAAAAGTGGTTTAATGATGGCATAGATAATGAAGCAGTGGAAGACCATCAAAAAAGATATTGCTTCTGACTTTAGAATTTGGACTCTCATATTTCTTAGAATTTGGATATCTACAAATTTCTGGTTGTTCATAATCATTTAAGCAAAATGCTAAAGTCACATTATAATAATTTGATGCAAACAAATATAATTCTGTTTTTCATTCCTTACACTTTGCTCTGTGATTTTTGCCTTAGCTTCACACTGTGGACAGACAGCATCATTTTTTCAGTTTGGTCTGAAACACTCTTTCTCTCAGTAGAGATGCCCTTTCTTGATGTCTTGATAACCTTCTCTTTCATTCTAATCAACACCTTGAAACGCAGAGAAGGTAATTAATGTTTTGATCTAAATGTTCTTCCTCCTGACAAAAAGCTGAAAACAAAATATATGCCCAAAGATTTTGCAGCAGCTTCAAAAATTATACTGCGTAAATATAATGGAAGTAAAAATATATAGAATTCAGAGAAATATGGTAAGATGTGAATGAAGTGATGTGCAATGAAGACAGCAAAATCAAAAGAAACATAATGAATTTAACAGTGTAAATCGAGTCAATAGGGAACAATCAAAAAAAAAACTATGGTAAAGTAAATTGATCAAAGTTAATACCATACAATTAAAATTAAGATGAATTCCCCTTTCATGTGATTTTTCTTTAAGATTTCCCCCCATCCCTGCACAGGAGGGATTCATTGAGAAATATCCGTCAAAAGAAAGTATTCCAATAATTTTTAAAGGTCTTCCTTCAAAACAGACAATAACTTTTCAAAGGAAATAGGAGCAAATAAAGATGATTGTGTGATACGTGCTCCAGATATTCATCATTGATGGTCGAATCAAATTAATGCAACAGAATAGTAATATTCCCTAAATTAATTCAATAATGTAATGCTATATGCATTAAATTATGTAGATATTTCTTTGTAGAGATATATAATGTAATAACATTAATTTGGAGGAAGAAAATGTCAAGATTTTCAGGAGCACTGAATTCTTTCTTAAACGTAGACATGGAGACATATCATTTCCAATTAATCACTCAACCAACAAACACTTATCAATAATAATAGTAGTAGTAGTAAGTGATATATGTTGTTTCCATAGCACTGATGTACTGAAGTTGGTGAAATGCTCTCTCTCTTCATATATATATGTACACACACATATATATACACACATATGTATGCATATACACATACACACATATGTGTATATATGTGTATGTATGCATAAATGTATATACCTACACACATACACATATGTGTGTACATATGTGTACATATACACATATGTACATATAAAACCTCATTTTATTATCGCAATTATCCTGGAGTTGTGTTATTATTTTTCTTATTTTACAAATGAGGAAATGTAGACTGAAAGAGAAAAAAATAATATTTCCAGGGGCAGACAACTAATAAGTTTTTGAAACTCAGATCCAGCTGAATCTAACTTGTACACTACATTGTGTTAACTGCTTAGAGTACAAAGACAAAAGTGACATGATCCTTGTCCTTTCAGAGTTTATATCATAATGGTAAAGACAGTGTGTACATATAGACATGTAAGTGTACATCAAGGAGAAGCAACAATTAATAGGAGGTAACTTTTGGAGAGAGTCACTAGCAACCGGGGAGAATGAGGAAATGCCTCATGGATCAGGTAATACTTGAACTGAGTTTTGAAGGAAACCTGGGATTCCAAAAAACAGAGGTGGTGAAGAAGAAATGCATTTTATGTATGAAGTAACAGTGAAAAGGATTGGAAATGGGTGACAAAAAAATAATGCATGCATCTCAGCAAGCAGACCAGTACAAGTTTACCATCAAGTGGGTGGAATGGAGCTACATAAAAGATGACTGGAAAGGCAGGAACAGGGAACATTATGAAAAACTTAAAATGCCAAACAAAAGAGTTTGTATTTGATCCTAGAAGTAGTAAGGGAGTGCTAGAATTTATTGACTCAGAACTAAACATTAGGAATATCATTTTGGCAGCTGTGTGGAGGGTGAGTTGAAATGGTTTGAGGTAGGGAGACCATATAGAAGATTATTAAAATAGACCAGGCAAAAGGAGATAAGGGCATGACCTAGGATAGGGACTATATGAGAATAGAGAAATGCATGAGAATTGTAGAGATAAAAACTACAGGATTTTGGTAACATTGAATATTTGGGGTGGGTGAGAGTGAAAAGTCAAGGTTGATATCAAGATGGTAAACCTATATAACAAGAAAGATGGTGGTCTCAACAGTAATAGTTAAGAAGAGAGGCAACTTTAGGTGGAAAGAAAATGAGTTCATCAAGATTTTAGTATTAGGTAACGAAAAGCAAGTCTTTTATTTAACTAACTTGAAAGGACACAAACACCATGAATAAAGACTCCCTATCTGAAAAAAATATGAGAAAAAATTTGGAAACAGTTTGACAAAAATTACACTTCACCTCACTCTCAGCAAATTGGTGAACATTATAAAAGAGGAAAACAGTGACTATTGGAAAAAACCCGTGAAGACAAAGATGCTAATGCACTGTGGATAGAACTGTGAATTGATCCAATTTTCTGGATAAAATTACTTTTTTATAAAGTAACAGTTGTTCAAATTGTTTGACCCAGAAGTCTTACTGCTGGAAAATATCTTCCAAGGAGGTAAAAAGAAAATAAAAGACTAATATATAGCAAAATATGCATAGCAGCCCCATTCTATTAGCTAAAACTGGAAATAAATTAGGTATCCATTAACTCAGAATGTTTGACCAGATTTTGGTATGTGAATGCTATGGAATATTATTATATTACAAGAAACAACCAATATTAGGACTTCAGAGAAACCCTAGAAGATTTGTTTGAACTAATGCAGAACAAAGTGTTATCATCATCATCATCACCTTTATATAGTACTTTAAGTATATGAGTACTTGAAGCAAAGTGCTTTACAAATTATTCACTCATTTTATCCTCACAATAATCCTGTAGGTAAATATTATTATTATACTCATCGTACAGAGGAAGAAGATAAGAAAACCAAGACAGATGCAAGTAAAGTGTCTGCACAATCAAAAGCTACTAAGTAAACTGAGGTCAGATTTGAACTCAGTGCCTCCTGACTTCAAGGTCTAGCGCTCTGTCCATTGCATCACCCAGCAGAAGCAAAAGAAAACATAAAGAATGAGCACAACAATGTTAAACAAAATGAAACTGAAAAGACAGCTGAATTCAAATCGTTGTAATGACCAACCTCATTTCAGAGTAGGGATGATGAAACATACCTGCTCTAGTGGCAGCTAGGTGGTACAGTGGAGGCAGCAGTAGGTCTAAAATCATGAAGATATGACTTCAAATCCAGCACTTGCTAGCTGGATGTGCTTGGACAAGTCACTTAAGCTCTGTTTCCTTTGCTTTCCTCAACTCCAAAATGTGGATAATGACAGAATCTGCCTCCCAGGGTTGTGAAGATCAAATAAAATAATATTTGTAAAGTACTTTGTACAGTGCCTGGAACATAACAGGTCCTAAATAAATGTTTGTTTCCATCCTCTCTTCTTAGGAGAGAAGTTGTGGATTATGAATATAGGTCAGTGTGTCATTTTGTTTTGCTTAATTGTACTTCTTTGTAATAAAGAAGGGGGAAGGAGTGAAGATTGCAATATTAGGTAGGTACAGCTATAAAAAATAAATAGAATATGTTTACATTCATATTTGTATATGTGTGTATAGGTGTATTTACATACACACACATGCAACTTATCTTGAAAATAAGACATTAATTGTGTTGCCATATGGGGGTATTTTGGAAGTATACATTTCTCTCCTCATTATATATATATATATGTTTCCTCATAAAGACACACATATTCAACCCAAAACCTCTAAAGCAAGGGACTTCTTAATGTTTATCTGTTTTATGGACTCCTTTGGGAGTTGGGTGAAGCCTATTGATGAGATCTTAAACTTATGCCTTTAAATGCTTTGAATAAAATACATAGGAATAAAAAGAAAGTAAATATATTAGAAATAATTGTTCAAAAAAAGGTTCAGTGATCAAGGGTTAAGAACCTTGATTAAAGTCAAGTTCAAGTCTAGGTATCCTATTACTTTTTAGAAAATAGATAATAATCATAATTTAACTGGCAAGGTAAGTAATTGGGTTAGAATTACAAAGTGAATACCTGATTCTATGAAATGTCAAGCAACCTCAGCACCCATACACAAAAAAGAATACTCTCCTCCATTTAGGAAGGTTTTAGCCCTCAGCATAAGTTAGCTTTATTTTTTTACAATTGGAAAAATTTTCCTGGCTGAAACCTCATGGTTACAACTTTTGCTCCACTCCTGACAACTGCCATGAGGATCTGCTAAAGTTTCTATGGTGCAGGCACATATCTCAGGTTATTCCATGAGATCATCAGAGCTCTTCAAGGTTTCTTATGATCAGGGACTTAGTGGCAACATTACTTATCCCCTTAATTATGCCAACCAGAATTCTGATTGATCATCTCTCCAATCAAACCATTTCCCTTCCCACCTCTCTCATGCTGACCATTCCACTTTTTTAAATCTCACAACACTCAGAATACTTTCATACTAGACTACTCTCCTTATGTTGCAAACACTGGATAGTCGGGCAACTACTATGCATCCTGGAAGTTTCTCCATTCAATTATTCCTACTACATCAAAATCAACAACAGATTACAAATGGCACAGTAAGTAACATTCAAAGGAATTTTTAAAAGCAATGCTTTATCTGGATTAGTAAAAAATGCTTATGATTAAGATTCTGATATAATCTGATACATGTTTTGAGATTAGAGGAAGGATTCTCCATCAAAATAATCACAAATATCACTTCAGATGTCTGACCCTCATGTTTAAAGTCATGTGTTTATTTGCCTTTCATCATAATTTCTAATAAGATAGGCATGTGGGGGTGGAGCCAAGATGGCAGAGTAGAAAGATGCACATACACTAGCTCTTCCCCCACAGCCTATAAAATACCTGTGAAGAAATACTCTCAACAAATTCTAGAGCAGCTGAAGCTACAGAACAACAGAGTGGAGGATATTTTCAGCCCAGGGTGACCTGAAAGGCCAACAGGAAAGGTCTGTCACACCAGATGCAGAGCAGAGCCCAGCCCAGCCTTGACTGGAAGGCACAGCAGTGGAGGAAGACCCGAGCAGACCTCAGGGGCAGAATCCCCAGCAGCAGTAACAGTGGTTTGCAGATTCCTCTACCCACAGGTTCCAAAGGTCAGTAAGAGGGTTGCTTCAACTGGTCATAGCTGTGGCCTCAGGTGGCAGTGGCAGAGGCCACATGGGGCAGCAGCAGCTCCCACAACAGACCACATTCATTGTGGGATTGCAAAACCTCTGGGGGAACTGAGCAGCTAATTCTTACCTCAGCTCTGTGTAATGGTCCTGCCCCTACCAAAAGCCCCTGGGGGAATTGAGCAGCTTATCTGAATGTCAGCCTCCAGAGCTGACTTGGTGGAACTGAAGACCAGGTGGCAGTGGAGAGGAATCTTTATTACTCAGAGATTCTGGGCACAAAAGTTTCTGATTTCTCCCAGACCAGTGCACAGGCTTGACTGTGCCACCTTGGAGGAACTGAGATCTTACAGATCCCCAGAGTATACCCTACTCTTGACAAAGGACCCAAAAGTCAAGTAACTGATTGAGAGAATGCTCAAAAAAGGGGAAAAAAAGACTATAGAAGGTTACTTTCTTGGTGAACATATATCTTCCCTCACCTTTTCTGATGAGGAAGAACAATGCTTGCCATTAGGGAAAGAGATAAAAGTCAAGGCTTCTGTACCTCAAACATCCAGAATAAATATTCAATGGTCTCAGGCCATGGATGAGCTCAAAAAGGATTTTGAAAATCAAGTAAGAGAGGTGGAGGAAAAATTGGGAAGAGAAATGAGAGAGATGCAAGAAAAGCATGAAAAACAAGTCAACAACTTGCTAAAGGAGACACAAAAAAATTCTGAAGAAAATAACACCTTTAAAAATAAGCTAACTATTGGCAAAAGAGATTCAAAAAGGCAATGAGGAGAAGAATGCTTTAAAAAGAAAAATTAGCTAAATGGAAAAGGAGGTTCAAAATCTCACTGAAGAAAATAGTTCTTTAAAAATTAAAATGGAACAGATGGAGGTTAAAAACTTTATGAGAAACCAAGAAAGCACAAAACAAAACCAAAAGAATGAAAAAATGGAAGATAAGATGAAATATCTCATTGGAAAAACAACTGACCTGGAAAATAGATCCAGGAGACAATTTTAAAGTTATGAGACTACGTGAAAGCCATGACCAAAAAAAGAGCCTAGACATCATCTTTCATGAAATTATCAAAGAAAACTGCCCTGATATTCTAGAACCAGAGGGCAAAATAAGTATTCAAGGAATTCACCAATCACCTCCTGAAAGAGATCCAAAAAAAAGAAACTCCTAGGAACATTGTGGCCAAATTCCAGAGTTCCCAGGTCAAGGAGAAAATATTGCAAGCAGCTAGAAAGAAACAATTCAAGTATTGTGGAAATACAATCAGAATACTACAAGACCTAGCAGCTTCTACATTAACGGATTTAAGGACATGGAACATGATATTCCAGAAATCAAAGCAACTAGGACTAAAACCAAGACTCACCTACTCAACAAAAATGAGTATAACACTTCAGGGTAAAAATGGTCTTTCAGTGAAATAGAGGACTTTCAAGCTTTCTTGATGAAAATATCAGGACTGAAAAAAAAAATTGACTTTCAAACACAAGAATCAAGAGAAGCATGAAAAAGTAAACAGCAAAGAGAAATCATAAGGGACTTACTAAAGTTGAACTGTTTACATTCCTACATGGAAAGACAATATTTGTAACTCTTGAAACTTTTTTCAGTATCTGGGTAGTTGGTGGGGTTACACACACACACACACACACACATACACACATACACACAGAAAGCACAGGGTGAGTTGAATACGATGGGATCATATCTAAACAAATGAAATTAAAGGGAGAGAGAGAAATATATTGGGAGGAGAAAGAGAGAAAAGGAATGGGGCAAATTATCTTTCATAAAAGATGCAAGAAAAAGACTTCAATGGAGGTAAAAAGAGGGGAGGTGAGAGAGAAAACGTAAAGCTTACTCTTATCACATTTGACTCAAGGAAGGAATAAAATGCACTCTCATTCTGGTGTGAAAAGTTATCTTACAATACAGGAAAGTGGGGAAGAAGGGGATAAGCAGGGTGGGGGGGATGAGGGAAGGGAGGGCAATGCAAGGAGGAAGCAATTAGAAGTCAACACTCTTGGGGAGGGATAAGTTCAAAAGAGAGAGTAGAAGAAATGGGGAGCAGGATAGGAAGGAAGGAGATATAGTTAGTCTTACACAACATGACTGTTATGGAAGTCATTTGCAAAACTACATATATCTGGCCTATATTGAATTGCTTGCCTTCCAAAGGGAAGGGGTGGGGAGGGAGGAAGGAAGAGAAGTTGGACCTCAAAGTTTTAGGAATGACTGTTGAGTATTGTTCTTGCATACAACTAGGAAATAAGAACTGCAGGTAATGGGATATAGAAATTTATCTTGCACTATAGGACAAAAGAGAAGATGGAGAAAAAGGGAAGGGAGAGATGTTAAAAGGGAGGGCAGATTGGTGATAGGGGTAATTAGAACGCTTGACGTCTTGGAGTGGGGGGAGGGGAGCGATGGGGAGAAATTTGGAACTCAAAATTTTGTGGAAATGAATGTTGAAAACTTAAAATAAATAAATAAATTTAAAAAGAAAAAAACAAAAACAAAACAAACAGAAAAAAAAGACAGGCATGTTCATGCATCACTTTGCCAATGTAGTCAGGAAAGAGGCAAGACCTTTTTAATGGGGTTAAGAGGTTTACTGAGGAGATGCTACACTGTCATTTTAAAGTTTATTTCCTCCTCTGAAACATTCTACATATTTCCATAAAGCCATTTTTGCACAAATTCTGCATATATTTGCATAAAACTATTTTTGCATGTAATCCCAAATGGCTAAATATATAATTTTTCAATAGACTCTAAACTCTGCACACTTTTACTTATCTGTAGTATTCTTTAAAATCTCAAGAGGAAGTATGAGGGCAGTGCTTGCTCTAGGGGGAAAAATGGTGAAGTAAAAGAAAAACAATATAGCTTACATTTCTGTGCAATTTGTGTTAGGTACAAAGCTGTGCTATCATTCATGTAAAGAACACTCTCTGAGGAAGCCTCCATTCCAAAATAAAGAGGCAACTATTCTGCATTTTATAGTCTTAGAGAAGCTTTTTCATTTGTCCAAAGACATACAACATAAGTGGGAGAAAGGCTTTGAATCCAGGTGGGTCTTACTCTGGGACAGGCAGACTAACTGTCCATTACTGCACGCTACCTGGAAGATATATGTGCTTCCATTCTGTTTTCATCTAACAAAACTGACATAAGTAATGCACCCTGTTATCCAATTTCACAAAGAATTGGAGACTTAGAAAGGGTAAGTGACACAGTGACACAACTGGTAAGTGGCAGAGAGAGAGAGAGAGAGAGAAAGAGAGAGAGAAGAAGGGAGAGAGGGAGAGATGAAAGCCTGAGCTAACTCCAAGATCACTGCTCTTTTTACTACAACATTTTACCTACAAATCACAACAAACCCTTTCAGCTCCTGCTACCCTCAGGGTTCCAGCACGAGTGGGCATAGATAGAGTATGCACTAAATCGGTGATGTCAAATTCAAGTGGAAATGGATCACTGAAGATCAAATACTAACTTCAAAAACCACAATTTAACATTACCCTATTTTGTATTATGTTTTTGTTTGGTTAAACAGTCTCCAATTTTTATCCAGTTCATGTCTCATTAATGAGAGTCCATGGACTTGAGTTTGACACCTCCGATCTAGAAATGCCCTTTTCAGTTCCAATTACCCTGCAGTGGCCAGCAGAAGTGCACATAGACCATGGGTTGTATGTGTGTGTCTGATGGCTGGCCTAGATTCCCCATCACTCAATACCTGTTGCTACTGACTCTGTATCATCCTTGTGTTCATTCTTGCCTATTTCCACTTGAGCCTTCTTCCCTTTCTCTCTCCTCCATGGAATGAATCCATTCTGTATCTCAACTTCTTAGGGCCAAAGGTATCAACAGCTTAGGTGATTTTAAAGAAAGCAATTTATATTTGTACATTAGCTATGTATAAACTTAGCTCCTTTCCAGATAATATGCAACAAAGACCTTTGGAGATAAAGGATGCCAAGATTTTCAGGTGAGCTTAAAGGAGATCTATTTTGGGTCTTTTTAAATTCTCAAATCATATCAAGCAGGCATCAAACAATAGTGTAAGTGTACCTCCTACAAATGCTTCCAATAGGATTTTCAGCTACTTCTCTTTCCAATAGGCACTCTAAAACAAAGTGGATTAACAAGAAGGGCAATTCTCATTTAATATTGAGGTCCCAGTACATTTGAAAAGAAACTTTTGGTTTGCATGCAAGTAGCATTCTTGATAGCAAAGATAATCATTTTAATATATCATAAGGTTGTGGGGGCCCTAATACTACTTATTTTACAAAAGTACAATAACCACTTGTCATGGATGACTGTAGAGATTTGCTTTACTAAAAGTAATAAGTTATATTTAATAACCTTTCAAAATACCTGAGTAATGAGATTTTAAGTTCTTAATAATGGGTAAGAATTATGAAATGCAACGAAGACGACTTTGACAATATTTCCAGATTGTCCTCCTTATCTGGAAGATAATTTTGTTCTAATGGGCCACAGAAATTATTATAGGACTAGAGTATATATGGTAAAGAGGTTTAAGAATCATATCTTTGTAGGTGACTCCTAAATCTGTATATCCATCCCTATTCTCTTACCTGGGTTCCAACCACACTTCTACAACTGGTTAACGCATATTTCAAACCAGATATCTTGAAAGTATCTTAAATCAAACACGTCTAAAATCAAATTCATTATCTCTCTGCCAAAACTCACTACTGTTCTGAAATTGTCCTACTTTTACAAGAACTTCATCACTCCAGTCACCCAGATTTATAACAAGAAGTGGGGTAGGCTTAGTGGGAAAGATAATTCATTTTGTGAACTCATCAAAAGTTTGGCATTAGTTAAAAGTAAACCAGGGGAACCTGACTCCCTAATCTCCCATATATCAAATAAGCTGGCAAATCATGTTGCTTGAACATCCACAATATCTCTCCTAACCAATACTTATTCTATACAAACATGGCTACCACCCTACCTACCCTATCTCTCTCCTGTACTATTACAATAGCTTCTCAATTGATCTCCCTCTTTCCAGTCTTTCCTTTCAGATTCATTCTCCTCACAGCCACCAAAGTAATTTTCCTTAGTGTAGGTTTGATCCTGTCGTTGATCTATTTGATGAACTCCAAAGGCTCCCTATTTTCTCTAGAATTAAATCTAAACTTGTTTTTTCCCTACAAAAGTTATTCAAAAACTGGCCTTGATTTACCTTTTCAACTGTACTATACCTTACTCCCCTTCCCACACTCTATGGTCTAACCAAACTGTCCTTCTGACTGTTCCTGACACATTTCTGTCATTTTTTTCTTTGACCCTCTTCAGTGTTTGGTATCCTTACCACTATCTCTTAGAATATCTTATTTTCTTCGAAAATCCAACCAGAGTACCACCTACCAACATTAAGTCTTTCCTGATCCTCCAACTGTTTTGTTTTTCTCGCCAAAAGTGTTATTTACCTTGTATTTACTTGATTAATACAAAAATCTTTGTGAAATTTTATTACTATTAAGGCTTAATACTGTACCAAAAGTTTTTGAAACGCCATGTATGCTAATGTTATATACATATTGTCTCTCCCAATAGGATTTAAGCTCCTTGACAAGAGAGATTTTTATTTTTGTCATTATATCTAGTTCAAGTCTCATTAGAAAGAGTCCATGGACTTCAGTTAGACACTTCTAGTCTAGAGGTGCCCTTTTCAGTTCCAACTACCCTGAAGTGACCATCATGAGTGAACAAAGACTATGGGTTGTTGTGTGTCTCTGATAATAAGCCTAGGTGCTTATTGACTGACACTAAATATTTTGGGGATTGTTGACTACTTAAATCTCTTTCAGAGTTGTTTTGTTGTTAAGGCATTTCAGTTATGTCTGATTCTCCATTATTTCATTTGGGATTTTCTTGCCAAATAGTGTTTTGCCATTTTCTTCTTCAGCTCATTTTATCGATGAGGAAACTGAGGCTAAAAGGAATAAGTATTTTTCCCAGGGTAACACAGCTAGCAAGAAAATCTGAGGCCAGATTTGAACTCAGGAAGATAGAGTCTTCCTGACTCCATGCCTAGCTTTCTATCTGGGGTGCCACCTCTCTGCCCCATCAGAGTTATATTCCAGTCCTATTGCCCCATCCCATCTAGTCTTATTTGTGCATCTATATATACAGATCTGAGGCCATTGATGTTATTGATTACTGTAGTTTTTGATGTTGTCTCTTTCTATGTGTTATTCGTTCTGTCCTCGTCTCTTTCAGTATTTGGGATTGACCCAGAGTTGTTCTCAGTGTTTTTTTTCTAACTACATTTTTTTACTTAATTACTTCACCTACCCCTGTGACTTCAATTATCACCTTATGCAGATAGCTATTAATCTTCATCTTTCACCTCAACTTATCATAGATTTCCATATGTGTACTGGAAAATTCTAACTAGGGGCTTCATATAACCCCAGATTCAACACGCTCCAAAATGAACTCATCACCTTCTTCCAAAAATTTGACCTTCCTACTAGTGTTATTACTTCTTCCTTTGGCACCACAATTCAATCATTCACCTAAGGATTGAAACCTTTCATTCTTCTCCTTTTTTTCATTCCCTGAATCTAATCATTGCCTCATCCCTCTTTATTCTACTTGCAAAATAGTTCTCACATTCATCACTTCTCATAGCCATTATCCTCTTTCAGATACTCCTTAATTCTTTTCCACAGTATTGTAATATTCTTCAAATTTCACTCTAATCTCTTCCCTTTTAATCCAACCTTCATATGGCTGTTAAATTGATTGTTACCACAATCTTAAAGACATGACAATTGATCTTTAGTGTCACAAAGACAGTAGTGGTTGTTTGGAGCCCTAAGAAGGACACTGTTCAATTTCTCTCTTTGAGTTAGACAACCTATAGAAATGCATAAAACTAGAAAAGTCAGAATTGAATTTTTGACTAGCCCATTATGCTACAGTTAAAAATGATTATCTTTGCAAGTAGAAATTATGGAAGTTAGGTGAGACCTCCTCCTATCAAAGTGGTGTGGCTAAGGGAATCTGTTACTCCTGACTGACTTAGCTTGTGTTTCTGTTGTCTGCATTCCCTGGTAGTGTATGAATCCTTGGAAAAAGTCTTCTGTGTGGAAAAATGCTAAAACTGCCAGAATTCACAAACACTGAAAATACTCAGGGACAGGCAATTAGAACTATATCATAAGGGCAACATGAGCTACTTTCTTGACAACCTTAAAAGATTTTTCTTATTCTCCTGGGTATGCCTATACCACAGGACTACTAGACCCTGCCTCCCTCTCTCTCTCTCTCTCTCTCTCTCTCTCTCTCTCTCTCTCTCTCTCTCTCTCTCTCTCTTTCTCTCTCTCTCTCTCTCTCTCTCTTTCTCTGTCTCTCCTTGTTCATTGCCCTCCACAGTCTAGCTGGAACCTACATTCCCACTTTCATTTCATGGTTCTCACTTTTACAAACTTTGTACTCTAACTACTGCCCTTTTTCAGTTTTTTTTCCCTTACCTTTTCCATCTGTGAATATGCACATATTATTTTATCTGCCTAGAATGTTCTCCTAATCCATGCCATTTAATTGAAATCCTCTTTCAGACTTTAATTTCTCGAGAGATACTAATTGCTCATCATTGGGTCATATCGATATAATAAAAATGGTATTATTTAAATAACTACAGATTTGATGCTGTATCAATCAACCTTCCAAGGGTTTATTTTATAGATATAGACAAAGCAACACAATTTATCTGGAGGAGTAAAAGGTCAAGAATTCTAAGATAATTAATAAAAGAGTAGGAATTCCTAGAGTCTGTCAATACCAAATTTCAAACTTTACTGTAAATCAATAATTATCAAAAACAATTTGGTGCCAGTTCTGAAAAATTTAACTGCTGATGAATGAAAAAGATTAGATAAATAATACCTAGAAACAACCAAAAGAGTGGAATAGGGTACAATAAATCCAGAACTTCTGGTATAAGAACTGACTATTTGATTACAAATTTCTGGGAAAGCTGGAATATAACTCTGATAGAAATTGGATTTAGATCAGCACTTTCCACCATACATGCAAATAAACTCCTTCTTTTATTCTGCTTTTTCTTTAATCTATGTCACTACTTCCATATATCTAATCATTTTCTACTTATTAATTTTACATCTAGTTTGCTCATGGTAGATACTTAAGAAATGTTTAGTAAATTGTATTTTTTGGAATCAGCTAGGTTCTCATCCTTCCTTCCAAAATATAAACTCTTTGAAAGCAGCATTCTAGCCACAAAACCTCAACAGTTGCATACAGTTGCTCTTTAATAAATGTTTATTGAATCATAATGCATCTTCTTGGGATAACAACTATGGTTTCCTCATATCCTTTATCTTAATCTATTCACATCCATTTTCCTTTAAATGCTTCCTATTATACTTGACTAGGCAGTGGAATATATTAAGTTCTTTGATTCAGTTGTTGAACATGTAATACCCTGTTAAATATCTACTTGGTCAGTAACTTAATTGAAGAGGGAACTGCTAGAGCATTGTTATTGCTAAAGTTTGTAACCCAGTGATGTAGAAAGCAAAGTTACATTTAGAGAGACGTGAATTTCAGTAATTTTCTCCTGAATGAACCAAAGATGAAAAGTACTTCCTTTATCTTAAAGCCATTTCTCTCACCATAAGCAGCTTTCCCTTGTGTTCTTTATAACCTTTGTACTATTATCTGCCCTCAATCTCATGTCCCACCCCCAAAAAATATAGAGGAGGGAAGACCCTTCTGATCAGAAGATATTTCTACTGAAACCTTGAGCTTAAAACAAATCCCCAAGGAAATGAGATATAGGATATTCTGGTAAATGTCTAAAATGGGAAGAGGGGGTTATGAATGACACACTTTTGAGTTTAATCTGAATTATTAACATTATCCTTATGATTTTCTAAAGTTAACAATCAATAAAACAATCAAGCCCTGCAATTTCTGGGGTATAAATGCTCATATCAAAAATGTTAATAATCAGTTCTCATGAGCCAAATCAAGCTCCCTCTAGCATACTCCTGCATGTAAAGGTCAGGTAAACTGTGATAAGGAGGTGAGAGTTGCAGGGAGGACAAAGGGGAAGGCTGAAATGATGATGTGATGGGTTCTAGAAAGTTGGAAAATTAGTTAAGAGCTTTGAGCAGACTAGCAGTATGCCTGAGGCCAAAAAATACATTCTGGGGTAAAGGAAGATGCCACAAGTTCATAAGAAACATCAGAAATGATGGAGAGGGACTAAGGACAAACATTTCCTCCCTCATAATTTTGCACAGGGTTAGCCCTTCATACTGCAGATGGAATAATTATCCAGACACAATTATACTATGAGTCCCAGTGATTTATTAGATTCCATAGCCAGCACTGAATCAACCTGTCTCAGTAGCTGTAAGTCTGTATAAAGTTTTAATTATGAACATCATAAGGTGGTCAGAGCATATGGAGAAAAATGGATTATAAATTTATGGTGCAGTGAATTTTCCTGCTGAGTTGCTCCTCTTGATCAAGGACTGGTGACAGTATGACAAAAAGCATGTCCAAGCCACTAGATGCTTGTCAAGTCCCAGATCTCTTTTTAAAAGTTAAACTGGGAACATGCATTGTGGGCAAGGAAGAGAAGTAGTCTGAAGGAGCATCAACTCACTTCCTCAGGGCCCCTATTCTGGTTCTTATCTCAAACCAGCAACAGTTAGGAGATCTGTTACTACTGCTACTGCCACTAATATTAAGATCACTGTTAGCAACACCACCACCACTATTACTCTTCATCCTCTTCCTCTGCAATCCTCCTCCTCTTCCTCTTCTTTCACCCACACCTCCATTATTATTACTATCACAATTGTATCATTGCTGCTGCTGTTGCTGCTACTACTACTACTACTACCACCACCACCACTATTACTACTTGTAATTATAGTAATGATAATGATATTAGTAGTAGTAATAATAAATTGTGATGATGGTGGTGGTGGTGATCATCACTTATATATGAGACTTTGAGGTCTGCAAAGTGCTTTACATAAATTATCTTTTTTGATCCATTTGTTTCAAAAAAAGCAAATAATAACCACTAATTTAATGGTTTACTTTAGACTGAGAATCAGTGCCCTATGATTACATACGGCACCTGCCTCTCCATGTGGTTGTTGTAATTTTCTTCCTTGAAAACTGTCAAATGAAAGGAAATGCCTAAATTGTGGCACTAGCTCCCAAAGTCAAATCCAATTTGTTTACCCAACTTTAGAATTCATTGCAGCTAATTGCATGCTGTAAAAAATAACAATCAAGGTTGATCCTGAAGAAGACAGACAGAAATGTACCCCACCCCTCTTCTTTATAAAAGTGGGAGCTACAGATACAGAACATCATATTTATTTTCAGATTCTGCTGATATACTACTTAGTTTTGCTGAACTTTTTCCTTTCTTTTTCTTTCTTTTTTCTTCTAATTCTATGTTAAAAGAGATACCTCTCTGAGGAAGGGAGTTGAGAGAGCTGGATTTAAAAATGAAATTGATATAAAAATGAAAACATCCAGAATTCAATACACACTTTCCGTACCAGAGAGTATTCATAAGGGGTCATCCTTACATTTTAGGAACTTAAACAATATATTAAAAAAAAAGCCTAAGATACAAGATTAAGTAAATCCACTGGAGGATTCATAAAGACTTGTATCAGCACAGGGAGTGTTCCTCACAGCCTTGAAAGAGGTTAAAAGAAAAGATTAGAGTTTTGAACAAAGTGCTATGTGAAGTCTGAGAAGTAAAGGTTGTTTCCAATAAAGGAGAATAGGAAGGGGGCAGGAAAAGCTAGAGGAAGCATCAAGGAGTCACTGACTACTTTTCATCAAGAGTAGTATGATTATCAGATCAGATCTATACACACAGAAAATAAATCTGACAATAGTATAGGATGAGCTAACCCACAGAACAGATAGCAGAATGGATTAGAAACCAGAATCCAAAAATATGTTGTGTACAAGAGACATACTTGAGACAGATGCACACATAGTTTAAATGATGGGCTGGAGCAGTCAATTATTCTTTAGCTGAAGTGAAGAGGGCATGGGTGGAATCGTGATCTCAGATGATGCAAAAGCAAGATTAGACCTAATTGAAGAAGCTAATCAAGAAAACTACCTTGTGCTAAATGGTACCATAGACGATGCAACATTAAAAAATTTACAGTGTTTCTCTCATAAGGGCTTTGTTTCTCAAATATATAGAGAAGCGAGTCAAATTTATAAGAATAAGAATTGTTCCTCGATTGGCAAATGGTGAAAGACATGAAAAGGCAGTTTTAAGAAGAAGAAATTAATGCTACCTATATTCATAAAAAATGCTTAAAATCACTATTGATTAGAAAAATGGAAATTAAAACAACTCTGATATAACACCTCATACCTATCAGAAATGACAAATACTAGAGAGGATGAGTCAGAAATACGGACACTAATGAACTGCTGGTGTGGTAGTGAAGTGGTCCAAACATTCTGAAGGATAATTTAGGATTACTCCCAAAAGTCTTTAAAACTGCCCAAACCCTGTGAACTGGCGATACCTCTACTAAATCTATATGCCAAAGGGAAATGACCTTTATGTACAAAAATATTTATAGCAGCTCTTTCTGTGGTGGCAAAGAATTGGAAATCAAGGGGATTCTCATCAGTTCAGGAATGGCTGAACAAGCTGTGGCATATGATTATGATGAAACATTTTTGGGCTGTAAGAAATAACTAGGGGGGTTGTTTCAGGAAAACATAACAAGAACTATGTAAATGGATGCAAAGTAAAGTAAGAAGAATCAAGAAATCAATGTGCTTCGTTACAGCAATGGTGTTAATGATAATCAACTGTGATGAAGACAATGATCCAAGACAATTTTAAAGGCCTCGTGATGAAAAAGTGCTATCCATCCCCAGAGAGAGAACTGATAAATTCTGAGTACAAAATTGAAGTATAATTTTGTCCTTTTTTTGCTTTTTTAACGATATGAATAATATGGAAATATGTTTTGCATGGTTTCACACATATAATTGATACATTATTTGCCTTCCCAGTGGGTAGGAGAGTAGTGGGAGGAAGGAAGAGCATCTGGAACTCAAGATTTTAAAAGAATGAAATATTTAAAATAAATATTTTTTCATATAAATTTATTTTCAGTTTTCAAAATTCACTTCCAAAAAATTTTGATTTTCAAAGTTTTGTCCACTTCTTCTCCCTTACCCCAACCCTGGAACAGCATGTATTCTGATTGCCCTTTCCTCCAATATGCCCTCCCACCACTGCCACCACCACCACCACCACTCTTATCCCTTTCCCTTCTATTTTCCTGTAAGGAAAGATAGATTTCTATATGCCATTGCCTGTATATCTTATTTTCTAGTTGCATGTAAAAACAACCTCTAACATTCATATTTAAAGCTTTCAGTTCCACATTCTCTCCCTCCACCCTTCCCCACCTACCTTCATTGAGAAGGCAAGCAATTCAATAAAGGTTATACATGTACGGTCATGCAAACCACTTCCATAACAGTCATGTTGTGAAAGATATTTCCCTCTATCCTGTTCCACTCTCTATTTATTCTGTTCTCTCCTTTGACCCTATCCCTCTACCATAGTGTTTGTTTCTGATTACCCATTTCTTTCCCCAATCTGCCATTCATTCTATTATCGCCCATCTCTTATCCCTTCCCCTCCCCCCTGCTTTCCTGTAGGGTAAGATAAACTTCCATAACCAGTTGATTGTGTATGTTATTCACTCCTAAAGCCAAGTGCAATAAAAGGAAAGTTCACTTATTCCCTCTCACTTTCCCCTCCTTCCCCTCCATTGTAAAAGCTTTTTCTTGCCTCTTTAATGTGAGATGATTTACTACATTCTACATCTCCCTTTCTCTTTCTCCTACTACATTTCTCTTAACTTTCTTTCCTAGACAAAACCCTTCCATATTCAACTCACCTTTTGCCCTGTCTGTCTGTCTGTCTCTCTCCTCCCTCCTCTCTCTCTCTCTCTCTCTCTCTCTCTCTCTCTCTCTCTCTCTCTCTCTCTCTTTCTCTCTCTATTCATGCTTTTCTTGATTCTTGTATTTGAAAGTCAAATTTTCTATTCAGCTCTGATTTTTTCAGTAAAAATGCTTCAGCCTGTTGTTTTGTGGCTTGTGCCGCTCTAAAATTCATTTAGAATCATTTTTACATGTTTTTGAGGAGTTTGGGAGGAGAATATTTTGATGGCCTTTTCCTTATTGGGCTCAAATCCACTCTCTTCTCTTGTCTCTCCCACAACCTTTTCCATTGAAAGCCAGAAGTAGATTCTCACAAACAACATTCTGTCCTTTATCTTTGTGCTTTGTCTTTACATAAGCTTCACCAATGTACTCCCACTTTATATTCACACTTACCCATATGACACCTTCTACATGAGACTTTTGCTTATTCCCCAAATAGTACTGCCTTCTACTCATGAAATGCCATTGTATTTACTTTGCATATACTTTGTAAATACCATAAATATCCATATTGTTTCCTTCAATTGCCAAGAGAATGTAAGATCCCTGGGGGCAAGAACTATTTGATTTTTGTGTTTTTGTACTTAACACCCAACATAATATTGAGAATCTAGTAAGTGTTTAATAAAGTTTGCCTGAATGATTGATTGATTGAAAATAAACTATGATATACTATTAAGCACAATAATTTACAGTCATGAATTCCAGTTAAAGAGATTATCAAGGAGATGCATGAAGGAAAAAAGAATTGTACTAGTCATGTAGCAGAAATGAGGAATAATAGAGTGAGAAAGCTGTATGTATCTTCAAATGATTCCAAGAGACAGAAAGAAGACTGTGTGGCATGAACTTTCTGTCTAGAATGTTTTGGGGGGTGCTTTGTTTGTACCCTCAAAACTTATCAGAGTGTATAATACATAGTAAGCACTTGATAAATGCTTTTTGACTTGACTTGCTATGAGGACATGGATAACAATCTCTCAGTTTTCACTGCTAAACTTAAGAGTCTCCATAAATAGAATCATGGATCCTTAGAATGATACACATTTTAGACTTAGAATATACCTTGTCAAAGGTCGGGGACTATCATGACATGAGAGCTTGTTTAGTAACCACTAAAGAATCAATGAAGTAATTAATTAAGATAATTTTTAACTTCAATGCAATTGTGTTAAAAGAAATCTTGGTTCACGTCTCGCTCTGGTCAATGAGGCAACTCAGGAAAAGAAAATCAAAAATATTCTACTAGCATCAAGCAATTGGAGTTTGGGCACAGATTTAAAATCATTCCAGTTTTTATGGCCAAGAGTAAGTAACTTTCATGCAGTGGTAAAACTATGCTTATTGCTACATGTATCATGAAAAGATGAGGTTTTTTTGCCACCTTAGCCCATATCTGCAAGAGTATTTCCAGAAAGCCTTTTTGTGTAGGCTGGTGGTACATGCACCCAATGTTTAAGCAACGTTTAAACATTGGGTCACACTCAAACTGACTCTGAACAAGTGGCTGACTTTGAAGAGTAGCAAGATAAAAAAAAAAAGATGCCACCTTCTCAAATCAACAGAATTTCTGTGTGATACTAAAATTCTAATGGGTAAGACTAAAATAGAGAAGTTTACATTGCAAAAGAGTTTAGAAATATACCAAAGAGATATGAAAGACTAGTTTTCCAGGGGCAGGTTCTGAGATTCCAAGGGGAAGGAAATGAAGAAGATAACTAGACTGTAACCTGTGCAGTGTGGAGATGGGAAGGAAATGGTGTGGAGCCCTGTATCTAGGCTAGATGGGGCTAAAGCTCACCTATCGGTGCCCAGTGCCCCAAAGACAAAGTCTAAGGTTATGGTGGAAGGAAATAAAGATGATAAGCACAGTACATACAGCCTGATGTGGAGATGGACAAAACAATGCCATGATATAATATGATAAAGAGGATTTCAAATATGTCAAATGTAAAAATTAGAGCAATTTGTAACATCTGTGTTGGAATTCTATAATCAAATAACTGTTTCCCTTCCTAGAAATAAGCTCAACATGTTACCCACATTTTAATAATGCTATATTGTCTAACATAGTTGAGAGACATGAATATCCAAATTCCATTAATTAGCATATTTGGGAACCTTGCTTGGCAAATAATCACTGATTACATATCTTAAATAAATTTGTCTTCTAGTACATTAATGATGACAGTAATAATGACTGACATTTTTACAGTAACTAGAGTTCACACATTTTACTTGATCCTCATGAGAAACGTGCATGCTGTTACTTGTAATTGGCATTATAACTCCTATTTTATATAAGGGAGGGCAGATATGGCAAGGGGATAATCAGAAGCAAACACTTTTGAGGAGGGATGGTCAAAGGAGAGAATAGAATAAATGAGGGGCAGGATAGAATGAAGGGATATAGAGTTAGTCTTTCACAACATGACAGTTATAGAAGTGTTTTGCATGACTACACTTGTATAACCTATGTCTTTTCATGTTTTTTTCCTAAAATCACTGAGCTCATCATTTCTTATAGTACAGTAGTTTTCCATCACAATAACATACCACAACTTGTTCAGTCATTCCTCAATTGGCAGATATTCCAACAATTTCCAGTTCTTTGCCACCACAAAGAGAGCTGATACAAATATTTTAAAATATTTAGATTCTTTTCCTTTTTCCATAATTATCTTTGGAAAGAGATCTAGTAATTGTATTGCTGGATCAAAGAGTATATGCATAATTTAATAGCTTATTGGGCATAATTCCAGATTGCTCTCCAAAATGGTTGGATCATTTCACAATTCCACCAACAATGAATTAGTGTCCCAATTTTTCCATATCATCTCCAACATTTGCCATTGAGTTTTTTTAAGTATTTGATTAAGAAAGAAAATTACGTAATAAATATATTTACTATTCTTTCCCCAATACCACCAAGCAAACAAATAATGGAGCAATTCTATAAAAATAAAGGTAAAAATGTATTTTAAGTAAATAAATTTAATATTCACACTTCTTGGAAGGAAAAAATGCAACAATATAATTGAAAGTATGTAAAAACATAAATGCCTTACATTTTTGTGGCACATCCAGAACTTTGTAGTATACAGACAATTTTATGATTTACCCTCCAAACGGGAGTTCATATTCCATGGAGAGGCACAGTTAATGAGACACTGTGTCAGAATTCAGGAAAACTTAATTTCAAATTTGGCCTCACATAATAATGATGTGATCCTGGACAAATCACTTAACCTCTTTCTGCCTCAGTTTCCTTAACTGTAAAATGGAAATAAAAATAGCATCTACTTCCAAGAACTGTTGTGAAGATCAAATGAGATCTTTGTAAAATGCTTAGTAGGTGCTTAATAAATGTTTGCTCCCTTCTAAGAAGAGCCAGACTAGAATAGCTCTAGCTTTATTCAAAATGTAAGAAATATATTTAAACCAAATTTACAGTATTATTCTAGGTAGTATATTGACCTCAATCTAAAAAATGTAAATTTTCCTGTAAAAACTTAAGTTGACAAGAGCCTAGGGAAATAAATCCCATATCTAAATTAGTAAAAGATTTTTCTTGTTAATAAAATAGCACCAGATTAAGTAAATAATATCTGATGACCTAGGCTGACCTTGAGCCATCCATCCCTCCTTTGAAATTTCAGTCTTTCTTGTTTGTACCTCTCATTTGGCTGGCACTCATGCTGCTATACAGAACTTCTTGTAATAGTGGCTTGTACTGTCATTCAATTTAAATTTCAATATGTGTATTATCAATGTAATTTAACTTTGAATGTGTGTACGGCTTTGTGAGGTTTTTCTCTATCACTTATTTCTGAAGTTTGAAGTGAGGCATTGTCATTGCTTCCTAAATATCTTACCTCACTAGATGAGGGAAGGCCTGAGGTATGGATGAATGGAAAACAAAATGACATAAAGTTTAGCATTAGGATTAATAAGTCAGATGAAACCAAAAAGTGTTTAGCAATAAAACTGGAAGGACAAATGAAAAAAAATAGAATGGACTTTTCTTTATTTTTAGCAGAAACATTCTATTCAGGCTTTCATCTCATAACTTGATGAATCATATGAAGGAATGAAAAATGCACTCAAGAAGATGAAGTCTTTTTAGGTATCTGAAAAGAGGGAGATAACAAATGATTAGCAAAAACAAGCTTGTAAACTATATGTTTTGAGTGATCAGGAGGACTTCAATAACTACAAGTATGTATGCTTACAATATTTATGAGAAAGAACTACAGACATAACGAGGGTATTAGTCAATATGATGGCAATATGAAAACATTAAAAATTATGCTCTGAAAATAATTCTTTACATAATTGACCAAAAGTTATAGAGAATACAAGATCTCTCTGAGCTTGTTTTTCATTGATTACATACCTGTGTGTATACATTTACGTGCATATATGTATACAGATAGAAGAGAGAGAGAGAGACAGACAGACAGACAGACAGAGAGACAGACAGAGAGACAGAGAGAGAGAATAAAACATAAGGCTCTCTTCCAGTAACAGGTCGTCATTCATGAATATGTTAGCCTTTGTATGGCTATAAGGTTGTATCATTTATATATACAATCATAGCTGTAACTTTTTTCAGTAATATTCTGGTTCTCTAAGTCAAGTGAGTACATAAAAGAAAATGTAGGTTTAACAAATATATTTGCCACTTCCATGGAAGATACACTTTTCCAACTCCAAATAGGAGAGGGATTTTCAAAAGATAGAAAAGTTCTCCATCCCGCAGGCCAGATGAAGCCAGTGGATGAAGAATGAAGTTGGTTTGGCAGCTTAATGAGTTAGGGCTTTAATATACAAATGTGGAGAAGGCACAGGCCCCAAATTAAACAGGAGGAAGTAATCAAGCTTAGATTGTATTTAGGAAATTATATAGCATTTTCAACAATCTCAAGCTTCTCCTTAACACAAAAATCTACCAAATAACATCAATATTCTTCTAATGATGCAGTATAGCTATGAGTCATGGAAAACTACAACCTCTAAAGAATTAAAATTGCAAGTGACCCAGAAGGCAGTGAAAACGCAGACCCCGGCTGATGAAAATACACAACTGCGTATTTCCAACAATGATTAAGAGAATCTAGGCAACAATCCAGGTAGAGTATGATTAGAAATGAAATGGATGGCCATCTAACAAAAGCAGATAACAACATACTATACCAGTAGCCATGGGATACCAAAAGATTTAGAAGAAAGCTTCCAGAAAGTTCAGCTGATTTTGTACAAAAGATGTGTAGAAGGACTGGGACAAGAATCCTGCAGAATGAGAAGTTATTGATTGGTTTCATTCTGTTACAATCAAGGACTGTCCACATTAATAAGATCATGGATTCAACGGAGTACTACTTTACACACACACACACACACACACACACACACACACACACACACACACACACAGCCACATATACCAACATATTTATATATCTGGAAATGAAGTGGTTTCTTTTTTTCTGAGAGAGCAGAATTTGAAACATTACTTTTATGAACTGTGTATGTTTTACTATTATCTCTTTAAAGTATAAAGTCCTTGGTAGAAGGACCCAAGGAATTTATGTAGAGACCTCAGAACACTGTAGGCTTTTAATAAATTATTATTATGGTTAATAGTGTAAATTACATATTAGCCAAAAAAGCTTAGCCAAATTATATAAACTGAAATAATAAGTTAGTTCTGTAATTTAATTCGAGAAAATGATTGCAAGGCTTTCTAAGGCAATTGCGCTCATTTCTGTAAAATTCAGGCTCATTTACAACATTGCTATAGATAAGAAAGTTCCACTTCTCCCTCTGAGCTCATAGAGAGCTAATTCATTTAAAGGTACAAGAATGTATAGATATCTAATGATAGTCATAGGTTATTCTCTTCTCCAGTAGTTAATAAGGGGAAGGGAAAGGGGAAGGCAATAAGCATTCATATAGTATCTGCTATGTACTAGATGCTGTGCAAAAGCTTATTACAATATTATCTCATTTTATCCCCATAACAACCCTAAGAGATAGGAAATTTTATGCTCATAATTTTTGCTTGTTCGGTCATGTGCAACTCTTTGTGACCCCATTTGGAGTTTTCTTGGCAAAAATACTGAAGTGGTTTGCCATTTCCTTCTCCAGGTCATTTTACAGATGAGGAAACTGAGGCAAATTGGGTCAAGTGACTTGCCTGAGTCACACAGCTAGCAAATGTCTGAGTCTACAAGTTACAACTTGCTGAGTCAGCAAGTTGAGTCTTCCTGGTTCTAACTCCAGCACTCTATCTGCTGTGCCATCTGTTTGCTCAGTTTTACAGTTGAGAAACCTGAGTTCAACAGAAGTTAAGTAATTTACACAGCTAACAAGTCTCTGAGACAGCATTTTAACTCGTCTTCCTGACTCAG
Organism: Notamacropus eugenii; assembly: GCF_028372415.1. NCBI lineage: Eukaryota > Metazoa > Chordata > Mammalia > Diprotodontia > Macropodidae > Notamacropus > Notamacropus eugenii. The sequence continues at coordinate 306,130,227 of NC_092876.1, forward strand.
TCCACTGTACCAGCAGCTGTGTCTTACGTTTAATAACAGAATAGCAGCAGAACATTCAGAATTGTAGTCAGTCACTCAGAAATTATCCAAAGAAAAAACTTGGTCCCTCTAGTAATTAACGTGTAAAATCAGTAGGACTTAACTTTTAAAGTTTTTTGTCTGAAATTGATTCTTTTAAAGATCTTTTTTTTCTTCACAGTAATCATATACCAAATGGTGGAACAGTTCAAGAAAGACAAGCATGACATGCTGGATAGAGAGCCAGGAAAGAAGTCTTGTTTTATTATATATAGTAACTGTATGACGCTGGAAAAGTGAGTCAACTTCTCAGTACTCTAAGCAATATTATGTAAACTGTGCTGCAAAGAAGGTGCTGATTCGCATTGGTAGATGCATAAGGAACATCTGGGAGTTCCCTGTACCACTGAAATCTCAGATCTTGTATCTTTCTCTTTTACTATTTAGAAGGCCTAAGAGAAAGTGCTTGGGGTTTCAGTCAAGAGGGCAAGGTGGGAGGCAGGGAGGAGCAGCCCGGTTAGTGAACTCTTTTATGATATCAGGCTAATCTCTTAGTCTCCAAGTTGATCATGTACCCTAAAGACAATCATTGTCCTTGTTAAATCAGTAAGACAATAGAGGAGTTTTTTCTGTTTGAAGCATGTTTTGCCTCGGTTTCATGGTCCTCTTATCAGTGGGACATGGTTTTTATCAGGTAATTAGCCAATTGGTCACCTGTTCTTGTGTGTATTCCTTTGTTCTGTGAAGTTGGAATTCAGTTAAAGGGCCACACTTGAAACCTAGAGGGCTACATGTGGTCTTGAGGCCACAGGTTCCCTACCCCTGATTTAAACTCTTCCTTCAACTTTACTGTACCCATTTTCTTTTTACTCTCTTCCTTAGGGTCTTGACTGATTGTCTAATTTCCCTAATCTATCACTTTCCTGTGATCCAGCATTACACAGATTCTACTCCCAGATTCTGTAAGGATTCATATGCATGCTAGGACATGAAACAATCCTTTTGGAAGTTAAGTGACATATATATATGATATATCACTGGGTCTGGAATTAGGAAGATGTGTGTGTGTGTGCATGGACACATAGATATGGATATGTGGTTATATGGATAGATACATACGAAAATGTAAATCTATCCATACATACATATACACACATATACATATATGTATTGTGTGTGTGTGTGTGTGTGTATACTTGATACAGCCTCAGACACTTACCAGCTGACTCTGGCTTATCTTCCACCTACTTCAGTTTTCTTCATTTTAAAATGAAGATAATAATAGAATCTACGTAATAACATTGTTGTGAGGATATTTATAAAGGAGTTATCATATAGTACTAGCACAAACTATTACCAGATTTTTAATAAATATTTGCTTTCCTTTTTGTTTCACTGCCTATAAAGTGGGGATGATAGTACCTATACTGCTTACATTATAGTGGCAGCACAGCAAAAACTAGATACAGAACCACACTCTGTTCTTCCAGTTCCCTCTAAAATCTCCTTCTGATCTTTGCTTCTCTTGATTGTTGCCAAGATAGACTTAAACCAAGCCGATAGGGAAAGGGAAAGAATGCCTACAGGAAAACTTCTTGCACCAATTCTGGGTCTCCTAAGTGACATTTCCTTTCTCTTTTTAGGAAAGATTCATTGCAGCCATCTGAAAGGGGCTGGGGAACAGTTAGATGAACAGAGTGCTGGACTTTGAATCAGGAAGACTTGCTTTTCAATCCTCCCTCACTCTTCAAGCTGAGGCCCCTGGGCAAGTCATTTAACCTCTGAGCTGCACTTTCTCCAACTGAAAATGTGGATAGTAATAACATCTACCTTACTGGGTTGTTGTCAAGATTAAATGAGATAATATTTGTAAAGCACTTTGTAAAATTTAAAGTGCCATATAAGTGTTAGCTGTTATTTGTGTTAAGAGATAGTAGGAGGGAAGGAACAGGGGAAAAGATATAGGCTGTAATATTTGCAGGTCTTCCCTCACCCTTTTTATCTCTTGATAAAGGGGACTTAAAGTTCAATAAAGAGATTTTTTTTCTGTTATTTTCATACTCTCACCCCAGGGTCCCATAAGGTAGAAATGGTATTCATCTAGACAGAATGCTGTCAGAGCTGGACAGAGATCTCAACAAACTTTCCAGCATTCTTGAGTACCAAACTAAGGTCTAGGAGAGATAAATGATGTAGTTCTTTGAAAACAATAATAAAATCTTCACCCCTTTTTCTCCCTCCCCATTCTCACACTAAATTAAAAGCTATTTTCCAGTCTCTAATGAAGAGATGAACAGCACCTTTCAGACCTTTGGATGCGGGGAGAATGTTGATCTGGCAGATCAAGCTTACTATTTAAAATCTGACATTTCCCAAAGTGGCTCAAACACAGAGCAGCTGTCTCCAAATAATCATGGCTTAAAGGAGTTCACAGAGGGTCCTAGTGAGTGACCACTACAAACCAAGCTCAATATATATAAATGAAGCAATCAGTGATCTGAGGTACTACGACCATGCCAACAGTGAATTGGGAAGGTCAAAGCCATGTCTGAACTAAAGAAAGAAATCCAAGACAATCAAGAGTATTCTAAGTGGACAGCCAAAAACTCTGACCAGAGCCAAACTTATCAAAGTAGGCTGTCAAATACACAATGTAATACTTGGGAGTCAGGGAAAGCTCACTCCATCTAGAACAACTTTCATTGCATAAATCTAGATCATTAGGTCTTTGAAATAAAGACATTGTTGCAATCAAGAATTGCCATGATAAACTACCCCAGAGGACCTTTATCCTTTATTCTACCTTTATTACTACCTTGGGATGACTTGATTATAGATTTAGAGCTGAGACCACAGCAATTATGTAATCCAGTCCCCTCATTTTATATATGAGAAAACTGCCTTGGATCATTTTAGGAATAACCCCAGATAGTAAATGCTACAGGTAGTAAAGAGAGCTGGCATTTTAATTCCAACCCTCTGACTTCACATTGTGAGAGACGATCTCTGAGGATCTCTCAGGAGTGAAGCCTCCTCAAAGAGTTAACTGTTTTTTGTCCTGTTGAAACATTTGCAGCAGGTCAACCTTGTAAGGAAATGTTTCAACATATTCTGTACTTTCCCACACTTCCTCACCCCCTTTTTTTTAGGGACATAGAAGAGTGGAATAACACCTCCTCCCCAACTTCCCACCTGTCCTTGTCTCCAGGCAAGTTTGTGAAACTGTCTGTTCTCTGTTGCTGGGGTAGCTTGCCAGGAATAGATAGTACCCTCAGGGTTTGCACCAATGAGCCCTGAGAAAGGGGGTTAGGGAGGAAAGGATTGCAGTTAGGACCTATATAATCTGCTGATTTGATCACACCTCAGCTCTCTTCAGTTGGTGCCATCTTTCAGGAGCTCTGAGGGAGCCCTTTCTCGAGAAAGTCAATTAATGAACTATTCTTTTTGCTCTGAGTCTCTGATTCATTGATAAGGGTCTCCATACTTCACACAACATGCTGTGCTATATTTGTGGTCATTCATCTGTCAGACCACTTTTCTGCCATGACTAAAAGAGTTAAGGGATGAATGAGATGACTTCCAGCTGACTATTAATGAAAAGAAATATTATCTGACTCATAAAATGGGCCAGCAAATCTCCCCAAGAGTAGGAAAGCAAAGCAGGTGTAACAAACCATCCTTGTTAGAAATCCATCCTTCAGACTGTATTTTGTCATTTTCAAATTTGTTTAGAGCTTCCCTTGATTTCTTTGGACTGGTGTGATATTTGGTTTAATATGATCCTATCTTTATAAATATATTTGTTGGGAAGAAGTAGGATAAGGGGACAACATAAAGTACATGATGTAATTTTTCTTGGAGTCTTATATCCTCTAAGAGCAGTCCTACACATTTGAGTATGTGATATCATAAATTGTACTTTCTTCATGCACAAGGAATATCTTTTCATTTTATACAACATTGAGCACAAATGCAAATGACTGTTTTCAAAATTGCTTTCTGATGATATTCCATCTGTATATCCATATTTTTTAACCATTAATCTACAGATGATACCAAAACACAGCACATTTTCACTGGTATATACCTACAATGTTTACCACAATGGTCTTTGTTTCACGATGTCTCAGGGGTAGTTGGCTTGGGTGCTATGACCACAAAAAATGTCAAAGCCTTTTCACGTTTCAGTAAAAGAGGTATGACATCCAGGAATAAGGATAGTTAGCTAACTAGATTTAAGAACATCATCTGCTAAATGCTTACTATATTCCAGGCACTCTACTGAACACCAGTGAAACAAACAATAAGCAAAATAGTCCCTGAGCTCCCTTCAAGAACTCAAGGAATTTATGGTCTAACAGAGGAAGATAATTTTTTTAAAAAGTGATAAAAGAATAGGGTGATACACAACATGGAATGATAAAGGAAGTGGCATGGAAGCCTGGGCCTTGGCAAGATACCTACATAAATGTATATGAATAAAGTGCATACATATTCATAAATATGTGTATATACTTCTTTATGTGTTTATTATAAGTATTCTGTATGTATGAATATATGTATGTACAAAGGGGCTGTTAGCCAAGTTAATCTTGAAATTGGAAGTACTAACAAATGGGGGACCAGAAAAAGCCTCCAGTAGAAAGGGGCACTTGAGCTCTGTCTTAAGCCAAGGATATTAAGAGGTGGAGGTGAGAAAGCAAAAGCAGAGCATTCCAGGAAGATATGCAGGGGTGTGTGGGAGGTATAGCTAAACCATAGAGGAAGTGGAAGGGAATTATGTGTCCAGAGACGGGGAAGGTAGGAAAAGACTGTTTAATTGTTGAATTTTAAAAATCCCTTTAACAACTGAGTAGAGAGGATGGAATTGGGAGAAACTTGAGAAAGGGAAGTTGATTAGGCAGCTATTGCAACAGTGCAAGTTAAAGAGAAAAAGGGCCTGAACTATGGTGTTATCCCTGTGAGGGGAAACAAGTGAATAAATACACACACACACACACACACACACACACACACACACACACACACACACACACACAATTTTATGGAAACAGAAACTAGACGGAGCAACTGAATGGATTTGTGGAGTGAGGGAGAATGAGTAAACCCAAAGGACAGCAAAATTATAAACCCAGCTGACTAGAAGGATGGTTACAGGACTAGTAAAATTCGGAAGAGAGCTGGTTTAGGTTAGGGTACAGTAGGAGCTCGTAATTTGGGGTCCCTGATCTTGTAGCTTTAAAACATACATATTTTACGGCTATATTTATTTTTCTTATTTTATTTTATTTTTAATTTATGGAATAAACAAGTATTTCCATAACATGGTACAAGAAAAACAATGATTGTACATGAAAGTGCAAATCTACTATGTACAACTTTCTATTCTTTTTCAAGTATACACCCAAATTATTATGTAATTTTTTTTCCCTTGCCCCTCCACCCCAGAGACAGTTACCATTAGACACAAATAAGTAAGTATATGTAAAATTATTCTATCCATATTTCTCTTTATCAATCCTTTCTCTGTGTGCAGATAGTGTCAATCTTCATATGTCCATTATAGTTAATTTGGGTATTTATAATATACGAAATACATTAGTCACTCAAAGTAGTTCTTAAAATAAGACTGCTGTTACTGTATGAAATATTCTCTTGATTCTGCTCATTTTACTCTTCATTATTTCATGCAAAGTTTTCCATGTTTTTTTTCTATGATCATTGAACTAATCAGTTCTTACAACACAGTCATATTCCTTCACAGTGATATACCAAAGCTTGTTCAGTCATTCCCCAGTTGATTGGCATCCTTGAAATTTCTAGTTCTTTGTTACCACAAGGAGAGCTGCTATAAACATTCTGAAACATATAGGTTCTTTTCCTTTCTCCCTAATTATCTTTGAAAACAGACCAAGTAGTGGTATTACTGGGTCAAAGGGAACAAGTAGTTTAATAACTCTTTATATATAGTTTCAGACTGTTCTCCAAAGTTAGATAATTTCATAATTCCATCAACAATAAATTAGTACCCCAATTTTTTCACATCCTCTCCAGCATTTGTCATTTTCCCCTTCTAACTTTTTAACTAATCTGGTAGGTATAAAATGATATCACAAAGTTGTTTTAATCTGTATTTCTCTAATCAATCATGATTTAAAGCATTTTATGTGACTATACACTGTTTCAATTTCTTCGTTGGGAATGTTCATATATTGGGGAAAGACTTATATTCTTATATATTTGAATATTATATTTACATATGTGTGCATACACTTTATCGTACATGGTACCTTTTATCAAAATATGCTCTATCTCTTTTATTCTATCTATTTTAGCTATATCTTTGTCTGGGATCATACTTGCTTCCCTTACCTTTTTTCATCAGTTCAAACATAATACATTCTATCCCAACCCTTCACTTTAACTGTTTATCTCTCATTTTTAAATGTTTCTTGTAAATAACATATTGTTGGATACTGATTTTTAATCCATTCTGCTGTATCTCCATTTTAAGAGCGAGTTCATCCCATTCACATTCAAAGTTATAATTGCTATTTGTGAATTTCCCTCTGCCTTGTTTTTATTCACTGTTTGCATTCTCAGCCTCTCTTTTTACCCTGTCCTTATTACTTAATCTTCTCCCCTTCTCATCCTATTTCTTATTTTACCCTCTCTCTATGTCTCCCCCTTATCTATTTACCCCTTCCTCCTAATCTTGATCAATATCTTCTAAAAGTCATTACCTCATCATATTCCCCAGTTTTCTCACTTCTTTTGAATTTCAGGAGACTTCTAAACCTCTTCAGATATATATGTTATTTGGTCTTCAACAAAGATGACAGTAAGTTTCCAATTCTTCTTCTTCTGTATTAGGTCTTCCTTTCATACCCTGTTTTTTAGGTAATTTCTACTTTTATCCTTTTCCTACCCAATTTTGGTTTTTAGAATATTCTCATCATATACAATACAGATCGAACCTTTCTTTCAAACTATCTTAGCAATGATAAAAGTTTTAAGAATGTTATTATGAATAATAAGAACTAATAATTACTAATAATATTTTCATACATCTTAAGTAAACATTTCAGTATTAGTCATTACCTTATGACTTGTCTTTGATGATTTCCTTGTATTTCTTCCAGATCATTTTTATTGAATTTTCCTCTGAGTTCTGGTTTTATGGTTACAAATACCTTAAAGTCTTTCAGTTCATCAAGAATCCTTTTCTTTCTCATTCAGGATTAATACTCAGCTTTTCTGGATAAGCTCTTGTATGCAATCCCCACTCTGCTGCTCTTTGAAATATAATGTTCCAAGATCTACGGTCTTTTAGTATAAAAGCTGCTAGTTCTTCTGAAATCCTGATTGCTTTCTGCAATATTTTTTTCTTGTTGCTTGCAATATTTTTTCTTTAATCTTGGAATTTTGAAACTTGACTATAAAATTCCTGTAAGTTTTCTTCCTAGGGTCTCTTTCAGGTGGTGATCAGTGGGTTGTTTCTACTTAATCTTTTCTTTTTCTAGAACTTCAACGCAGTTTTCCTTAATAATTTTTGAAATATGAGCTCAAAGATATAGCTAAAATAGGTAATAAAAGAGATATAGTACATTTTGATAAAAGGTATCATGGACAATGAAGTGTACACTCATACACACACACACACACATAAATGTATATGTACTCAAATAAATATAAATGCAAATCATTCCCCAATTGTAATGTTAATAATATTTTAATATTGTTTTTTTCATAACTTTCAGGTAGTCCAACAATTCCTATGTTTTCTTCTCCATCCATTCTCTAGGTGAGTTTGTTTTTAATGAAATGTTTCAGATTCTCTTCTATTTTTTCTAGTTTTATCATATCTAGGTATCTTATGTCATTCACTCCACTTGCCCAAACCTAGTTTTTGAGGTGTTATTTTCCTCCTTAAGATGTAATATCTCTTTTTCCAATTGGTTAACTATCGTTTCATAATTTTCTTGAATTGCTTTTAACTTTTTTTCCAGTTTTTACTCATTCTCTCATATTTGATCTTTGAATCCCTTTTTAAAGCTCTTCAAAGATTTCTTTAGGGGCTTGTGACAATTTGACATTACTTTTAGTGTAGGAATGGCTTTTTCTTACCTCACTGTCTTCCTCCGAATATAAACCCAGATCTTCTTTTACACCAAATTAGCTATCGATGGCTGGTTCTTTTTCCTTTGTTTATTCATTTTTTTAATTTGTATTTTATTTTTAGCAACTTAATATTATCAATATCAACTTTTAATCACAAGTTGTGGGTAATGTTGTGCTAGGCCTCAAGTCCTTCTCAATATTGTTTCTGAATTCTGTCAAGAGGTTCAAACTCTGAGACTTCTCTCTTTTCCCCCTAAACCACAGTCATGCTGTCTCAAAAATGTTCTTACTCTCTACAGCACTGCACATTAGACTCTCACTGGCTTGCGATCACTCCTCTTCATCCACAGTCACAGCCAGGTAGCATATCTAGTCAGCACTACCAGGCCTGACTTCAAGAAACAGCAGGTGATCTTTCAATCTTCCCTCACTCAGCACCTTCTATTCTTTAGATGAAAGCTGATGAGTTAAAAGTTCATGAGATGAAAGTTCCTGAGGTGAAATTTTGTGAAGTTTAGTCTGCTGCCCTCTGGGTCCACTATTTGTTGCTTCAGTGGAGTCGGTCTGGTCTAGAAGTGTTTACACTTCATTCAGGCCAAACCTCAGCCCCTGGAGTCTTCCCTGAGGTCCTCCCAAGATGTCCTAGGAGGACAATTGCTTTGCTCCTTTATTTTTGCTGTGTTATCTTGATTTCGTGGTGATTTTCTGTCTTTTTGTGGAGGAAATCTGGAGAACCTGGAAAAGTCTGACTTACTCCATCATCTTCCCATAATACCCTTAACAATAACCATAGCTAATATAATTCATTACTTTTATAAAACTACATGTTCAATTTTAGTCATTAAATACATAATTGCGAGGAGTCCATATGCTTCACCAGACTGCTAAAGGATGACAAAATGGTTAAGAATCCCTGATTTAGGAGGAAAGACAGTGAGTATATATATATATATATATATATATATATATATATATACATACACATACACATACATATACATATACATAGTATGTATATAGATATACATGCACACTCAAATACACACACACTCAGAGTTCAAGATACTAATAAATAAAATTCAGTTCAACATATCCAACAGGCTGTTGATTTGAGATTATGCTCAGGGCAGGGTTAAGGTGATAAATTGGATAGACAATAGCTAGGTAGCTAGAGACAGACAGACAGACAGATGGACAGATGGACAGATGGACAGACAGACAGACAGAGAGAGAGAGAGAGAGAGAGAGATAGATAGATAGATAGATAGATGATAGAAAGATAGACAGACAGCTTTGGTAGTTAGCAGAGAGGTGATGATTGAAGTCATAGATGCAAAAAAAGTCACAAGTGAAAGAGAAGACAGGTCATGATAGAACCTAGGAATAAATACAGAGCTAACTTTCTATTCTCATCTAATTTGCCTTTTGATGTAGCCATGATGCATAACTAACAATTACGAAATTTCAGGAGAATATTCCTGTGTGCCTCAGTAATTCATGTCTCTTATCAAATTCTTCTTTTGTTTCTAATTCCAACTCAGTGCTACTCTTGGATACTCCCACCAATGTCTAGGATTCTTGTATTTTTAGTGTATCATTTTATTTGTGTACATTCTGCTGGTCTTATTTTGTCTTTGTGGAGATCCTAAGTCCTGGGAAATCATGCATAGATAAATAAGACTGGCAGAACAATTTCTTATGATCTTGACAATGAGAAATTGATTACCCTTTTCCTGAGTCAAAGAATCAGTGGCTTGCAGGAACTAGCTCATACCAACTTGAGACAAATGATTCTTAAATTTTTAGTGTGAGCATTTATACGTTGGAAATGGAAAAATGCTACAAAATGAGGACTGGATTTATTCTTTTGTTAATTTGTAGCCTTTAAAATGACAGAAAAAATATTAATAATGCAGGTTGCAATTAAAAGCATATCATGTGTACAATTTTCCCAGAGAGTCAGTTGTTAAACATTTCCCAGCATACCCTTAACAAATGATTCTCTTTCTTTCTCTCTGTCTTTCTTTCCTCCTTCCTTCCTTCCCTTCTTCCTTTCTTTTTTAAAATGTCATTTGGGATAGAATGAAGAGACATTTTCTGTACTTGATGTCACTTCTATTTTTCTCTTTGTTGCACTAATTTCTGGTTATTAGATTTCCAAGAGAGCATCAGGGGTCAGGGACAACCCCACTTTGGATCTGGTCACTGCTACCACCTACATACATCATCATTTTCTATGCCAGAGCTATAACCTCTAGTACCACATTTTCAACTGAATGAATGTTTTTATCCTGATATCATCACCCTACCTAGCACCTCAAATTCAGCACATCCAAGCTCTCTTTTTTCCCCTAATTTCTCTGCTACTCTTGATAATACCATCCTTTATGCAGTCACAGCCAAGCCAAAAACCCCAGTGATCTTTGATTCTGCCCTCTCCCTCACCATATAAATCAAATCTGTTGTCAGGTCCTATCAATTCAATTATCAGACAATCTTCTTTCTAGTTCCTCTGAAACTACTTTAGTTCAAGACCTCATTTATTTTAATCATATTGTTACCATCCTAACTGTTCTTTCAACCTCCAACCTCCTAGACCTTGAATCTATCTCTAATACAATAATCCACATAATGGATTTAATACCCAATCATATTATTTACTCAAAAACTTCAGTTGCTCTTCATTGACTATGAAATAAAAATAAATTTTTTATCCTTATATTCACAAAGTTTCATAATCTGGCTTCCACTTGACTTTCTGATCTTACTTCATACTACCCCTTTGCACATATCTTTCATATTTTATACATAATGTCTTAATTTTACCTTGCCATCTCACATCTTTAGGCCATTGTTTGTGTAATTCTATATACTACTTCCATTCCAGAAATCTTGCATTTATCATTAAATCTAACTTAGGTTTCACTTTGGAAAGAACATCGGCTCTGGAGCCAGAGGACCTGATTCCAGTGCTGATTGTGTTGCTTACTAGTTGGATGACCCTGGGAAAAATACTTAATACTTAACAACTTAACTTCTCTGGGACTCAATGTCTTATGAGGTTCCCTTCAGCTCTGGACATCTCATCCTTGAGGCAGCTAGATGGTGCAAAAGATAGTAAGCTGAGTCTAGAGTTGTGAAGATAAGTTCAAATCTAGACTCAGACACTGTGTGCCCCAGAACAAGTCATTTAACATCTGTTTGCCTCAGTTTTTTCAACTGTAAAATGGGGAGAGTAATGGCATCTATCTTTCAGGGGTTTTAATATATTTATAAAGCAATTAGCATAATATCTAGCACATAGCAGGTACTATATAAGTGCCTATTTCCTTATCTTTCTTGTGACCTCTTCCCCACATGAAAGCTGTTGCTATCTTCTTAAAATCCTTAAAAGACATGATCTAGATATTATACTTATCACATGCCTAGTTACATATGTGCTTATTTTTCCGCTTTTTTCAACTGCAATGTCCTTGAGAATAATAACCATGTCAATTCTGCTTTTATATACTCAGAATCTAGCACAGTGCCTTGTACACAGTAAGTGTTTAAAAATAAACTCTTTAATCACAAAATCTCAGTTGTAAGTATTCTTACAGGCCATTAAATCCACTTGTGCAAGCATCCACTCTGTAACATAGCCAACTAAGAGTAATCCTGCCTTTGCTAGAAGACTTCTAATGAGGAAATCCCACTCCCTCAATCTCAAGGTAGCCCATTTCACTTTTAGATGGGCCAGATTACTAGGATAAGTTTTCCCTGACATAAAGATGGTCTGAAAATGTACCCATTGAAAGGGTCCCACATGTACAAAAATATTTATAGTTGCACTCTTTGTGGTGGCCAAAAACTAGAAATCAAGGGGATGCCCATCAACTGGAGAAGGGCTGAATAAAAATTATGGTATATGAATGTAATGGAATACTATTGTGCTACAAGAAACGATGAACAAGAAGACTTCAGAGAGGTCTGAAAAGACTTATATGACCTGATGCTGTGTGAAAGGAGCAGAACCAGGAGAACTTTATACACATAAACAACCATAGTGTGTGAGGATTTTTTCTGGTGGACTTAGAACTTCATTGTAATGTAAGGACTTAAAAAATTTCCAATGGTCTTTTAAGGCAAAATGCCTTCCACATCCAAACAAAGAATTATGGAATTCAATTGCAGAATGTAGCAGATCATTTTCTTTTGTATTTTATTTTGATTTGTTATATGATTTCTCTCATTCATTTTAATTCTTCTACACAACATGACTATGGTGAAAATGTATTTAATAAAAATGCATTTGTAGAACTTATATAAAATTGTATGCCTTCTTGGGGAGGTAGGGGAGAGAGGGAGGGGGGGAAGGAGGGGGATGTAGTGAAAGAAAAAAATCTATGTTGTATGGTAGTGATTGTAGAACACTGGAAAGAAAGGAAGGAAGGAAGGAAGGAAGGAAGGAAGGAAGGAAGGAAGGAAGGAAGGAAGGAAGGAAGGAAGGAAGGGGAAAGGAAAAAAGAAAGGAAGGAAGGAAGAGAAAGAAAAGAAAAGAAAATGTACCCCTTGCTCTTCATTCTGCTTCTGAAGTCAATCAGCACAAATTTAATTCCTCTTTCATGTGAGAGAAACTAAAACATTCAAAACAGCTATCATTACCTACCTAAGCCATGTCTTTTCAAGGCTAAACATTCCCAGTTCCTTCAATCAATCTGCTATGGTATAATCCTGAGATACTTTTTTGGTCATTGAGCTCTGGGTGCTCTCCAGATTATAAATGAACACCTGAAATGTGGTTCTTCAAACTGAATGCAAATGTCCTTGTGTGACCTGATCAAGACAGGACACAACGAAGTTATTAGTGTCTTTGTTTTAGACCCTTAGTAGAGTCTTAGATGACATACAGGTTTTTTTGTCTCCCTTGTCACACTGTTGATCCAGTTTAAGCTGTGAGGCATCAACCCATCCAGATTTTTTTTAATGAAATTTTCTCTTATTTTTCTTTGTATCCCCAGAATTTAGCACATAATGCCCAGAACATAAAAAGCACTAGGGGAAAATGTTTATTTAGTGACACTATCCAGACATGCTTCTCCATCTTGTATTTTTGAAGTTCATTTTTAAACCCATGATTAGGCTTTTATCTTGATGCCTACTAAATTCCATCTTGGGAAGCAGTGTAGCATAATGGAAAGGGCAATTTGTCTTGGAGTCAAGAAGACCTGTATTATAGAATCAAATGAGCAGAGTAACTTAGTGTTTGATAAATCCAAAGGTCTCATGTATTGTGGTATGAACTCAGTATTTTTTAAAATCATTTTTATTTATTTTGTTAGATATTTCCCAATTACATGTAAAAAAAAAACTTTTAAGAATCATTTTTCTAAGAATATGAGTTCCAAATTATTTTCTTTCCTCTAGCACCGATTCCCTTCCCCTGCCTTTAAGAGAGAAATCACTTTGATTTCATTTCTATATGTAAGGTCATGTGAAGGATATTTCCATACAAAGTAATAGCAATATTGTAAAGATAATCAATTGCGAAATACTTAGCTATTCTAATTAATACAATGATCTAAGGTGATTCCAAAGGATTCATGATGTAAAATGTGATCGACCTTCAGATAAAGAACTGTTGGACTTAGAGTGAAGATTAAAATATGTTATCCTTAATTTCTCATGCTTTTTTCAGAACATGGCTATTGCAGAATCATGTTTTTTATGACTTCATAAGAATAATGGTTATTGCCTTTTCAAAGAGTGGGGGAAGGGTGAATGGATCGAGAGAATTTGGAACTGAAAATAGTAAATTAAAAAAGAAACGGCAAACAAGTCTTGGATTCAAAACTCTGCTGTGATGTATACTTGTTTTGTAATCCTAGACAAGCTACTTAACCACTCAGTGTCCCTAGGCAATTTCTAGGAAATCAAGTTTCAGAGAAGCTGCATTGGTAAAGGAACTTCTTGCACCAGTGAAATCACAAGTCCTAGATAGATAGATAGACAGACACACAGGCAGGCAGACAGGTAGGCAGGCAGGGAGACAGACAGACAGAGATACAAAATGTGCATATAACTATATATGAATGTGTATGTCTATATAAATATATGCTTAGGTGGGTGGGTGTATAGTGTATGTGTGTGTGTGTGTGAGCGTGTGTATCTTATTAGATTTGGCCCTAGATTTTTAATATCATTTGGATCAAGATTCATTTCACATGTAAGCAATTCCTCACAGCCTTTTATTACCTGAAACTTTGATAAGCATGCAGTCTCTGCCTTAATTCGTCAAATTGCAATCTGTTTGCTGTCTCTAGAGTTCATTTTAGAGAACACTGAAAGAACTCACTAAAAATTAAAGAAGACTTGGCTTTTCCAGTTGAGACTATCATTGTTTTTTCTGAATTCTTTCTTATCATGCTGAGGTTATCTGGATCTTTCCACTTGGAATGACATCAAATGAGATAGGTTTTCTTTCTTGACTTATTCAACCAGAAAAACAAAAAAGATGTAGCACATCTGTCTTTGTTCCAAGTACTTATTTCACAGCATAGGCGATCTCTTGTTAATCCTTTGAGAGTAACTATAATCCCTTGCATTCCTGGTTACTATAGTACTTAATGCCAATTCCAAACCTTTGGGGCACTTGTTTTTATTCTCTAAGTGGCCATTCAAGTTGTTCTATGTCATTATAATGTAATAGCACTAGCCTGAATCTGAGGTCAGATAGGCATGAATTCTCACTGCTACAGACAATCAGAACAGAGTAGGATCCAATGTCAAACAAGGTAAGATCAGTAAGGTTTCAGACAGACAGGGACAGCTCCAGCAGGGCCACTCACAAACCCTGAGACATTTCAAGTGAACTCTTGCTCTGACATGATTCTGCTGGCAACTGGGGACTTTTATCCTGGTAGTTCATCCAGTAGAATAAAACAAAATAAATAAGACAAAATAAATGGATAGACAGATAGCTCCATGTATACAGAGGATGACTGGAGTAACAAAAAAAGATGGAAACACTAAAATAAAGCTGATCACTCTGTAAATGTAAAGAACAATAATTGCAGATTAATGAGATTTGCATAGCTCTCTTCCTTGGAAAGCTGAGGAACCACAGGCTATCAGGTATAGTTATTGTACTGGGTTTTTAAAATTTATTTTCTTTACCAAAAAACACTGGGTGATGGCAAATTGGCAGCAGGGAGAGTCATTCCATAAATAGAAAAAAGAAAAATCTGTAAATAAAACATGTGTGTGTGTGTGTATATGTATGTATGTATATGCATACCTCCTTTACTATAAAGTTAAATAGGTTTGTGTGCATGTTTTATTGATACCTTTATATATATATGTATATATATAGGTTTCTAGGTTTCTTTTCCAAACCACCTTGTCAACTAAAATTTAAATATGTACATATGCATACATACATGTGGAATTTATACAAATATGATGCAAAAATATACATATGCCTGTGATATGCATATGTGAAATGTGAATCTATGATTTAAAATTGGATGTTTGTGTATATGTATATATACACATATATATATAATATGTGTGTAGTTTTATTTATGCCTTTTTTCCTGTCTTGAAAGATCTTGGTTTCATTTTTAAAATATTTTTTTAATCAGTAAGCATTTCTTTCTCTCCCTCCTACTGAAATAAAAGAAAAAAACAAAAGCTCTCACAACAAATATGTATAGTCAAGCAAAATAAATTTCTACATTGGCTGTATCTCCCAAATATAGATATCTCATTCTTTACCCTGAGTCCATCACCTCTCTGTCAGGAGGCAGGTAGTGTGCCTCATCATCAGAACTCTGGACACTCACCTTTTGTTATTCAACCCCTAGCAGCCCCCATCAGTTCAAAACAATCAGATACCCAGAACTATTAGTAAACTGAGGCCCAAAGAGGTTAAGTGATTTGCTTAAAATTCCTTACATGAGTGGTAGAGCTGGAATTGAAAAACAGGCCTTCTGACTTGAAATTCGCCACTTCCCTCTCAGTAGTTATTAGGAACAGATAGACTTGTCTTAATGTTCAGAATTTCCTTGAATTTCCATAAGTCAAAACAGCAACTCATTTATTCATGCCTGTAGGCAGAGAGGGAGAGCAGGGATAAATTAAATACATGGATAATCCCTCAACCTCATCTTAATGATTGTTTTCAACTCCCATATCTGTAGCATTTACTATCTGTACCATTCATTTGGCATTCAGTGTTCACTGCCTTGTGTTGTTAGTTATGTATGTGTGTGTGTGTGTGTGTGTGTGTGTGTGTGTGTGTGAGTGTGAGTGTGCAGCCTCTATCTCCACTAAGGCATAAGGCCCTTGAGAGCTGGGTTATATACTGTACTTGTTTTTCCCCTCAGTGCCTAGGACATCATCTTGAGCATACTGAATTGGGCATTCAATAAATGCTTGGTGATGATAATGATGCAACTTGATAGCCTTGCTAGGGCTTATATGTATAATCAATTCATCCTTATACAGCAGCTGATGATACATTCTATGGATTATTTAGGCTCCTTGCTTCCCCTTCTATGCCCTCATCAACTACCTTTTGCCATTGCACTCTGAAACCTTTCCAAGCAAAGACAGTTGGTGAGGAAGGGCAGAGAGAGAAGGTAAAGTTCCAGCCAATCAAGCCTTCCCTGACTTGGGATCTTGGGCAGAAGGTTTATTGGAGGAAGAAACTGAAAGGAATCATTAAAATGTGGTTTAAGGATTATCCTTGGATTTCATTTATCCCTACTCTCAACTTTCCCTACAGACACCAATAATGAATTTGCAGCATTCTGATTCATGGAAATTCAATGAAATTCTGATCTTTAAGACAATTATAGTGCCTCAGAATTAGAACAAAATATCAGGCGGACTGTTCAAAGAGAAGTCTGTACAGATTTCATTTTTGCTTCAAAAGTGTTTTATTCTGTTGCAATGATACAACCATTACCTGTAAAAATCAAGTGATCAAGAAGAAAAAAAATCTCCTTGAAATTACAGCTTGTCAAACTTAGTTGGGGAAAGGTTTGAGAAAATACACACTTGAAAAAAGAGAGAAAAGAATAAAAGAAAGCTCCCTTCCCAAGCACAGAAATCCATCCCCCCCAAAAAAATCTGAGTGCCTTCCAAAGGAGGTCATTTCCAGTGTTCACATTTTCCCACAAAAGTGATCTCTGACTATGGGGACAGGGGCATTCTATCAAGGTCTACTAACCAACAGAGGGAAAAACTCAATTAAGGACCATAGGTATGTAAAAAGCAATCAACTGAATTCCCTTTTTTCTTTTTTTAAATAGAATTATTTTATTTGCTTTCAGTGTTTGACAATCATTTCCAAATATCTTAGATTTTTTTTCACTTTCTCCCCTTCATTCCCCCCTCCTTCCCCACACCCTCCCTGAGACAGCGTACAATCTCATATAGGTTCTACACATACATTCCTATTAAAAGTATGTTGCATAGAAGAATTAAAATGAATCAGAGAAACCATAAAACAAAACAAAACATATTACAAAAGAAAATGGTCTGTTTCTATCTGTGATCTAATTCTATAGTTCTTTCTTGGGATGTGGAAGGTGTTTTGCCTCAAGAGACCATTGGAAATTTTTTAAGTCTATGCATTTCAATGAAGTACTAAGTCTACCAGAAAAATTCCTTTGTTGCTCTGTACAAAGTTCTCCTGGTTCTGCTCCTTTCACTCAGCATATAAGTTCACTCAGTTCATATAAGTCTTTCCAGGCTTCCCTAAAATCTTCCTGTTCATTGTTTCTCATAGCACAATAGTATTTCATTGCATTCATATACCACAACTTGTTCAGTCATTCCCCAATTGATGGGCATCCCCTTGATTTCCAGTTTTTGCCCACCACAAAGAGAACTGCTATAAATATCTTTGTTCGTGTGGGACCCTTTCCCATTTTTATGATCTCTTTGGGATAGAATCCCAATGAACTGAATTCTTAAAAAAAAAATTCTTTGAAAAACAAAACAAAACAGAGAGACACATAAGAGACTGTTTGACTGAATTATAAATTAAGACCAGGAAATATAAATATTATTTAATAAGCATTTTCCATTTCATTTTCTGATGGTTGAAGCAAGTAGAATCACTCTGGCTCTTTCACTAAAGCAGTCATTTATTTCACTTCTGGTCTCCTGCTGCTACTGCTGCAATTTTGGTCAAAGTAAAGATTCTAAAGGCTACAGGTGAAAAGCAATTAAAAGAGCTAGGAGTAATGGTTAATCCAGTCAACTCAACTTCAAAGGGCAGTGTTAAGAAATGGAAACATTCCAAAGCAGAAAATCCCACTGAACAATTCGGTGAAACAAATAGAGGTTAGCTTTCCAACTTTTTCCCCTCTGTCCACTATGCTCACTGAATGTGTTGTCTACCCCTGGCTTTGTCTAAGTCTTTGTTTCTGTCTATATTTTTCTTCTACCTCTCTCCCTCTCTCTCTCTCTCTCTCTCTCTCTCTCTCTCTCTCTCTCTCTCTCTCTCTCTCTCTCTCTGTCTCTTCCTCTCTCTCTCTGTCTCTCTGTCTCTGTCTCTGTCTCTCTCTCCCTCTCTCTCTCTGTCTCTCTGTCTCTGTATCTCTCTCTGTCTCTGTATCTCTCTCTCTCTCTGTCTCTCTGTCTCTGTATCTCTCTCTGTCTCTGTATCTCTCTCTCTCTCTCTCTCTCTCTCTCTCTTTCTCTCTCTGTCTCTCTCTCTCTCTCTTCCTCCCTCCCTCTCTCTCGCTGTCTCTCTCCTCCCCCTCTCTCTGTCAGTTTCGCTCTCTCCAGCTTCCTATATTTTCAAATCAATCTTTTTCTCTCCATTCTTTGTTTTTAACTTTTTTTCTCTCTCCAGCAGTCACAGATTATATACCCTAATTCTGTCTGACTCAGTAGTCAAGAATGCTACTTACTACATAGCACGTACTACTAATATGAACTTTTGTTGCAAGAAGAAATGACAAAGAGTAAGGATGGCCCAAATATAAGAAAAATAGAAATAAAAGCACATCAGTAACATCATCTTTGTAAAAGTATAATATCCTTTTTTCTTTTTGTCTTTTTAAAATTTTGTATTTTATTAAACTTAATTATCATCAAACAAACTTTTCAATATGCAAAGGAAGACCCAGAAGATTGTCTAAAATATTAAACTTCTTTTAATTTGTTTCTAAGTTACACACACACATATATACATATATATGCATATATATTTATATATAGATATACATGTGTGTTTATATATATATAGCAAGATAATAAAATTTCTTTGTGATATCAAATACTTTTTTTTTGGTTTTCTTCTATTCTACCTTTAAAAGTATCTTATTGATGCTTTTTCCTTATCCATAATCTATCAATACTCGCTAACCTACTTTCCCTTTCTTTCTAATGAGTAGAAACTCTCCCTTCTAACAAGTGTCAGGAAAGGCACTGAAACTATGTTTTCATTCACATAGGGAATTTTCAGTTAGAAAACTCCCTCTATCAGTGCAATTCAGCCCATTTTCTGCAACTTGGAGAGCTGTAAAGTTTCCTGGAGTGCTAAAAGGTTTAATTACTTGACCAGGGTCCATCATCAGTACGTATAGTATAATTCAAATTGTCCTGAGACCATTAAGTCATACTGCCTCTAAAAAGAAATATTGATAGTCCAAAACAACACTGAATACATTAGCCACTTCTGAGAATGTACTCTATAACCCCTCCAATAACTTGCTATCTTCATCTTTTGAAAATCCTTGACAATTTGGAGAATATAACAGATAGAGAAGCATGGAAGAAGAGGTACACTAACTCACACTTGGAGGAAAAGTGTATATATTAAGTCTTGCTTTAAAATAATTCAAGATATTATTCAAGAAGTCATTAAGTTATAATACTATTTGTTCAGTGATACTACCATTAGGCAGTCCAAAGAGGTCAAGGACAGAGAGAGTTCATACATATAACAATATTTTTGTACCATTTTTTCACTTGTTGTAGTAAGGAACCAGAAACACAATATATACTGCCCATTAATTGGAAAAATATGAAAAGAGTGTCATTTTTGGATAATACTTATTTTAGTTAGCAGAATGTAGAATTTAAATGTGTTTATTAAATGATGTTTTATATTTTCTATTCCATTCATAATTCAGGTAAAAATTAGCATTTTATGTGTCTTTCCCTAAAAATATAAATGAAATTAAATAGCTTATTAGCTCCTTGTGATCATTATTTTTTTTTTCTGTTTGTCAGTGGTTATTGGAAGAATGTCTCTTTCCCTAAATTCAGTGATCACTTCTTGTGGGAGAAGATGTTAACATTTGAAAGTGATTTACTGTATTGGTGCAGTTCTCTATCCCTTTCAAAGATCTTTCCTTTTTCCTTGTATCATTTGATTCTCATGGCAAAAATTCTCATGGATCACTATTTCAATCTTAAATATCAATAAAGTTGGACCCAAATAAACCATAAATTTCTTGGGGTAATATAGCTAACTGAAGAGGTTTAGTTTCTTGATACCAAATCCATGGCTGAAAATAAGTCATATTACTTCTTAATATGTATAAAGCCACTTTTCCATAGCTCTAATAATAGTCAAGCATTTCTTAAGCACTTACTCTGTGCCAATTACTGTACTAAGCACTGAGGATATAAGGAGGAAAGTTTCCAAGACCCCAAACTGAGCTGTCTAGCAGATCCTGGAATAATACAGCACTGAATACCATAGGAAAGCACTAAGAGAACCAGTCAAGACTTTCCCTTCCAAAACACAAAGAGTCTGACCCTAACAAAATATCCAAAGTCAGGAAGAAGCCTGGAACAATCTACAAAAGAGAAAGAGAAAGGGGAGAGGGAAGAGGGGGAATCCCACCAAAGAAAGCTATTGTGGTGAGAGGCAAACCCAAGACACAAAGAAGACAGGTATGATTCAAAAAAATCTACATGCCAGGTCTCAAAAAAAAAAAAAAAGCTTAAGAACAAATTAAACTACAATTATTGAAAGGTAAGAAGCAAGCATTAGACAATTAGCTTTAAAAGACTGTTGTGGTGTTTTTTTTTTTTTTAATCAATAACAATCTGCTGGAAGGAAAAAGTGGGAGGTATATAAGAAAGAATTAGAAAAGATATTAACAGCATGACATAAGAGGTACAAACCCTTGCCCAAGCAACGAAGTTCTTGTCAATTAGAATGGGCCAAACAAAAACCAATGACTCCATGAAACAACAAGAAATATTAAAATAAAGTTAAAAGAGTGGAGAAAATGGAAGAAAATCTCATAGCAAAGACAATTGATCTGGAAAATAGAGAAAGGAGAAAAAATTTAGAATCATTGGACTATATGAACACCATGACAAAAAAAAAATGTTTTAGATATCACATTTCAAGAAATCTTTCAAGAAAACTATCCAGACCCCTTAGAACCAGAGAACAAAATGGAAAGGCAAAGATATAAAGACACAACCCTTCTGAGCCTGTAGAGCTCAAGAAGCAACCACAGACACCATGGCTGCTGAAGAGGCTCAGATATCTTGACTCTGGGTGCCCAGGTTGTGTGTGTCCTTCTTCAGTCCACTGGTCCCAGAGTGCTCCCTTAGGTGTATTTTACATAACATTGTGGAGAGAAAAGATTTTTTTTTAAATTTAAGACATGGCTTGATAACATTTCTATTATATTTCTTTCCATGACAGACTTGCAGAAAAATAAAAGTATGGATCTCCTGATTAGTCTAAATGGAGCAATGTAGGTCAGGAATCTCTCTAATAATCAAGACACTCTGATCAAGTGAGACTTCCTCAAACTTCTTCCCTGAAATTCAGTTTTTATTTATTAAAATGCCTCAATCCTCAGATGTTACGCTACCTAATCTTGAGCTGTGGAATAAGGTTCCAAGTGTCTCTACAAAGGTGTGGCACTTGGACTGTAAAAACTCAAGTGGGCAGATTGATGACTCTATTTTTGATGCATTATATTGAAAGAAAGTTTATTTGAAGATAATTTTGAGAATGAAGCATTGAAAGACTAAGAAGCCAATGAGACCTTAGTTGAATATAGTGCTGGAGTAAATGTACTTTACCACAAAGAAAGACTTCTCTCCAGACGGTTAAATGACTGCTCCACAAAGCTCTAGGATATGAATAAAGGACAGTGCATATATGGCATCCATACCCACACTTGTGCTGCTATGAAGTCTGATGAACAAAAACGTGTATCTGGGCAACAGCTAAAAATATGACTTTGGGTGCTGAGGCTGCCAGTTGTAATGTGGCTTCTGTGGGAGCCAATTTTTCACAAACCACAGTTCATACCTAATGGTATCATCATGAAATGAATAATCATTATTTTTCCCAGATACGGAGAAATATGGGAGGGGAAGAGAATATTTTATTCACATATTGCAAAGCAGCATGCTAACAGTCTACACAAATGAAACTCATTGGTGCTTAGCTATGCTTGTCATTATAAAAGTACAAATTTGGGGTCTAAAAAGTATAAAGACATTACTAAGTTACATTAAAAGAAACTTCCAAATTAAAAGTCCCAGTAACATCATAGTCAAATTCTAGATGTTTCAGGTCAAAGAAAAAATACTGTGAGCGGTCAGAAAGACCAAGTACCAAGTACCTGGAGCCTCAGATATGATTTAGCGGCCACAACCATAAAGTAGTAAGAAGCTTGGAATAAGATATTTCATAAGACAAAGGAAATAGATTTACAGGCAAAATTAACTTGCTCAGCAAAATTTATTATAATCTTAGGAGAAATAATGAGTCTTAAATGAAAAAGGAAGCAAGGTGAAGCAGTGGATAGATCATGGACCCTTATGTCACAAAGACTAGTTTTTCTAAGTTCAAATTCAGACTCAAACACTTACAGCTGTGTGACTTTAAGCAAGTGACCTAACCCTATTTATCTCAGTTTCCTCATTTATAAAATGAGATGGAAAAGAAAATGACAAACCATGTCAGTATATTCATCAAGAATACCATAAATGGGGTCACAAAAGGTCAGATATGACTAAAAAATGACTGAGAACAAAATGAAATAAAGGACTTCCAAAGATTCCTGACGAAAAGACCATGTAAAAAAACTTTGAAGTTCAAATATAGATATTAAGAAAAATATAAAAATGTCAACAATTAATGAACAATCATAAAGGACTAAAAAAAGATAACTTATTTATATTCAATGGGGAGATGATACATATGTTTCTTCCGAACCATATCATCATCTAGGGTAATGTTGGGAGTCTAAAGAAATAACCCCTGAGAATGTTCTGTTATATCTTGATGATCTTAAAAGAAGAATGAAAAGATAGGGAAAAATTAATATACCAAAGAGGGGAAGAGAAAGCAAGATTAGGGGAAATAATCCCATAAAATCAAAAACTGTGCAAATAGTTGTTTATACAAAGGTAGAGAGGGTGGTGGAAGAGTGGCTAACACCTGAACTTCAGTCTTATTTGGACTAGTCAAGGAAAACAAGAATTCACGCATGCAGAGTTTGAGTAAGGAAATACATTTACTCAATGGAGAAATATGAGGGAAAAGGCAGAAGAGGAAACTAAGAGAAGAACATGTTAAGGAAGGGTTTAGTCCTAAGCGAAACAAACATCAGCCAAGTATACAAAACAATCCATGTCTTTTTGGCCTGGCAAGGAATTGGAAACTGAAGGGATGCCCATCCACTGATGAATGACTAAACAAGTTATGGGATATAAATGTGATAGAATATTGTGCTTTAAGAAAGGGATGGTTGTCAGAGAAACTTTGGAAGATGCTTATGAACTAACAGAATGGACTAAACAGAAACAGGAGAACAATTTCTACAATGACAATAATATGGTGAAGACTAACAAATGTGAATGTATTAGGAACTCTGATGTGTAATAACAAACTATGATTCTAGAAGATGAATAATGAAATATATTAGCTACCTCCTGATACAGGTATGAAGAACTTAAAGTGCAGAATTTTTATATATATATATATATATATATATATATAGTGTGTGTGTGTGTGTAATATATACACACATACAAATATACACACATACATGAATATCTAGAGAGAGAGTGTGTATACAGAAATTTGTTGTGTTAGATTATACATGTTAGTAACAAGGATTTTGTTTTTATTTTGTACTTGTTATGGTTAAGGAATAGGGTTGAGAGGGAGGGGCATATTGAAAGAAAATAAAATATAATGTTGAAAAATTTTAATGCTAATGACAAATGAAGTATTTTATACTTGATACTGAAAATAGTAATGAAACTACTGGGCACACTGGTGTCTAATAAAGTTATGCATGGTCAGACTTGAACATTAGAAAAATCACATTGAGAGGTAAGTGAAAGATAGAATGAATTGGGGAAAGAATTGAGGCAGGGTAACCAGCTAATGAAAAATGTTCAGGCATGAGGTTGTTAGGACCTGTACCAGTTTGGTGACAGCATCAGAAAATAAAGAGAGGTATTTGTGAGACACGCTACAAATGGAGAATCCAGAGGTCTTGGCAACAAATTGTTTGGGGTATGGGAAGTGAGATAAGAGTATGAAGTAGAGGATGACCTCTAATTGAGATCAATAATAAGGAAGCTAGGAAGAAAAGAGGGCTTGGAAAAAAAGAGATCATGATTTCAGTTTTGGACATTTGAATTTGAGATGTCAAAGTATGCTCATTTCAAGATGAATAACAGGCAGATAGAGATCTAAAACTGGATGTCAGAAGAGAGGTTAGAGCTAGATAAATCTGAGAACAATCTTCAAGGGGATGATAATGGGCTTTATGGGGGCTGAGATCATCAGGCGAAATGTGTAGAAGGAGAAAAGGACTGAGGACAGAGACTTAGGGAAAATGTACAGTTAGCAAGCCTGACTTGAATGAAGCTAAGTGACTTTTAGAAGATCATGCAGCTAATACATAGCCAAATCAGAACTGAAACCCAGATCTTTTCCTTCATCTTTTTGTTTTCTTTCATACAGCATCCTTTCCCTCTTTACTTTACTGGAAGGAAAAAAATCGTCTATCTACTTTCTTTCTTTTTCCCTCTTCTTTCTTCTTATGCTTCCTTTGTCCCTCACCACCCTCACCTTCCCTTTCCATGATAGGTCCATTTTCCAGAATTTCTCTCTTTTCTTTCTACTTCAAATTTTCTATCTATAGTTAAGGACTGACCCTCACCATGCCCTTAACTAGGGGCAGACAAGCTGAATACCCATAGTTGGAGCTCTTCCTCCAGTCGTTGCTCTTCCAATTTTTCTTTCTCAACCAAGATCTGCACAGCTTGTGCTCATACCATACTGTCATTGTCATCTCTGCATGCTTGTTTAAAATGTGCCAACATTTCCTGCAGGATTTCCCTTTCCTCCTTCCAATGGGCATATGGACTGCAGTTTAGCAGGTAACATATTCATAGGAAATGTTCATTTGTTACTGATAGCAACCTTCTGAGAAAGGGTTAGCAAAGAAGATTATCTCTATTACAAAGCTGGGGAAACTGAGAAATAAAGAAGTTAAGTGTGCTGCTCAAGGTAAGTTAGTGATGATACCTAAGTTCAATGTTCATCAGTAGATATGGTCAATAATGAAGGACGTAAGGGACAGGAATAAAGACTATAGCTGGAATTTCATGGGTATAGAGAATTCTTGAATGGCATCTTCTCTGCAAATTGTAACTTTAAAGAATTGCCTACAATTTTATATCATTAAAAGGCTAAGAGATCTGCCAGGGTCATACAACCAGTATGTCACAGAAGCAAAACATGAACCCAGGTTTTTCTGGTTCTAAGGCCAGTTCTCTATCCATTAAGCTGTGTCACATACTGCCTCACATGCTCCATTACCATTTTGAACAGTATGAATATATTGTCCTTCTTACTAACTTTAAGCTGAGGAGGAGGGACTGTATTTAACAATTTTTTATATCTCCCAGAATCCTATTTTCCTGCCCTCAAATAGTTTCCAGTCTAGTTAGAGGAACCTAATTAGTACATGATCGTTGGGTTTCTCTGAATCTTTTTTTTCACATTCAGTATATTTGTCTTCAAAGAGAATCTAGTCTTCTGGTAAGTACCTTCTGTTAGCAAATGGAGCCATCCTGTCTTCATTTCTACATTTTCAAGGTCGGAGGAACAATTATACTACAAATCAGAGTATTAAACATTTTGTCAACTTGTCAGTTTTCTATCTCTTCTTCCCCAGCAGCCAGCTCTGGGGGTTGGGTTATTTCCTAATGGTATTTTTCTTTGGAAAGCTCATGAGAGGCAAGAGATTTTTTTAAGAACAGTTTCTCCATCCCGTAGAAACTCACATTCCAAAAAACTGCTCTAGTCTATTATGATGTGTCCTTTATTCTACCCTTGCTAACCATGGCAAGGCAATAACGGGGGAAGGCAAGAGGTTCCTAAGGAGATCACTGGCACTTTGGCAGCAGGGTTGGTTTGAAAAGTCTCTTGAACCAAGAAACACTTCAACCCACCCACCCCTGGGAACATGCTGGCATGATAATGAGGAAACTTGGCTGCCCCCAAAGTTGAAGCGAAATCTCTCGTATATTTTTTCATGAAAGCCTGGTATACGAAAGATTGAACTCAACTTTCCCTTTGGGAGTGAGCTCTGCATAGATCAGAAAAAAAACTAAAAGAAAAAAAGAATGATTTTTAAAAACCATTTTTTTTTGGCAAAAATGAAACTTTTTTCAGCTTTCCAGGGGGGATGTGTTATTAGAAATGATTGTTCATTCACAGTTTTATCTTCCAGGCTCCTGTCTTTTCATCTCCTCAAAGACTGGTTTATTTTTTTTCGTGTTCCACTATCATTAGCCCAACAAAGTCACAGCCACCACTCTGAGAACTTCATTTAATGAAAAAATAAACTGAAGGCATTTAAGAGAATATTTTGAATGGAATCACATTAATGTGTTGTTTCAGAGAACATTCATCATTAGTGTTCATACAGCAGACATATATATGTATGCATATATATGTGTGTGTGTGGATGATAGTGTGTCTATTATGTCCTCCCATCTGCCTTTGCAGCCGTAGACAAATGTAACATCATATCTTGTCACTGCCAGCTACTAATTTGTCCATCGGCATTTCCCAGAAAACATGAGGACATTCATTTTTCTTTCATTTTGCAATCTATTCAAAAGCGATTTAAGATGAAAAATATCTGCAGTCAGCTCATAGAAAAATGGCCACCTTTTTGGGACAATTTACGGGATCCTTCTCTGAGATAGTTGTCATTTAGAATTTGTAAATAATTGATATGTGGCACCCTTAATTGAAAGTACAGGTCTCTTACTACTACTTCCAGAAATGTGTTTGTGATGCCTCCTGGCTAGACAGAAGAGAAACCATTTTTGTACCCATGGAGATAAGAGGAGCTGTTCCAACAATACTTTGCTTTGAACAATGAAATTTAAAACAACCAAATTAAGAATTTTCAAATCCATTAAAATTATTGGGTACAGAAAATAAAATATTGGGAGTCAGGAAACCTGCCACTAAATAGCAATGTAACTTTAAATAAATTGCCTAGCCTCTTTGTACAGAAGATTTTCTAAAGGGTTTTCATATACATGAGCAATACTTCCTTCTCTATGCCAATTGGTAAAGTGGGTAACATTTGCTTTGAGCACAGTAAATCTGTCTCTTTAGCATCATGTTCCCCTTCATTCTTCATATCTTGCTTCTCCCTTTCTCATACCTTGCCTATCCTCTTCAGTCCTACACTAGGACCTGTTTGCTTTCTTTCTTATCCATTTTATCAAAAACTGTTCTTGAGAAAATACTATTAAACTCATTGACATTGAGGCTTTGCTGGGGAAGGGTTATCAAATGGCAAAGAAGATGATAAAACAATAACAATGATTCTGTATGCTACATTTGAATCAATATAGGTGGACAGTTAGGAGAAGTGAGTGGGAAGGACAGGTTAAAGTGGGAATACTCCTTAGCTGTGCTCCTTGATCAAAACAAAGATATTTTACATGGATTACCAGACTTTACCCTGAATTAAAACAGTGCTACAATACAGTACTGCCAAGAAAAACCATTCAAGGTCAGTCTGTAGTTTTTAGATCAAAAACTTGGCAAAGAATAATCTACTGTAGGTTGTCACAAGTGTCCTCTCAAGACTGAAAAGAAACAAACAGAAATACGAACAAAAACCCTCTCCCCATCTTCCACAGTAAATTATAATGGTCCTTGAAGAAGATATTTAAGTGTTCTACAGTAACGCTTTGTTTACCTTTCTAACTTGTGTTTGTTTTCAAGGTAAGACTTAAATAGGAAGATATACCCTGGAACAAAGAACTCCTATACATTCTTTTTTTTTTTTTTTTATAAGTGCCTCTCTTTTTTTTTTTTATTTATTTTCACACAATTTTGGGTTACAAATTTTCTCCCCTTTTATCCCCTCCCCCCCCAAACCCGAGCTTTCTAATTGCCCCTGCCCTTCTCTCCGTCTTCTCTTTTGTCCTGTAGGACCAGATAGCTTTCTTGACCCCTTAACCTGTATTTCTTATTACCCAGTGGTAAGAACATTACATTTGGTCCTAACACTTTGAGTTCCAACTTCCTTAGCTCCCTCCCTCTCCACCCCTTCCCCTTGAAAGACAGGCAATTCAATATAGGCCATATCTGTTTAGTTTTGCGAATGATTTCCATACTAGTTGTGTTGTATAGGACTAACTATATTTCCCTCCATCCTATCCTGTCCCCCTTTACTTCTATTTTCTTATGGTCCTTTCCCTCCCCATGAGTGTCGACCTCGTATTGCATTCTCCTCCCCATGCCCTCCCCTCCATCCTCCCCCCCACCCTGTTTGTGCCCCTGTCCCCCACTCTCCTGTATTATGAGATAGGTTTTCCTATCAAAATGAGTGTGCATTATATTCTTTCCTTTAGTGGAATGTGATGAGAGAAGACCTCATGTTTTTCTCTTGCCTCCCCTCTTTATCCCACCACTAATAAGTCTTTTGCTTGCCTCTTTTATGAGAGATAATTTGCCCCATATAACTTTTCCCTTTCTCCTCCCAATATTTCTCTCTCACTGCTTGATTTAATTTTTTTTTTAATATATGATCCCATCCTCTTCGATTCACTCTGTGCACTCTGTCTCTATGTATGTGTGCTTGTGTGCATGTGTGTGTGTGTGTGTACTCCCACCCAGTGCCCAGATATTGAAATGTTTCAAGAGTTATAAATATTGTCTTTCCATGTAGGAATGTAAACAGTTCAACTTTAGTAAGTCCCTTATGATTTCTCTTTGCTGTTCGCCTTTTCATGGTTCTCTTCATTCTTGTGTTAGAAAGTCAAATTTTCTTTCCAGCTCTGGTCTTTTCATCAGGAAAATTTGAAAGTCTTCTATTTCATTGAAAGACCATTTTTTCTCCTGAAGTATTATACTCAGTTTTGCTGGGTAGGTGATTCTTGGCTTCAGTCCTAGTTCCTTTGACTTCTGGAATATCCTATTCCATTCCCTTCTACCCCTCAATGTAGAGGGTGCCAGATCTTGTGCTATCCTGATTGTATTTCCACAATACTTGAATTGTTTCTTTCTAGCTGCTTGCAATATTTTCTCTTTCACCTGGGAATTCTGGAATTTGGCCACAATGCTCCTAGGAGTTTCTCTTTTTGGATCTCTTTCAGGCGGTGTTCTGCGGATTCCTTGAATATTTATTTTGCCTTCTGGTTCTAGAATCTCAGAGCAGTTTTCCTTGATAATTTCATGGAAGATGATGTCTAGGCTCTTCTTTTGATCATGGTTTTCAGGTAGTCCCAGAATTTTTACATTGTCTCTCCTGATTCTATTTTCCAGGTCAGTTGTTTTTCCAATAAGATATTTCACATTATCTTCCATTTTTCGAATCTGCGCGGTATGTTCTGAGATATCTGTCTTTCTCGAAAAGTCCTTAGCGTCCATCCGTACCATTCCAGTTTTGAAAGATCTATTTTCTTCAGTGAGCTTTTGAATCTCTTTTTCCATTTGGTTAATTCTGCTTTTGAAAGCATTCTTCTCCTCATTGGCCCCTTGCACCTCCCTTGCCAGCTGAGTTGGGCTAGTTCTCAAGGTGCCAATTTCTTCAAGATTTTTTTGGTTCTCCTTTAGCAGGGAGCTGATCTGCTTTTCATGCTTCTCCCTCATCCCTCTCATTTCCCTTCCCAGTCTTTCCTCCACCTCTCTAACTTGATTTTCAAAATTCCTCTTGAGCTCTTCCATGGCCCGAGCCCATTGGGTGGGCTGGGACACAGAATCCTCGATTTCTGTGTCTTTGCCTGATGGCAAGCATTGTTCCTCCCCATCAGAAAGGAAGGGAGGAAGTGTCTTTTCTCCGATAAAGTACCCTTCAATAGTTTTATTTCTTTTCCCTTTTCTTGGCATTTTCTCCAACCAGTGGGCTGAAGCTCTGAATGTTCTCCTCACACCCACCTCGCCTCCTGGTCCTCCCAGCCAGCATTTGGGGACTGAGATTCAAGTGCTGCTTCCTGCCTTAGGATTTTTGGCGGGGGCAGGGCTGCTATTCAGTGTGAGAATTAAGTTCAGGTGGTCAGGTCGGGGCAGGGCCGCCTCTAAGGCCCAGTTCCCTCAGGGGGTTTATGCACAGACCTTCCACAATGGATCCAGGCTCCTGCCCATTTGGGGAGCCCCCGTCCGCAGCCGCCTCTCAGCCCCCACCTCCCAGGGGGGCCCGAGCCAGGGGGCACCCCACTCCCCTCTCAACCCTCCAAAGAGACTCTCTCACCCCCCCCCCGTCAGTCACCTGTTGGTGGGGGGGCCCGTGCCACCGCTGAAGATCCCGCCTCCAGAGCCCTTTCAGATCTGTGCCTCTCGGAGCCGCGGCCGCCGCTGCCGCCGCCACAGGTCCGGGCTGGGTTCCACCTCTGCAGCACGACGGACCTTTTGCGAGAGGTTTGCAGGTCCCTCTGTGGGTGGGGGGACCCGCGTGGCCGCTGGAGATCCCGTCCCCGTAGCCCTTTCGGATATCCTCCCCTCAGTGTCGCGGCCGCGGCAGGGCCGCACTCCGTTCCCCGGCCCGGCGCCCAGTCCGTGGCGCGAAGGACCCCCCGCAAGGGGTCCGCAGGTCTCTCCGGAGCAGAAATCTCCCTCGCTCCACGCTCCAATACTCCGTAGTCTCTGGGTGCAGAATTCGCCCTTGCTTGGTCCCCTGTAGCCATTCTGTGATTTGTGGGTTCGGAGCTATGTGTATGTGCGTCTTTCTACTTCGCCATCTTGGCTCCGCCCCCTCTCCTATACATTCTTACCATGACAATGAAAGAACTATCAATGGCCTCCAAGAATTTTATAGTCCACACAAAGTACATATATACTGAAAAGAATGCTTAGAATTGAAAAATGGAGGAAAAAAATAGGAAGGAGTAGGCTCTTACTGCAGTTGTGTCCTGTTTTGAGGAGGTGTCATTTTCTGTGTTTTTGGTTTTTTCTCTCTCTAACTTAGAGAGTAACTCAAAAGACAACCACCTTTGTGTCCTTTCAGGGGCTTACGTGGCTAATGAATTTTCTCCTTTTTCTCTATCTGATCCAACAGTGGTCTGATGTAACTGAGGGAGCAGTATCTATACCGATCTAATCTTCCCAGATATATTATCAATATAAGTACTACAAGTTGCTGCCCCCACTGCTATTGTCCCAAATACTCTAGCTTGTTGTGTGTCTGTCTTCTCTCTTTCATGAACCTTAGCCTTGTGTATCTCTTTTCTATGTATATATCTTTTTCTGCCTCTGAGTCAGTATGGCATAGTAAATAAAGGCCTAGACCCTAGAATCAAGAAGACTTAGATTCAGAAGTTGCCTAGGATGTTTGTTCATTGTGTGGAACTCAACAAGTCACTTTAAGTTCCTTAATTTTCAATTTCCTTTTTCTAAGATAAGGGAAAAAGAACTGAAGGGTCTCAAATGTCTCTCCCAGCTCTAAATCAATGAGCTTAGCACTATGATGTATGATTTTCCAGAATTTATTAAAGCACTGTTCTTAATAAAAAGCAGCCATTTTATAGAGCTAATTCTCATTGTGATGAGCAATTATCTGTAAGGTAAAATTCCCTCATTCTGGTCAATAAATATTTTAATTGTGTGCTTCATCATTTTACACTCTAGTTTTCAAGGAAAGGACCCAGGAGGGTGTGAATTATTGGGTGCATTCTGCCAAGTCACATTATTACCATAATTAAAAAGATTCCAAGTTCACAAAACATATGGAATATATGTTGAAGAGGCATATGTTTATGAAAAGAGTTTTAATAATTGGGTGTTTGGCCTTTAATAAGTTATAAGAAGTCTTAGAGTCTTTGGATAAAGAGATGGCCTCCAAGTAAGGAAGAACTGAGTTCAAGTTCTGCCTTGGAAGTATATTGGCCAGGTGACTCTGGTCAACTCATTTAACCTCTCAATGCCCTGAAAATCCCAGAAAATCCTCTGCGATTATAATTGTATATAAAGTACTAACAGACTTTGGTAGTTTCCTATACCAATGAAATCACAAATCTGGTCCAAAACTAAAATTAGGACAAAGCTCTTAAGCCAAAAGAATAAATGTCAAGCAATAGCAAGGTATCACCCCACAGGTACAGGAGAGATTTCAGAAAGAGAAGTAAAGACACTTCCAAAATTGTACCTTCATTTGACTATAGTATGAAGATCATATTATCATATTTAAGGATTCTGGGTCAGAAGGTCAGAGACATGATTAACTGGGAAGTAGGCCTTTTATCAAAATGGCAGGCCATAAGTAGCCAGAGCTTCAGAGGGAGGCCAGAACTAAAGAAGAACAAACTGTTGCATATATAAATCCCCTTTTTCATCTAATAATGAAATACCTTGACTTAACCATGACTCAGAATGCATCTGGATCTCTATGTGTTATCACTGAATCCAGTCTCTTGAAAGAATCTCTGACATTGTACACTCTGAATGACTTGAAGGGCTATAGCAGTAATATGGCTAGAGCCAGTTTAAACCAAGAGCTGATTGCTAAGTTTTCAGAGTAAGCATTTACACCTTTGAAACAGGCAAACCTACAAATCAAGGCTTGACCACTGTTTTAGTGATTATCTAGATTTAAGATAGTAATGGAGAAAAGTTAATAAAGAAGAAAAAACTTTAAGGTATCAAGTGTTCTCAGAGAGCTGAGTATAAAACGTTCATCAGCATGACCCTAGCTATATGGTCTCTACTTCTCTCCACAATATTCTCTCATAAATGACATCACTTCTAACAAATAAAATGTGATTTGTGAATTGTATTTCTAGTAATGGGGATGAGTTCCATTGACTATCTGCCTTCTTTTGTCCACTTCCTTCTGAGAATCCAGGAAGCACATTGGCAAAAGGACAGTAGCAACAACCTGTTGTAAGCATGAAATTTCTTTGGCCAAAGAATACATTCCAGCTCATAGCCATAGTGTAGTGAAATGATTGTCAGTTAATGTAGGAAGTGTTTGGAGTTCATTAATAAATAGTATCACTCTGCAATCCCTCTCTCTTTTCATTCTACCCCAGAATAGTTCCAAAGTCTAGACTAAGCAACATAACTAAAGCAGCAGTTTTGACACTCATGACAATTCAGTTTATGCATGTGGGCATGTATATAAGGTAAAGTCTAGGAGAGAACCCAGTGGAGGAAGCAGGTAGAGTCCTCTATTTTATCACAAAGCTTCTGATTGGGAGGCTACAGGCACTGGAAAGACAAGGAAGAGCTCTCTTAGTGTTGTCCAAGGTGAGGGAGAAAGTAAGCTAGTCTCCCTGGGTTTCAATTCCTCCAGGAAAGAGGGACACTGAATGCCAATTGCCGCCAACTACCACAACTCTTTATTAACATTGCAAAGGGAGTACCTGGAAGAGAAATGACTGGGCAGACGAGCCCAAAGCACAGTGGTGCAGATAAATAAACTTATATTAGCAGTAATCAGGAGGAGGGGATGAAGTGGTTGGTGGTTCACATAGGAAGACAGAGAGCATTCATTCCCACTAAAATGTAAGGAATCTTTTCCCCATGTACCTCCAGCATTGAAACTGTCTCCAGGGGGAAAGCAGTCCTGTGCTCTTGGAGCCTGGGCATTTTATTCTCTCACAGTGGGTTATCAGGAAAAATGTAGCCTCAGAGTTCCCAAAGGAGGATATGTTTTGAATGATTCTGCTGGCATGCCCCTGTCAGCAATGACGAGACCCAACTATTAGCACTGAGTTTACTGCCCAATCAGTAGCTTCTTATTCTGAATTATTATATATGTGTATATATATATATATATATATATATATCATATGTATAATTATATACAAATATATAATTGTATATATATATTTTAAAACTAAATTTCCTTTTTAATCAACAAAAATATCTGCTTTTTCTTTCTCTTACCCCTCCCCTAATTGAGGAAAAAAAAAGAAAAAGAAAATGCCTTATGAACATGTATAACTGAGGAAAACACTTCCACATCCGCCAGGTGAAAAAAAAACCTCAATCTACACTCAGAGTCCTTTACCTCTCTAGAAAGAAGGGAGTAGCAAAATCCTATGGATCCATGATTGGTCAGCAAATTTCCTGTGTCTTTCAATGCTGTGTGCCCTTTATGGTTTTTACATCATGGGATTAAAATGTACTGATTCTGTTCACTTCACTCTACTTCAATTCGTACAAGTCTCAGGTTTCTCTGATACCATTCTCTTCATCACTTTTTTTTTTAACTATTTTATTATTTATCTTTTTTATTATTTTATTATTCCATCACTTATCCTCTTTGGGCCTCCATTTCTACCTCTAGAGCATAAAGACCTTACAGCTACTCTACGTACCTGAAAGAGTTATTTTGAGGATCAGTTTGGATAACAGATGCAAAAAAATATTTAGAAAGTCAGTAATGTTGACACATTAAAAGTGAGATGTGTTAACTCTTTTTAAAATGGATTTGTCAACTGTGTATAGTTAGTCATTTAAATACTAAAACTTTAACTTTATTATTTTAAGGATATTTGATTCAGTTGGGCTGGAGATCTCTAACAGAGGTAATTTTCCTTCACATCTCAGTAAAGGAGATAGAAGAATTGCTGGAGCAAAATGACAATATTGACCAACTTATCACCTAGTGACCAGCTAACTCATGATTAACAAGTCTAAGTTAAGGTTCACTAGCCTTTAGTTGAAAGAGATGGAAGATGTACACCTAGACTCCATTTAGGGAGAGTGATGAATCCGATAAACTGGTCACATTTTTCAAATTCATACTGCATTTTTCCACTGGACTGGAACAAATTACCATATTTCACATGTAACTTTCAATAGTGTAAATTCAGATAATGCAGATATTTCATGAAATTCATTATTTAAACTTATTAGGGTGTAGCTATAGATCATTATTGGTCCTATACCCCAAACTTTTCCTGTT
This sequence comes from Notamacropus eugenii, assembly GCF_028372415.1. Lineage (NCBI taxonomy): Eukaryota > Metazoa > Chordata > Mammalia > Diprotodontia > Macropodidae > Notamacropus > Notamacropus eugenii. The sequence goes on from NC_092876.1 coordinate 306,165,755, forward strand.
TGAGATGAGCTGCCAGGTTATTCTCTATTTAACGTATCCTTTTGGAACCAAGATTCATCTCCACAGCATGCTGATTCACTGGACAATTCTAATGAGCAAAGACAAAACATGACTACCAGAGTTGGCAGGGAGTCCTAGTGAGGAATGGAGTTGGAAACCACAACACCAATGGTCATTTATTGCTGAAGATTGGTGCATCACATGACCTTCTCATCATCAACACTGCTTTTCCTTTACCTAAGTGCAATAAAACTTCATGGATGCACCCTCCCAGCAAACACTGGCATCTGATAGACTATGTGATTGTAAGGAGAAGAGACAGACAAGATGTGAGAGTGACAAAGACAATGTGTGCTGCAGAGTGCTGGACTGAGTGTAGACATCCTTTCCAAGCTAAATATACGCATTCATCAAAAGTGCCACCCCCCAAGGCAAAATGACTACCAGAAAAATTAATGTCAGCAAATTAGAGCTCTTCTCTGAGTGTGAACAGTTTGTTGCTAACTTGGAGGAAAAGTTGAGCCAGCACATAGTTGGCAACAGTGGAGCTAGATTTGGTGTACAGCACTGCATTTGCTCATCTGGGTCAGAACACTCACAAACACCAAGACTGGTTTGATAAAAATGATGGGCAAATTCAGAGAAGCTGATAAATGAAAAACGAAAACTCCACAGGATATACCAGCAGAATAGTTCATCCACCTCTAAGAAGGCAACATTTAATTCCATCAAAAGCAAAATACAAGCAAAGCTTAGAGAGATTCAGAATTCCTGGCTTAGTAAGAAGGCAGATGAAATTCAGTTTTATACCTATAGTAACAAGCCAAAGTACTGTCATGATTCCCTGAAAGCTATTTATGGGCCAAAAACCTATGGTATATCATATCATACTCAGTGCTGATGAAGCCACAATGATTCGTGATAAAGACATGATCCTAGAGAGATGAGCTGAGCACTTCCATAGTGTTCTCAACAGACCATCAATCAGTCAATGCTGAGGTCACTGACTATTTACTTCAGGTTGAAGTCAATCCCTCCTTAACTGGACTTCCAACTGAAGAAGAGATTTTGAGGGCCATTAGGCTCCTTTCATGTGGTAAAGCACCTGGGGCTGATTCCATTCCAGCTGAGATTTAAAAGGTAGGAAGAACACTGCTCATACTAAAGCTGACTGAAAATTTCCAGGTTATATGACAAGAGAAGGCTATCTCCCAGAAGTTCAAGGATGCCTCCATTGTCCATCTCTGTAAAGGTAAAGGGAATAGATTGTCCTGAGACAATCACAAAGGGGTCTCTCTCTTAGTTACTGATGCCAAAGTTCTTGCTAGAGTCCTCCTTAATAGGCTGATCCTTCACCTGGAAGATGATCATCTACCTGAGAACCAGTGTGGCTTCAGAAAGGGTCGAGAAACAGTCGATATGGTGTTTGCTACCCAACAACTTCAGGAGAAATGCCAGGAGCAGAACAGAGGTCTGTTCACAGCATTTGTATCTGACCAAGATCTGACCAAGGCCTTTGGGACTGTTAGTCATGAGGGCTTATGGAAAATTATGTCAAAATTTGGTTACCTGGAGAAGTTCATCATTATTGTATGTCAATTTCATGATGGCATGTTTGCCTGGGTTCTGGATAGTGGACAAAGCTCTCATGCCTTTCCAGTCAACAATGGAGTGAAACAGGGCTGTATGCTTGCTTTCATGCTTTTTAGCATGAAGTTTTCAGCCATGTTGACAAATGCTTTCCATGAGGATGAACATAGCATCAAGGTCAACTGCTGTACAGATGGTAAGTTCTTCAATTTGAAAAGGCTATGAGCCAAAGTAGAGGGAGTGTTGGTGTATGATTTTCTGTTTGCAGATGATTGCGCACTCAATGCAGCCTCTGAAACTGAGATGCAACAAACTCAGGATCAATTCTCTGCTGCCTGTGCTAATTTTGGTCTGATAATTAACATCAAGAAAACACAGGTGTTCCATCAGCCGCCACCACACCATGCATACATGGAACCATTGGTTACAAGAAATGGAGAAGTTCTGAATGCTGTGGATACCTTGATAGTTTACTTTCCAGAGATGTACACATTGGCAATGAGGTTGATGTATGCATTGCCACATCTAGCTCAGTATTTGGGAGAATTCGAAGAAAAGTTTGGGAGAGAAGAAGTGTTAGACTGACTACCAAACTGAAGGTCTACAGAGTTGTTGTGCTGACCTCATTGGTGCATGCCTGTGAAATATGGATGGCCTATCAACAGCATGCCAGGAAATTGAATTGCTTCCATTTGAACTATTTTAGGAAGATTCTGAAGATCCTCTGGCATGATAAGGTACCAGACACTGAAGTCCTTGCTCAAGTTTAACTGCTAAGCATTGAAAATATGCTTCAGAGAGTGCAACTTCAATGGACTGGCCATATTGTTAGAATGTAAAATGTATGCTTGCCAAAAAGACTATTTTATGAAGAACTCACATGGAGCTGGTGATCACCTGGTGGTCAGAAGAAGCAATACAAGGACATCTTTCAAGGTCTCTCTCAAGAACTTTGGATTTGACTATGCAATATGGGAGACACTGGCACATGACTGCTCAGCATGGCATGTCCACATGAGAAAGGGTGCTGTGCTCTTTGAGCAAAGCAGAATTGAGACAGCACAAAGTAAATGTAGGATGCACAAATTTGGGTTATCCAACCCAAATATTCACATGGACCTAAGGTGGAGCATTCCGAACTCATATTGGTGTGATCAGTCAGTCAGACACACTGAAATTTCACTTTATCATTGTGTTGTCATTTTGGTCCTCTTCATGAATGAAGGGCAATAATCAATCAACTTACCTATATATCTGGTTCCTCCCAGATTAAAACGTCATCTTCTTGAGGGAAGAGCCTGCCTTTTTTTTATTTTTGTGTCCCCAGCCTTTAACATAATTCCTGATACAAAATAAGTATTTAATAAATTATTTTTCATTTATTTTGACTCCAAATGCAGCATATGAACCTCCAAGTCACACATCAGTTGACCAAGAGAAGAAAGATAATTCACTTCTTAATATCTTTTTTTCATGGAGATTATAGAGTATTATTCTGTGATGCAATTTTTAAAATTAAAATTGCTCAAGATAGTATTCAGCTAAAAGCTATCCTTCTCTAGGATGGATACTCAGGAATTCAAAAATATGTAACTGAGATTAAGTCGCTAAAATATAAAGATTGAAGGTGTATACATACTCATATATATGTGTATGTCTGTCTGTGTATAATCAGGAAATATTGCTGAAACTTTGTTCCCATTGATTTCAGAGCTTTCAGTGTTATAATCTTCATGTTTTAATATATTGGGAACAGTAACCAAATCATGTAGAATGTCTAATGCTTTACTGAAAGAAACAATTGCCAGATCGACTTGTGCAAATCTATGCACTGTATCCTCTCTCTAATGAGCAGCAATTTTGAAAAGTGTAGAATCTTGTTTCCCCTTTGCTTGCATTGTGAATGGAATGGGGATGCTTGGCTGGAAAGTACCTGTGATGGGAATCTGCTAAAAATGGCCAGAAGGACAGAATCATATTATCATGGATGGAGAACTTAACCAACCTCTGAATTGGTATGCTGGGATTCCAAACTCAAAATGACATGTCTATATAGATTTCAATATTCGTTTACACCAGGGTGGCTGTTTCTACACACTGCTAATATTTGCAACAGAAATGGATTCTTATTTTTTCTGTTATTTTTTGTCAGACAGCAACATTGATTGAACACCTATTTTATACAGAGCTCTGAGCTGGTCACTGTGTACGTGCTGGGGATGAGGGTGGGGGAAGAGTCCTAAAATATTGAAAACTTCGTCCTTGTTCCTTCCCTTGAGGGACTCATAAGGGACAAACACACTGAACACTCATCTAAAAATACAAAGAATAATTTTTAAATATTTTATTGATATTATTTCTTAAATTGCTGCCACTTATGATTCTGTCTATATACTCAAAGGAACATTTCTTTTTAACACAGCATGATTTAATTAGAACAAATCGATCTATTGTCCAAGTCTAACAATGCATGCATCATTCTGAATCTATATCCTGCCACCTCTATAAGGAGAAGCAATTGGAGGTTTCCTGGAGGAGCTGAGTTAGAAAGTTTGGAAACACTAATTTAAAGAGGGTTTGAGAGGTAAAAATGAATGGCTGAAAAGACTAAGAAGAACATGAAAAAAAATCAATGACATAAATGTTGTATTAAATTTCATTGGAGGTTGATATTCTATCTCCATTCAATCTCTCTGACTTCATAGAATTTAGAGCCAGAATGGACCTTGGAATTTATCTAGTCCAATTCTGTCCTACCATTTTACAGATGAGGAAACTGGGACCCAGACATGTTAAGTGACTTACCTAATATAATGCAGTTAGTAAAGTCAGAATTCAAACTCAAATCATTTAATTTCCAATCTCATGCTCTTTTCTCTCTATTACACTGACTCTCTTACTATCATAATCCCATCCTGCCTGTCTCCTGGTCTCTAAAATTCTTGTTCTTCTGCTCTGTTCCCTCCACACCTTTCCAATATCCCAGACCTATACAAAACCTTGTCACCTCATCTCTATTCAAATTCCCTTACTATGGTGTAATGAAAAGGACCTTTGGAGTCACAAGATAGCAATCCAAATCTTGCCTCTATGAATTACTTCAAATGTGACCTTGGAGAAGTCAAGGTTTACACTCACCTAGTTTTTGGGAGATTAGGGAAAAGGAAAAAAGAGGAGGAATGTGCCTTTCTTGTAAAAGAAAAACAGGGGGAGATGCATCCTCAAATTAATGTTCCTCTGTTTGAAGTAACCATTTTGACTTAATAAAATCACCTATATCCTTTTCCCTTGGGTCAGTAGAGATGAAAAACAAAACACAAAGCCTAGAACTATTAACCCATAAAGGGCAGAAAGAGAAGTACATTGTCAGATTAGATCACTGAATCAGTTTTTTTTTTTTTTTACTTAATTGTGCTGGGGGTGGGGGGTGGTTACTTGAAAGGAGTCAGTTTGAGGGAGGGCATTAGAGACTAGGTATGTCAAACAAACAAAAAGCATCAATAAAACTTATCTAAAAAAAGCACCTCCTAATTAAAAAAAAGAATGAAAACATTTTGAATACCATTTTCCTTAACATGCACCTTGAATGCCCTTTACCATTACACATCTAGAATTTAAATGCAGCAGGGATGCTTTAAATGCAATAACTGCAGGCATCTTTCTTTTACTGTCTGCAAAAGTAAAGCAGCACAATTGAGATTCAGCTTAACCAATGCCTACTGAGTTCCCGGTAGCTTTTCCCTTGGTTTTTCACGGTCTGATAGCATGGCATCTTTCTTTCATCATCAGAATGATTTGGGGCCATGGTAGCTTGGTTGTAGAGAGCAAGTGTGGGCTCCTGAAATGGAAAAGCTGCAAGTTAAAATATTAGCAATTTGCCAAATGCACACCCAGCACCAAAAGAAAGAAAAAGAATTTCCCAGGAAAGAGATGAATGCTCTCCAGTGTACAGAGGCATAAGCCATTCCCTTGCCAAATTCAAGAAGGAATTGGAATAATATTCTGGAAAGGAGAAGGAAGTGTTGGCCTGAATGCTTAGGCAAATAGCAGATATATTCTTGTTTCTCTGGTGTTGAGTATATTTGTTTTTCACATATGTTCTCTACATGTGAAATCACTCAAACATGAAACTGAGACAGACTGCCATGGCTCATTCATTAATTTTCACAGCAGTGGGTGCCCTGCTGGCATTTTAAATTAACTTAAGGAAAAGTTCAAGTAATGTAACTTCATTTCAAATCTTGTCTACCACTATGATTTTCTAGAAATGCGACAAACTGATTAAATTGCATTAGTGCAAGCTAATTGCTCTGCAAAAGAGGAGAATATTAAATGCTAACTACCATAGCTAATTTCCGTGGTCCACAGTTTTACAAGTTGAATATTGCGTTGCATGAAAGGTGACACTCCAATTAATAGCCAACAGTGATAAATAAACAGAACTGGAAATAATATGGTCTCAAAAAGAGGCAGAGACATTATAAATAAAATGTTACAAATAAATGATCTTAAAACCATAGACTGAGAATTTAAGATGAAGAGGGAAACTTCTATGTCATTTAACCAACTCATTTTATACATGAGAAAAATGAGGTACAGAAGCACTGTTACTTAGGCAAAGTCAGGTATCAAGTTAATTTGGGGATATAGCTGGACTCCAGATCTTACTCCCAGTCATTGTTTCAATCTTTTGAGCTCATCTAAGAAGAATAGGTAGTTCTACCCCTTGCTCAAATGTACCCTACAGTTTTTCTCTTCTCCAGTACATATATCCTCCCCATGAAACTACCAAATTAATCTTCCTAAGGCACAGGTCTGACCATGTCACTCCTCTGCTCACATATCTTCAGTCAGTTGTCATCCTCTGTGCCTCTAGGGTAGAATACAAACTTCTCAGTCTGGCATTTAAAGTCCTTCACAATCTACCTCCAATAAATTTTCCAGAAGTTTCATTTTGCCCACAATTCTGAAATGAGTAGTTGTTCGGCTCATTGGAGAGAACTCTGAGACATATGACTCCTGGGGCACTTTGCTCTCAAATATAGAATTTCATCAGGTGGATGGCAATTTGAACCACAATGGAGATAGCAGTTTTATGCAAAAGAAGAATAGGTAGGCAGGGAAGGGAAGGGAAGGGAAGGGAAGGGAAGGGAAGGGAAGGGAAGGGAAGGGAAGGGAAGGGAAGGGAAAGAATAAACATTTGTACAGTGCCTACTTTGTTCCAGGCACTATGCTAAGTGCTTTTTACAAATATTATCTTACGTGATTCTTACAAAAACCATGTAAGGTAGGTGCTATTATTATCCCTATTTCATAACTGAGGAAGCTGAGGAAAATAGAGGGTAAGTGATTTATCTAAAGTCAAAAAACCAGTGAGGTTCAATTTGAAATGAGGTCTTCCTGACGGTAGACCCAGAGTTTTACCCACTCTGCTACCAGATTTCTCTAAGGAAAAAGCAGTTTCATGGTAGAAGAGAAGAGCACTCAGTGGAAATCTGAAAATGGTCAAATGACTGCTTGAAGCACTGATTTACAGTTGTGATCCATGGATTTCTTCAAGAGGAAGAAAACTTCATAGTAGAGAGGGGATCAGAGTAGCAGTAAGAGCTTTCAATCTTAAGGTGCTATCCTGTTCCACTGAAAATGGAGGGAAAGAAACACAAGAGATGACCAGTCAGTCTTGGATCCATGGCAATTGTGAATCTAAACTGCTTAAGTCCTGTGGGAAACAGAGATAAAGAGAAACTTGATATTAAGCCTCTAGAGACATGGAAGTTGGCAACTTTTTGTGCATGGGTACAGAGAATATTTATTACTTAAATCAATTTCTTGTCATCTGTTTTAACTAAACAGTATCTTTGCTTGTATGGTCCATGTATGTGTCATTTGCATGATCTGGCATTATTGGTAATTAGGACAAGATTTTATGGAACCTTATGAGGTTTTCTTGACAAATTCACCTGGTCCTTACCTTTCCACTGAGAATAGAAAGGGAGGTAGGTAAGCAGAAAAGGCCCACATACTTTTGCGTACAAAGATAAAATAGATATTCAGATTATGATCTGTACATAAATTACCAGGTGCTACCAGACTCTACCTCTGCTCCTAGAATCTAAGGCTGAAAATGAGACAATTATAATAACTTTTTTCATAACAATTAAAAATAGTTCAGTCCCTGTGCCATTACTACTCTAATCTGTTTCTAAATTTTTATGCATTAAAAAATAAAATAAGCTTATTGAATACAATAAAAACTTAAAAGATACAATAAAAATCTACTACATGGCACTCAGTCCCTTGGTCTAAGGTCTCAATTACACTTCTTCCAAGGGAACAGATGTGTTCAGAGGTCATTTGTAGAAGGGGCTGTTCAGGCATTTCCCCAATATTAGAGTTGCAAAGAAAAGAATGAACCAGATTCACTATGTGACATGACTGAGTCATTTTCCAGCTGTTGTGAAGACAGAAGCCTCTTCCTGGCTGAATATTGGAGACCCATAGTTAGCAAGGAATCTTTTGTACATCACCATACTCTAGCCCTTGATCCAGTTTTTCCACAGTCTGTCTATCTGCCTGTCTGTGTTCATCCTTTGTTTCCAAAGAAGACCATGATATCAGAGAAATGATGACATGATTTGCACTTGATTTTGTTTTGAGTGAGGGAGGGCTGTGCAAGGTCACCAACCTCACTTTCTCCTCCTGAGTCATCTGGGTTCAGTGACCAGATACTCATCAGGATGACAGGAGTTGGCGCAGGATGCAGTGGGAGACCTTGGCCTTTTTAGGTTGACCTTTTCAGGTATTATGTACCTACTATGTACTTAGAGAAGGAAATAGCAAACCACTCATGTCTTTGTCAAGAAAACCCCAAATAGGGTCTCAAAGAATCAGACACAAAATACTGAACAACCAAAAAAAATGTGCCAGACATTTTGTTAAGGTATGGGGATGCAAAAAGAGACAAAACACTCTCTCTGCCCTCAAAAAGTTTATAATCTAATGGGGGACAGAATATGCAAACAAATAAATGAAGTTATATATTAGATAAGTAAGAAATAATTAACAAAGGAAGGCACTAGAATTAAGAAGGGTTTGGGAAGGCTTCCAATGAAAAAGATGGGAACTTATTTGGGACTTAAAAGAAGCCAGGGAGATCAGTAGACAGATAGTGTTAGACATACCTCACATACCTAGCACATCTAGATTTCCACAACTTCATTCTGAATTCTCATTGTCCATGTTGTATCTTAGATATGTTGTATGTGCCTTCCCCTCTAGGCATTGTCCATCAAGGTCCCCACCCAGAAAGCCATGTTCAGCTGAAAAGTTCCCAGCTCCAAATCACTGATATTCAATCAATCAATAAACATTTATTAAAGTTCTTATTTAAAAATCAGGACAAAACTCACCATATACCATATGTCAAGTTCACTGTCCATTCTATCATTCTCTGCCATATTTGGCATGTCTGCTCTATAGCAAACACTGCTTTATTTTTAAATGTACCCCTGAAACACAATAGTACATGACACTTTTGACAATATACATTTTAGTCTCATGAGGCTATATGGGTCACATGTTCTTCTGTTCTTTTGATGCTTTCAGGATTGGAAAAAATGTCTAGAAAAAATTTGATCAAATCCCAGTTGTTTCAAATATAGGTTACTGGGTAGTTGATGAGATCGTATAGCACACCAAAGTGGAAAAGTAGCAAGGGGTCCTACAATCAAGTCATGTGAAGAACAGTGATATGTGTGTGGGGTGGAGAGTGTAGGTGTGTGCATGTAACCCTTGATGTATGTGTGTGTGTACACATACTGAACTAACTTACCTGCAATTCCCTAGAAATTCCATCTTCTGACTCTGGGCCTTTGCACAAACTGTTTCCCATGTCTGGGATGTACTTCAACTCTTTCTCTTAGTTCCTTCAAGGTTCAGTTCAGCTACTGGGATCTATGAGAAGCCTTTCTCTTCCCTCATAATATCAGTGCTCTCTCATTTCTTATATAATCTTGTATTTACTTATCTGCCTATATGCTGTATCCTCCAACATAATGTAAACTCCTTGAGGGAAGGCTACCTTTTATTGTTGTTCTGGTATCTCTCTCTTCTAGCATAATTGCTATAGCAGGTCATGGATAAACATTTGTGTGATTGACTTATATAAATAAGCGTCTTGTACTTTGATCATTTTGATGTTTATTAATATTTCTTTTATTTGTTTAATTATTTAATAATTTGTTTAACAAATGCTTATTAGTGTTTTAGATGCATTTTGTTAAAGCTTAATAGGAAGTGAAAATAAAGAACACCCTGGATATTCTCTAAAGTTCCATCCTAGACCTTCTTCATTTGGTGAAGAAGCTCAACTTAGATGTTTTTTAAACTTTGTGAATACAAATGATCTGCAGAGGTGATGATTAAATCTATGGGAACAGATGAAATTCTTCATTGCTTGACACTCAGCAGGTAATTAATAAATGCTTTTTGATTGGCTGTTCACAAAACTGGAGAGAAAGCACAAAAAATAGATCCTACGGGAAAACCCACAATTAGGAAGCAGAAGGAGGAGAAATCATTCCAATTAAGAGAAAGAATAATCTCTATCAATTCCAGCAGTTTTTTGGTTTATCCTTCATAATCTGTCTTGTTCACAAACACATACACGCGTGTGAACTGGAGCCAACGCTCGTTTCAAAGACATTTCTGACTTTGCCTTTCCAAGCTGTCAGGTTGAGAAAAACAGTTGTTTTCTTCGTTTGAAAAGAGAAATCAGTAAAGAACTCTAAGAAGAATCAGTCAGAGAGGTTAAGTTGAGAGTCAGTGAAAAGCAACATCAACAAAAAAATCCAAGACAGTAATTATCAGTGTCAAATGCTATTGGAAGATTAAAGAGGTTTAGGACTAAGAGGAGGTCATGAATCTTTACATGTGGGAGACCAGTGGTGACCTTGCAAAAAGCAGTTGAATATGATATAGAGGAAGGAAGTCTGATCACCAGGGACTGAGCGTATGATAAGGAAACAGAGGTAGCAAGTGTAATTTAATTTTCCTAAAATTTTAACAGTGAAGAAAAGAGATTTGAGGCAATAGTCTGGGAAATAATCGAATCATAGAAAAGTATTTTCCAAATGCAGAAGTTCATAGGGCAAAGGGGAAGGAATCAGGGGAGAGAGAATTTGAAAGTGAGCTATGGGGAATAACAAGGGAAGTAGACAAGGTATGCGAGAATGAGATTGAGTATTTAGACTCCATAGCTTTAGAAAGGAGAAGGAGCATCTTTTCCTATGTACCTGGAAGGAAGGAGGACAGGATGGGAAAAGACAGAGATGGATGAAAAGAACAAGTTTTGAGTTGCAGAGGAGTGGAGTTGTCAGAGCTTGTGATAAATAGCCTCAAGAAAGGAGTCAAGGTCATCCTCTGAGATAAAATAGGAAGAGTAGTGGGGGATTAAGGAGAATGAGGATGTTTCAAAATGTTATTAGGAATGTTACAGGAAAGCAGTAAAGGTGAATAAGTATTATGAAACAACACTAGGGTCCAGGTAAGATATATAGATATAGATATCGATATCGATATAGATATAGATATCTATATATGTGCATACATACATGTATATGTATATATGTATAAACAAACATATATGCACACACATGTATGCACATGTGCACATATACACATATACATGTATACATACACATACATATGTATTTATGTGTATATATGTATATATGCATACATATATCCATACATATATTTGTCATAAATCCTGTAAATATGGCTTTGTGAATTCCTTCAATAGTTTTGTGTGAGTATGAGCAAAAGCAAATGATTAAGGTTTGTCAGAGTTTCAAATTGCAAAGGAAAAAACAAAGGGTTTCAGAAGCAGAATATTGCTGAAATATCTGACTCAACTGTAACCAGGATCATTGTGCTAAAGCAGAGAAGAATGGTAGGATCAGAGATTACACTGATGGTTAGACACAGCTAAAAGAGAAATGAGGAGGTAGAAGAAAAGAAAGAAAAAGATACGGTGATAAGAAAGAAGGAGGAGGGAGTTTAGTTCAGTATCTTAGTAGCTGATCAGTTTTGAGTGATGTTGAGGTCTAAGGTGAAACTATATCTGTGTGAATGGCAAAGGCACAGTCAAGATGAAGATGAGAGGAATTAATGAGATGAAGGAGTTGAAAGGTCAGAAACTTAGATATCATCAATGTGATGTCTTCCAATGTTTTCAAGGAAAATACTAGAGAGAAGAGGAGAGAGGAAGTCTTTAATCCTGGTGGTATACTCTAAATTTAGGTTGATATCAATAACAAGGATCCAGAGTGGGTGGTATAATTGAAAATATTAAAGTTTGAAGGACACAATGTTGAATGATAGTTATAGAGCAAGTTCCATATTTGAAGATACTAGTTGTCTGGCTCTGGGCAAGTCATTTAACCTCTCAATACCCTAAGCAACTTTGTAAGACTATGCGCAAGAAGATGTTAACTTTCAATTGTAGAGAGGCTTTTTCTAATCTAGGATTTCCCTATAGCTATGAAATCATAGATTCAGTCTTTATATCTAACTTCAAAGCAATTAAGTCATATGGAATCATATAGTATTTTTTTACAACCAGGGGAAATTTTATAAATTATCGGTACCAGGGGTATCAAATTCAAATGGAGGGGGGCAATAAAATATAAATAATGATCCCACAGGAATATTGAAAAAACTGCACATTACTTTATCAGTGTTTATTAATTTATTCATTTTGTCAACTACGTCCCTATTGCATTTTAATCTGGTTTGGGCCAGACTTGAGAGGGTTGCAGCTATAATGGACTTAGAATACCATGTTTGTCACCTTTTGATATAGATGAAACTCTTTATTTTACAGGTAAAGGACATAAAACAAGAGTGACTTTTCAGAAGTCAATAGTTGAAGAAAAGATAGGGAGAAGGATCTTTGGACTTATTCCCCATTGCAATATCGGATTTCTGAGGAAGAATTCAGCAAGCAAATGGGGAAGACAGATTAGAATTCAGGGATGAGAAGGCATATACTAGTGATAAAGATTTCTAGCTCTATGCCTCTCTGATTAAGTTTGGCCTAGCCAATGCCCGGGTTTTCAGGAAAGGGAGAAAAAGAATAGGTGATTTTGTTTGTTTGTTTGTTTGTTTTTAATTAATTTATTTGTTTCCATTTTCTACAATCACTTCAATGTATCTTAGATTTTTGCCCCTCTCTCCTGTACCTTGCCCCCTTCCTCCCCATGATGGCGTGCAATCTTATATAGGTTCTATACAAACATTATTATTAAATACATTTTCATCTTACTCATGTCACGTAGAAGAATTAAAATGAATGGGAGAAACCATGAAAACAAAACAAAACAAAAAATAACACAAGAGAAAATGATCTGCTTCATTCTGCAATCCTGTTCCACAGTTCTTTCTCTGGATGCTGCAGGCATTTTGCTTCAAGAGTCCATTGGGAATTTTTTAGGTCCGTAGGTCCTTGCATTGCTGTGAAAGGCTAAGTTTACCAGAAAAATTCTTTGCACACTGTGGTTGTTGCTGTGCACAAAGTTCTCCTGGTTCTGCTCATTTCATTCAGCATCAGCGCACATAGGTTCTTTCAGACCACTCTGAAGTCTTCCTGTTCATCATTCCTTATGGCACAATTGTATTCCATTACATTCATATATCACAACTTGTTCAGCCATTCCCCAATTGATGGGCAACGCCTTTATTTCCAGTTCTTGGCCACCACAAAGAGAGCTGACATAAACATTTTTGTACATGTGGAACCCTTTTCCATTTTTATGACCTCTTTGGGATACAGACCTAGAAGTGATATTGCTAAGTCCAAGGGTATGCATATTTTTGTAGCCTTTTGGACATAGTTTCAAATTGCTCCTCAGAATGGCTGGATTTGCTCACAGCTCCACCATCAATGAATTAGTGTTCCAACTCTCCTACATCTTCTCCAATATTTATCATCTACTAGTTTTGTCATGTTAGCCAATGTGATAGGTGTGATGTGGTACCTCACAGTTGTTTTGATTTGCATCTCTCTAATTAATAGTGATGTAAAGTATTTTTTCATGTGACTAGAGATAGCTTTAATTTCTTCCTCTGAAAACTCCAGGTATATATCTTTTGAGCATTTATCAATTAGGGAATGACTTGTATTCTGGTATATTTGACTTAGCTCACTATATATTTTAGAAATGAGACCTTATCATGGACACTAATTGCAAAACCTCTTTCCCAGTTTTCTGCTTCCCTCCTAATATTAGTTGTATTGGGTTTGTTTGTGCAAAAACTTTTCAATTTAATGTAATCAAAATTATCCATTTTCATGGGGGAGGGTGACCACAAACAAATTCCATTGCCTATTTCAGAGAATGTTTGTAATGTGAAAAGAATTGAATTAAAACTATTTTATAACAAAAACAAAACTATCCATTTTGCACTTCATAATGTTCTCTATCTCTTGTTTAGTCAAAAATTTCTCCATTTTCCATAAGTCTGACAAATACACTATTACTTGCTCCCCTAATTTATTTATAGAATCCATCCTTATAGCTAGATCATGTATCCATTTGGACTTTATTCTTGTATATGGTGTCAGGCATTGGTCTATGCCCAGTTTCAGTCATACTATTATCCAGTTTTTCCAGCAATTTTTGTCAAACAGTGAGTTCTTATTGCAGAAGTTGGTGTCCTTGGGTTTATCAAATGGTAGAATGTTAAATTCATTAACTACTGTGTCTTGTGTACCTAATCTATTCCACTGGTCTATCCCTCTATTTCTTAGCCAGTACCAAGTGGTTTTGATGATTGCTATTTTATCATACAATTTGAGATCTGGTAGGTCTAGGACACCTTCCCTATCATTTCTTTTCATTAGTTCCCTTGACATTCTGGATCTTTTGTTCTTTCAGATGAATTTTGATTTTTTTTCTAGCTCTAGAAAATAATTCTCTGGTAGGTTGATTAGTATGGCACTAAAAAGGCAAATTAATTTAGGTAGGTTTGTCATTTTTATTATATTAGCTCAGCTTCCTCAAGAGGAACTGATGTTTTTCCACTTACTTAGATTTCACTTCATTTTTATGAAAAGTATTTTGCAATTGTGTTCATATAGTCCCTGGGTTTATTTTGGCAGGTAGAACCCCAGTCATTTTATAGTGAGTACTGTAGCTTTAAATGGGATTTCTCTTTCTATCTCTTACTTATGGGCTTTGTTAGTAATATACAGAAATGAAGATGTATTGTGCGGGTTTATTTTGTACCCTGAAACTTTGCCAAAGTTTGTTTATTATTTCAAGTAGTTTTTTACTTGATTCTCTGGGATCCTCTAAGTATATTATCATATCATCCACAAAGACAGATAACTTAGTTTCTTCTTTGCCTGTTGTTATTTCTTCAATTTCTTTTTCTTCTCTTATTGCTAAAGCTAACATTTCTAGTACCACATTGAATAACAGTGGTGATAATGGATATCCTTGTTTCATCCCTGATCTTATTAGAAGTGCATGTAACTTATCCCCATTAAATATAATGCTTGCTGATGGTTTTAGGTAGATATTGTTTATTATTTTATGGAAGGCTCCATTTATTCCTATGCTCTCCAGTGTTTTCAATAGGAATGTGTGTTGTATTTTGTCAAAGGCATTTTCTGCATCAATTGAGATAATCATATGGTTTCTGTTAGTTTTGTTGTGGATATGATCAATAATGCTGATAGTTTTCCTAAAACTGAGCCAGCCCTGCATTCCTGGTATAAATTCTACTTGATCATAAGTTTCTGTATTCTTTTTGTAATATTGTATTTAAAATTTTTGTATCTATCTTCATTAGAGAAATTGGTTTATAATTTTCTTTCTCTGTGTTGCCTCTTCCTAGTTCAGGTATCAGAACCATATTTGTATCTTAAAAAGAATTTGGTAGGACTCCTTTTTCACCAATTTTCTAAAATATTATATATAGTATTGGAATTAACAGTTTTTTAAATGTTTGATAGAATTCAAGTGCAAATTCATCTGGTCCTGGAGACTTTTTCCTAAGGAGTTCATTGATGTCTTGTTCAATTTCTTTTTCTGAGATGGGGTTATTTAAGTATTCAACCTCCTTTACAGCAAATCTGGGAAATTCATGTTTTTAAATATTCATTCATCTCATTTAGATTGTTAAATTTATGGACATTCAGTTGGGCAAAGTAATTTCTAATTATAGTTTTAATTTTCTCCTCATTGGAGATGAGTTCACCCTTTTCATTTTTTATATTGGTAATTTGGTTTTCTTTTTTTTTTAAATCAAATTGACCAAAAGATTATCAATGTTATTGTTTTTTTTCATAAAATCAACTTAGTTTTATTGATCAGTTCAAGAGTTTTCTTAATTTCAATTACATTAATCTTTCCTTTGGTTTTCAGTATTTCTAACCTGGCATTTACCTGGGAATTTTCAATTTGTTCTTTTTCTAGCTTTTTCAGCTGCTTGCCCAATTCATTGATCTCCTCTTTCTCAATTTTTTTCATGTAGGCATTCAATGATATAATACTTCCCCTAAGAACTGCTTTTTGTAGTACCCCATAAGTTTTGATAGGTTGTCTTATTATAGGCATTCTCTCAAATGAAGTTGTTGATTGTTTTTATCATTTGTTGTTTAACTCACTCATTCTTTAGGATTAGATTATTTAATTTACAAATAATTTTTGGTTTATCTCCCCATGGCCTTTTTTTACATATAGTTTTTTATTGTATTGTGATCTGAGAAGGACACATTCAGTTTCTCTGCCTCTCTGCACTGGATTATGAGGTTTTTATGCCCTAATATATGGTCAGTGTTTGCATATGTGCCATATACCACTGAGAAAAAACTATATTCCTTTCTATCCCCATTCAATTTTTTCCAGAGAGTTTACCTCCTTAAGTTCTTTCTTGTTTATTTTGAGGTTAGATTTATCAAGTTCAGAAAGGGGGAGGTTGAGGTCCCCCACTAGTATAGTTTTGTTGTCTATTTCTTCCTGTAACTCCCTTTACTTCTCCTCTTAGAATTTGGATGCTATACCATTTAGAGCATATGTTTAGCAATGATATTGCTTCATTGTCTTTGGTGCCTTTAAGCAGGATATAGTTTCTTTCCTTATCTCTTTTGATTAGTTCTATTTTTGTTTTTGCTTTGTCCGAGATTAGGATTGCTACTCCTTCTTTTTTTTACATCAGCTAAAGCACAATATATTCTACTCCAACATTTTACCTTTACCCCGTGTGTGTCCCCCCATTTCAAATGACATTCTTGCAAACAGCATATTGTTGGATTATGGTTTTTAATCCATTGTATTATCCATCTTTGCTTTATGAGAGAGTTCATCCCATTCACATTCACAGTTATGATTACTATCTGTGTCTTTCCCTCCATCCTCTTTTCCCCCATTTATGCTTTTATTTCTCCCTTTTCCCTTCTCTTCCACAATGGACATTTAATTTTTGGCCACCATCTCCCTCAGTCTTCCCTCCCCTTTTTTGGCCCCCTTCCTTTTACTCCCTTTTTCCCTTATTATTTCTTCCCTCCTTTTTATACTTCCCTCCCTTTTCTTTCTCCTTCCCCTCATACTACCTATAGAGCTAGTTAGATTTGTATATTTAACTGAGTTTGCTGTTCCCTCCTTAAACCAAATCAGATGAGCATAAATCTCAAACAATGCTCATCTCCCTACCCCTTCTATCTACTGTAATATGTTTTGTGCCTCTTTCTATGATGTAATTTACATTTTCCGCCTCTTCCTTTTCACATTTCCCCATTACAGTACCTTTGCACCCTTAAATCACATTTTCATCATCACATAATTAAATTTATACCCAGTCCCTCTATCTATGTTTATCACTTTTATATATCATAATAAATATACAGTTCTCAAGATTAACAAGTATCATCTTCCCTTATGGGGATGTAAACAGCTTGTCCATATTGGATTACAAGTTTTTTCCCCGGTTTATCTTTCTATGTCTCTCTTGAAACTTGTGTTTGAAGACTGAATTTTCTCTTGAGCACTGGTCTTTTCATCAGGAAGTTCTAGAAATCCCTTATTTCATTGAATGTCCATCTGCTTTCCTGAAACATTGAGCTCAATTTTGCTGAGTAATTGATCCTTGGTTGCAGTCCCAGTTCATTTGCCTTATGGAATATCACATTCCAATACCTCTGATCTTTTAATGTAGAAGCTGCGAGATCCAATGTGATCCTTACTGTAGCTCCTCGATATTTGAATTACTTCTTTCTGGCTGCCTGTAATACTTTCTCCTTCACTTGATACTTCTGGAATTTGGCAACAATATTCCTTGGTGTTTCCAGTTTGGGATCCCTTTCAGGATGTGAACAGTGGTTTTTTTTGATGATTATTATGCATGGATCTAGGACCTCTGGGCAGTTTTCTTGATGATTTCTTGATGATTTTGTCCAGGCTTTTTTTTTTTTCACCATGACTTTCTGGTAGACCAATAATTCTGAGATTTTCTCTCCTGGATCTCTTTTCCAGGTCAGTTTTTTTCCAATTTTTTGCTCCCATTAATTTTTGTACTTCCTTCCCATTTGTCCAGTTTTCCTAGTTAGGCTTTGTGCTTCCTTTTCCATTTGTCCAATTTTCCTTTTTAATTCTCCTATGATGTCTTTTTTTCATATTTTTAAAATCATCAGCTAGTTTTCTACTACTTCCCTAATTTGGCTTTTAAAAACCTTTTTGAGTTCTTCCAAGAATGCTATTTGGGTTTGAGACCAGTTTATATTTCATTCTGAAGTTTCAGATGGGAGTACAGTCTCAATGCTGACCTCTTTGGTATTCTTTTTTGGTCCTTGTCCCCACAGCAAGATTCTATGGTCTTACCTTTTCTGGTTTTCTTCTTACTCATGATGATCACCCTTTTCCTGGCTTTTAAAGTGGATCTCTGCTTCTGAGGTACAGAGGGCTCTGTCCCATGGATCTTGGGCTTAGGACTTGGGGCTTTGTGTATTGTGGCCTCTGGTTCTTTCAGCTAGAAGCTAGAATGCTGTAGCTAAACTGGTGCTGAGTTGGCTGGTGTGTCAAAGCAGAGTCCAGATGAAGTCTTTTTAAGTTTCCCTGGAGTTACCCTGGAGCTAGCTTTATTAGCTCTTGGGGAGGGATTGTCCAGCCTCAGAAGTTGTCCTCTCCTAAGCACAGATAGAATCAGTGGTTGATGAACCCCATTTGCACTAGTGTCTCCCAATTTCCCTGGTTGTGCTGGGGCAGGTCTGGAGTCCTGATGTTGATGATTATGGCTCTATCTCCCGGGGCTCAGGATCTACTCCCAGTTACTGAGGTAGGATTGTCTGGGAAAGCTCAATCTTGCACTGATCCCCTTCAGCCACAGCAAGGGGGAGCCCCCTTTGTGATTTTATCTAGCCTCACAGGTTAAGAGACTGTTTACTCCTTTGGCTGATCTCACTGTTCCTTGATTTTTCCTAGGGAAATATTCTCTGGGTTTTTCAAGGTCAACAAGGGGAGGGGGATGACATTTACCAATCACTCCATCTTCTTGACTCCCAGAAGTTCAAGTAGGTGACTTGCAGATATTCAATTTGTAGGCTGATAGTCTCAGGAGAAGCTGCTGCAGTTACCTTGAGATCTGCAGTTCTCTCTTTCTCAGTTCCACTAAACTCCCATCCTGGGCTGATTTGCTTGAGATTTTGCAGTGTTGCTGTTGCTTTAGACCACCCAGGGCTTCCTGGTCAGCTTTGCAATGGCAGGATCTGCCAAATAGGTTATTTTTTTCGGTTGAAGCAAGTGGCCACAGACAGTACAGGGGAAAAGACTTTAAAACAAGATGGATTCTTCTGTGTCTGGTCCTAAGTAGGGAAAGACTAGGAGAGGTGAAAATGGCAATCTATTTCAAAAAGCCAAGCAGATACAGAATTGATTAGGTAAACAAAATATCTGTATAATATGTAGATTTTTACAGGCTTCTAATTTTCTGACTATGAATGGTCATTAGCTATATCATATAGCCCTCATTATTATGCTGCTTAAGCATTTGCCATTCCTAATTCAGATATTCTCCTACTTATCCAGTTGTTTGGCTTGTTTAGGATCCTAAATCAATGTTTTCACTTAATTGTGGCCAGTATGGAAGAGCATCTGCTGGGAAAAAGAAAAGAATGTGCAGAAGTTTGGGAATAAGGCAATCCCTACTCTAGAGCAGAATGTTCCATCAGTGTAGAAATGCATGTTTTGTTTCTCAGTCATTGAGAGTTTATCATGAAAATTTTGTGGATGTTGAGAGAAATCTGAACACATTCCAACAAGTCATTAAATCCTAGTATTACTGTCTAAAGACTAATGGATAACATTGAATCTTTCTGGTCTTTTCTATGAGCATGTACTCTCATTTTTAGAAATGAGAAGATGGGAGACCCAGGAAAGGAACAAATAGTTTATAGAGGGTAATAAGAGAAAATTATCTTAAGCATTAATCATCAATTCTTTCATTTAGACATCATTCATTCATTCATTTCTTAAGTACCAATTAATTACAAGGAACTATGTGAGGTGTGGGAAAGTGAGTATAGAGACAAACATTAGATCTTTGTTTTCCCCTGAAGATGTAGTAGTTAAACACATAAGTAAAAATATAATTATTTGTGGAAAGAGAAAAAATACCAACTAATGATTAATACATATATAGTTTATTGGCCAGACAAACATGTAAATGAGGAAACTATCCCTTTCCCACAGCTGTCAAAAGAATCATGTTTTCATTAATTGAGAAAATGTATAAGCATTTACTATGTATAACATGTTAATACTATCAGGACTATTAAGACAAAGTTGCCTAACTACTATGTGACATTGAGCATGATATCACTTCTCTATGAGCCTTAGTTGATCCATATATAAAAAGCAACATGACTTACTTAATATAAACTCTGATTTCGGAGTAGAGAGAATCTTATAGCTCATCAAGTCTACCATCCACCCTATTTCCTGCTATACATGCATACAGGTGATAAGACTGAGATACAGAGAGGTACAAATCAATATGACTTGAAAAAGTCACATTAGCATAGTAAACATTTGAATACATGTCCTCTGAATAAAAATTCAATAGGTTTTTTTTTTCAGTTTGTGAAAAGATCACTAACTCTGAAGTCAGAGAACATAAATTAACCCATATCTGGTGTCACGTGACCAACAAGATAGAAGAATAGACACACCCTCCAATACTCACAGCTGCTCAAACCTGTATAAAACACAACTCTGACACGTTAACAAACCAATAACTTGCCTTGGATAAATCTAAATCCTAACTCCTAAAAATATCACTTAGTATCTCTTTTTCTAGTTGCCACTATTCTCTAGTAAGGATACACAAGTAAAACCTCAGGCAAGGCAGAAACTAGCCATGGCTAGGGAAATATTATGGCAGTGTTCTGTGCTTCAACAAACGTTAGCTGGAGAACTGAGGAACAAGGGAACTGGGACATGTATGCATGCTTGCTTTTCCAATAAGTCTCAGGGAAATGATACTGTCATCTAGTTCAGGCCACTTCTGTCATCCTATAGGGTACTTTGAGCACAGACTGAGATTAATGAAGGAATTGCCTAGCAGGGGAAAAGGCTCAGAGAACTTTCAGGTTCAACCCCTGGAAAAACTACCATCAAAGGAGAAGTCAGAAAATGAGCAATGGGGGATCACAAAGAAAAGTACTGCAATTACCAAAGATTTGAGGAGAAAAAAAATTTTTTAAAACCTTGAGCAAAAACAGATCATCTATGGGGAAACATATTAATAAGAAAAAGGAATCTGGCCTCTAGATAAGCTAAAAGAAGCCAGACATATATGAATAAATATTACAAGATAAAGGAAAATAAATCAATACCTGATGAAGCAGAGGATTCCAAGAAAGCATAAAACTATTGCAGGATGTTTCTGAATGGTTTAAAAAATAAATAAAAATTGTGGAGGAGTATTTGTAGACTAGAAAGAAGAAATAATTGGTAGAATAGAAAAACTTGAATGTATAGTGGCAAACTTCAGCTTTCTTCGGAGTAAGAAAAGAGAAAACTCATTGGGAGTGCAAATACATGTACATAAAGGACAATCTAGAAGAAGATAAGGAAAAGGCAATAGTGTTAAAAGAAAGTATGATTTCTATATAAGTAAAACATATTATTCTACAAAACAATTCATAGAAACAGTTTAAGGATTATAGAGTTCTCAAAAGAACATGACAAGTCAAAAAAACTTGAGCAACATAATAAAAGAAATAAGAAAACCAGTGAGAACTTTGAAGGAAAAAAAATGTGCTAATTGAAAGTATCCATAATTCATCTCCAGGGGAGAAAATCCTATGCTAAAAACTTCAATATGCATCATGGTTCAATTTAACAATTCAAAATTACAACAAATTATGCAAGTGAGAACAAAAACCTTCAAATATAAAGGAAATTAAAATAACTCAGTACTATTTTGTACCTATAGAAACCACAGAATGTATAATGTGTCCAAAAGACTAAGGAGTTCAGTATGTATCCAAAGGTGACACACAATGCAAATCTGATCCTAGCCATTAATTTAAAAAAAATAAAGATGGATGTTTTAAAAAGTAAATTTATTAAACACATTTTCATAAAAGCTACATTGCAAAAAGGCAATAACAAAAAAAAGAAAGCTAGAAAATTATACTTCAATTTGTTCTCAGAGTTCATTAGTTCTCTCTCTTTGGATGTGGATAGCATTTTTTCAGCATGAGTCCCTTGGAATTATATTGGATAATTGAACTGATCAGAGTAACCAAGTCTTGAACAGTTGATTTTCATTACATTGCTGTTACTGTACTCAAGGATCTCCTAGTCTTTTTACTTCACTTTGAACCTTTTGACTTTGGTCTTGCCATGTTTGTGTTTTTGTTTTTCTTGAATCACATCCTTCATTTCTTATAGCACATTATTAATCTATCACAATCATATGCCACAACTTGTTCAGCCATTCCCCAATTGATGAGCATTCTCTCAGTTTTCAATTCTCTGACAACATAAAAAAAGCTATTATAAATATTTTTTGTACATATAGATCTTTTTTCCTTTTTTATCTCTTTAGAATATAGACTTGGTAGAGGTATTGCTAGGTCAAAGTGTCTCACAGTTTTATAGTCCTTTGTACATATTTCCAAATAGTTCTTCAGAATATTTGAATCAATTCTATTTCATTAAGAGTTCCTTAATATGCCTATTTCCCTCATCCCCTCCAGTATTAAGCATTTCTAATAGGCATGAGGTGGTATCTCAGGATTGTTTTAATTTTTACAAGCCTTCAAAATGCCGCAGGATGTAGATGGGTCCTTGGGCCCTTCCAGGTTGGGACCTAGACCACCATAACCCCTTGTCTTTGTTCTCGGGCCCTCAAGGCCCTGATTCTCCCCACCCTGGTCTGTGGGTCTTTTGAGGCCTGGACTCCCTTCCATCACTATTCTCAGGTCTTTTGAGGCCAGCCTGGTGTGTAGGTCTTTCAGATTAGCAAACTGAGCAGAAGCCACCAGTGCCCAATACATTTAAATTATTCTCACTGAGCAGCCTGAAAAGTTGTTAGAGTAAATTGCTGTGGTGACTGGGATCCTCAACAGGCAACAGTAGCTGTTACTACTTTAATCCCCAAGACCACTGAGACATCAACAGGATCTGCAAATTTGAAGTTTCTTTCAACCTTTCAATCCTGAAAGTCCCTTTTCAATCCTTCTTTCAAGAGAGAAAGCATGACATAAGAGTACTGAACCATAGAACCATTTTTACATCAATGCCTCCTGTCATTTCAAGAGGCAGCATATTTTGAGGGTCATATGTGAGAAAAGCTGTCAGGGGAGACAACTTTGACTCAACTAAAACAATGGAGGGCTATCAATGACTAGGCAAAGCCCAGTCTTGTGTGAAAATCCCTAGCTCCTCCTCCATTGAGACTAGAAATCCTAGTCCTGGAAACTACTATTAGAGTGGGAAGAAGCTAGCAAAAATTCTTATTTTTAAATTTGAGTTCCAAAATTTCTTCCTCCCTCCCTTGTCTTCCTCCTTTCTAAGATGAAAAACACTTTGATATAGGTTATGTAAGTACAATCTCATAAAATATATATTTTATGAGGGTGTATAAGTGCAATCTCATGAAGTATATTTACGCAATAGTCATGTTGTGAAAACAGTAACACACCAAAAGAAAAAAATAACAAAAAAGGAAAAATAGTGTGCTTTGGTTTTCCTGGTTTCTTTTTATCCCAAAAAATAGTATTTCATTTTTTTTCCAATTGCATGTAAAGATAGTTTTCAACATTCCATCTTTATAAGATCGTGAGTTCCAAATTTTTCTCTCTCCCTTCCTTTCCTCCCCCTCCTCAAGACAGCTAGAAATTTGATATAGTTTATACTATGCAATCAGGTTAAATGTATTTCCACATTAATCATGTTGTGAAAGAAGAAATAGAACAAAAAGGAAAAGTTATAAAAACAAAAGAAAAGTGAAAATAGTATGCTTCAATATGCATTCAGAGTTCATAGTTATTCTCTGGATGGAGATAGCATTTTTCATCATGAGTCTTTTGGAATTGCCTCGGACCATTATATTGATCAGAAGAGCTAAGTCTATCATAACTGATCATCTCACAATGTTGCTGTTACTGTGTACAATGTTCTCCTGATTCTGCTCACTTCACTCACCATCAATTCATCTAAGCCTTTCCAGTTTTTCCTGAAATCTTTGTTCCTCATTCCTTGTAGCACAGTATTTCATTGCATTCATATATCACAACTTGTTCAGCGATTTCCTAATTGATGCACATCCCCTCAATTTCCAATTCTTTGCCCCCACAAAATAAGAGCTGCTACAAATATTTTTGTACATGTGGGTCCTTTTCTCTTTTTTGTGATCTCTTTGCAACACAGAGGTAGCAGCGGGTATTGCTGGATGAAAGGGTATGCACAGTTTTATAACCCTTTGGGCACAGTTCCAAACTGCTCTCTGGAATGATTGGATCAGTTCACAATTCCATCGTCAATGCACTAGTGTTCCAATTTTCCCACATCTTTCCCAACATTTGTCATTTTCCTTTTCTCTCCTCTTAGCCAATCTGATAGGTGTAAGATATTACTTCAGTTTTTATTGTTTGCATTTCTCTAATCAATAGTGATCTAGAGCATTTTTTTCAAATGACTTAGTCTTAATTTCTTTATCTGAAAATTGTTCATATTGTTTGACCATTTATCAATTGGGGAATGACTTATATCTTACAAATTTGATTCGGTTCTCTATATATTTGATTAATGAATTGTTTATCAGAAACACTGGCTATGAAAATTGTTTCTCAGCTTCCTGCTTTCCTTCTAATCTTGGTTGCATTGTTTATGTTTGTGCAAAAGACTTTTTAATTTAACATCATCAAAACTACCCATTTTGTGTTTCATAATATCCTCTATTCTTGTTCAGTCATAAATTTTTCCCTTCTCCATAAATCTGACTGGTAAACTATTCTTGCTCTCTCAATTTCTCCTCACTTCTTATATCATATACTACAACTTGTTCAGCCATATCCCAGTTGATGGACAACTCCTCAATTTTCAGTTCTTTGCCACCTCAGAAAGAGTTTCTATAAATATTTTGGTACAAGTAGGTCATTTTCTGCCTTTTTAAAATCTCTTTGGGATATAGACCTAGATATTGTATTGCTGGATCAAAGTTTGATTGCCCTTTGGGCATCGTTTCACATTGCAGAGTTCACTTCTAAGAGAAGATATGGGCAACATTGTATGAGAAGCATAGCCTTGTGACTCAGTTGTTTCCAGCTATTGTGTTCTTAAGGTTATTTGAGAATTATAACAATATTTTCAACTTTCAAATGGTCCTAAAAATGTTTAATATGTTTTTATTTTTACATTCATTCATAATTTATCCTACCCCAACTATTGAACCAAAAAAAAAAATCTCCCCTTCATCCCAAAAATACATATTCCAACAAAATAACTTTTCCATGTCGTCCATAATGCACAATGTATTTCTCTGCATTTTAAATTCTTTACTACTCTTCTAGGAGATAAGTGAAAAGTTTCATCTTCCATCTTCTGGATTAATGGTTTGTTATCGAAATTGATCACAATTTTAAAGTTTTGAATTTTTTTTCTACATAATGTTGTATAAAGTGTTCCTCTTAGTCTCTCTACTTTGAACCAATTCATAAAGTTCTTCCCAGTTTCTTCTAAAACTGTCCTTTTCAAAATTTATTATGGTACAATAATTTTCTATTGCATTCACATAGTGTGATTTGGTTAGCCATTCCCCATAAGACAACATCTTGGTGTCTAACCTTTAGTTACTACTAAAAGAGTTACCTTGCATGTTTGTAAAAAGAAGTCCTTTAACTCTTGTCTGATTTCTTTGGGGTATACATACACATTAATAGTGGTACATCTGAATCAAAGGGTATGCAGGTTAGTAACTTTGGGGCATAGTTGCAAATCATTTTTCAGAATGGCTTGACCAATTTACAACTCCTTCAGCAATGAATTAATGTGCTAGTTTTCACAAGGCCTTTCATGTGTCATCTTTTCTCATCTCTACCACTCTTGGGATAAGGTAGAAGAACAAGACTGCGTTAATTTACATTTCTGTAATTGTTACATATTTGGAATGTTTGTGGATTCTTTCTTTGGGGGGGGGTATTGTTTTTCATATTGTTTCTGACAGCTTAGATTTCTTCCTTTGTAACTTTCCTGTTCTTAATGCTTTGATAAATTTATCTTTTGAGCAAAGACTGGCAGTTTTATAAACTTGAATCAATTCAAAATATATCTTGGATATGAAATCTTTATCAGAGAAACCTGTTGCAAAGATTTCAACATTATCTGTTTACCTTCTAATTTTTCACTACAATAGATTTGTTTATGCACAAACTTTAAGTTTATATAATCAAACTGTGTATTATATGATTCTCTCTATTGCTTGTATAGTTCTGAACTTTTTGATAAATGGGAAAAAAAAGAATTGCTTTAATTTATGTTTCTCTAATCAATGGTAATTCAGAGTATATTTCTCATATGAATATAGGTACCTTTGTCCTCTTCTGAAAATTGCCTACTCATATCCTTTGACCATTTATCAGCTGGGGAATGGCCTTTATTTTTATGAGTTTGACTCAGTTCCCTATTTATTAGGGAAATGAGGCCTTTATAGACAACTTTGCTGTAAAACTTTTGATGTTGTTTCATTGCCTGTGGTACCATTTAGCAAAATGTAGCTTCCCTGTTTGTCTCATATAATTAGCTCTCTTTTCCTCTTGCAATGTCTGACATTGTATTGCTACCCCTGCCTTTTTTACTTCAACTGAAGCAGACTCCTTTATGCCATTATTTGTTTTAATTGTGTGTGTGTGTGTGTGTGTGTTTCCGTTTCAAGTATATTTCTTGTAAACAACATATTGTTGGAATCTGGTTACAAATTCATTCTGCTTTCTGCTTCCATTTTATGGGTGAGCTCATTTACACATTTACAGTTGTGATTGGGTCAGCTAGGTGGTACAGTGGATAGAACACCAGTGCAGGAGTCAGGAGAACCTGAATTCAAATCCCACCTCAGACACTTGACACTCACTAGCTGTGTGACCTTGGGCAAGTCACTTGACCCCAATTACCTCATCCTGGGTCATCTCCAGTCATCCTGATGAATATCTGGTCACTGGATTCAGATGACTCTGGAAGAGAAGTGAGACTGGTGACTTACACAGCCCTCCCTCACCCAAAACAAAGTCAAGTGCAAGTCATGCCATTATTTCTCTGATGGCATGGTCCTGTTTGGCAGCAAAGGATGAATACACACAGTTGTGTTTATTATTTTACTTCTTTCTATTTTTTCTGTTCATCCTTCTCTCTTTCTTCTTAAATTCTGAACCTCCCCAAAAAATCTGCTTTCCTTCTGACCACTGCCTCCTTTAAATCACCTTCCCTTTTATCATCCACCCACTATATCTGTTACCATTTTCTTGTCCTATCTCCTTTTTGAGTAAGATAGATTTCTTTGCCAAGCTGACCCCAGATACACTGAACCAATTCTGATGAGAGTGAGGTTCAAGCATTGCCAACCACCATTCCCTTTGCCCTCCACTATATAAGATCTTCCTTGTGCATCTCTTTAATGTGAGATAATTTTCTCCATTCTACTTCTCCCTTTCTCCTTCTCCCAGTGAATCTGTCTTTCCTTCCCCTTCATTTTTTTGAGAGGATCCCAACATAAACAAATCACATTCAGGTCCTTTTCTTTTAAATACCCTAATGATGAGAAAGATCTTAGGAGTTACATGTGTCATCTTCTCATATTCAAATGTAAACTGTTCAGTTTTATTGATTCCTTTATGATTACTTTTCCATGTTTATATTTCTATGTTTCTCTTGAGTTTTCTGTTTGATTGTCATATTTTCTATTCAGCACTGGTCTTTTCATCAGAAATGTTTAAAAGTCCTCTATTTCATTAAATATACATTTCCCTTGTGAAAGATTTATATTAATTTTGTTGAGTAGGTGATTCTTCATTGTATTCCTGGATCCTTTGCCTTCCAGAATATCATATTTCATGCTCTTTACACCTTTATGTAGCTATACTTTTCCTAGGAGTTTTCATTTTGGAGTCTCTTTTAGGAGATGATTGGTTGATTCTTTAAATTAATATTTTGCCCTCTGGACCTAAAATAATGAGGCAGTTTATCTTGATAATTTCTTGGAATTTGACCTCTAATCTATTTCTTTTATCATGGTTTTCAGGGAGTCCAGTAATTCTTCAATTTTCTCTTCCTAATCTATTTTCCAGGTCACTTGTTTTTATGAGAAGATAATTCATTTTTTTCTGTTTTTTTTTCATTCTTAAGATTTTATTTGATCATTTCTTGATGTCTCATGGAGTCATTAGGTTCCACTTACCTAATTCTAGGACTTTTATATTGCCAAGTTATTTTTGTTGCTGTTTGCTCATTTTTCAAGCCTGTTTCTTGGCTTTGAACTTTATGTTAAAGTTGAACTTTGCTTACCTGATCATGAGGAGGCACTGCCTCAAGTTTCAGGCTTTTTTGTGCTGCTGATTTCAGTGCTAGTTCACATGGTGGAGTAAGTTTTTGGGACTTCCAAGGTGGTGTGATCCACAGAGAGGTGTAGTTACTGCTCTTCTAGTCTGCTCTCTGGTCTTTACTTAGGAAGAGATCCTGCCCCCTTGCAGCCTCAGGTGCTTATATTATATTATATTTCTTGACTATCAAACTGGGATCTGGTCACCTGATCTCCTGAAACAGTAAACACTCATGTTCCTCTGGGCTTTGCAACTGTGACCAGGGAAGCCTGCTTCCTTGTGACTCTATGAGAAGCACGCCGTTCTGTCTTGAAACTTCAGTTTTAGAACTGTTTAGGGTCAATGGAATTGCTAATCAGTCCAAGATCCTGAATACAGTGCCAGCAAAGCATCCACTGCAATCTTTTTCTTTTTTAAAAAATTTATTTATTTAACTTTTAACATTCATTTTCACAAAATTTTGGGTTTCAAATTTTCTCCCCATTTCTCCCCTCCCACCTCCCCAAAATGCCAAGCATTCTAATTGCCCCTATCACCAATCTGCCCTCTCTTCTAACATCCCTCCCTTCCCTTGTCCCCATCTTCTCCTTTGTCTTGTAGGGCCAGATAACTTTCTATACCCCATTGCCTGTATTTCTTATTTCCTAGTAGTAAGAACAATACTCGACAGTTGTTCCTAAAACTTTGAGTTCCAACTTCTCTTCATCCCTCCCTCCCCACCCATTCCTTTTGGGAAGCAAGCAATTCAATATAGGCCATATATCTGTAGTTTTGCAAATGACTTCCATAACAGTCATGTTGTGTAAGACTAACTATATTTCCCTCCATCCTATCCTGCCCTGCATTGCTTCTGTTCTTTCTTTGGATCCTGTCCCTCCCCAAGAGCATTGACCTCAAATTGCTCCCTCCTCCCACTTCCATCCCCTCCATCATCCCCCCTACCCTTCCTATCCCCTTCTCCCCCACTTTCCTGTGTTGGAAGATAGGTTTTCATACCAAAATGACTGTGCATTTTATTCCTTCCTTTAGCCAAATGTGATGAGAGTAAGCTTCATGTTTTTCTCTCACCTCCCCTCTTTTTTCCCTCTACTGAAAAGTCTTTTGCTTGCCCCTTTTATGGGATAATTTGCCCCATTCCAATTCTCCCTTTCTCCTTCCAATATATTTCTCTCTCACTGCTTGATTTCATTTTTTTAAGATATGATTCCATCCTATTTAGCTCACTCTGTGCTCTCTATCTGAGTGTGTGTGTGTGTGTGTGTGTGTGTATTCCCACCAACCACCCAGATACTGAAAAGTTTCAAGAGTTACAAATATTGTCTTTCCATGTAGGAAAGTAAACAGTTCAACTTTAGTAAGTCCCTTATGACTTCTCTTTGCTGTTTACCTTTTCATGCTTCTCTTGATTCTTGTGTTTGAAGGTCAAATTTTCTTTATAGCTCTGGTCTTTTCATCAAGAATGCTTGAAAATCCTCTATTTCATTAAAAGACAATGTTTTCCCCTGAAGTATTATACTCAGTTTTGCTGGGTAGGTGATTCTTGGTTTTAGTCCTAGTTCCTTTGACTTCTGGAATATCCTATTCCACACCCTTTGATACCTTAATGTAGAAGCTGCTAGATCTTGTGTTATCCTGATTGTATTTCCACAACACTTGAATTGTTTCTTTCTAGCTGCTTGCAATATTTTCTCCTTGACCTGGGAACTCTGGAATTTGGCCACAATGTTCCTAGGAGTTTCTCTCTTTGGATCTCTTTCTGGTGGTGATCAGTGGATTCTTTCAATATTTATTTTGCCCTCTGGTTCTAGAATATCAGGGCAGTTTTCCTTGATAATTTCATGAAAGATGATGTCTAGGCTCTTTTTTTGTCATGGCTTTCAGGTAGTCCCATAAGTTTTAAATTGTCTCTCCTGGATCTATTTTCCAGGTCAGTTGTTTTTCCAATGAGATATTTCACATTATCTTCCATTTTGTCATTCTTTTGGTTTTGTTTTGTGATTTCTTGGTTTCTCATAAAGTCATTAGCCTCCATCTGTTCTATTCTAATTTTTAAAGAACTATTTTCTTCAGAGAGCTTTTGGACCTCCTTTTCCATTTGGCTAATTCTGCTTTTTAAAGCATTCTTCTCCTCATTGGCTTTTTGAACCTCTTTTGCCAATTGAATTAGCCTATTTTTCAAGGTGTTATTTTCTTCAGCATTTTTTTGGGTCTCCTTTAGCAAGGTGTTGACTTGCTTTTCTTGCATCTCTCTCATTTTTTTTCCCGGTTTTTCCTCCACCTCTCTAACTTGATTTTCAAAATCCTTTTTGAGCTGTTCCATGGTCTGACCCCACTGAATATTTATTTCGGTGTTTGGGATAGAGAAGCCTTGACTTTTATGTCTTTCCCTGATGGTAAGCATTGTTCCTTTTCATCAGAAAGGATGGGAGGAGATATCTGTTCACCAAGAAAGTAGCCTTCTATAGTCTTACTTTTTTTCCCTTTTTTGGGCATTTTCCCAACCAGTTACTTGACTTTTGGGTCCTTTGTCAAGAGTAGGGCATACTCTGGGAATCTCTGAAATCTCAGTTCCTCCAAGGTGGCACAATCAAGCGTGTACTGGTCTGGATGCAGAGAGGGATTTTTGTGCCCAGAATCTTAGCAGATACCTCTCCATAGGCACCTGGCCTCCAGTTCCCAATTCATCACTGGGGGTGGATTTTCAGATAAGCTGGATGGGCAGGGCCACCATTCAGTGTAAGACAAAGATGAGCTTTCCCAGTGTCTCCACCCAGGGCTGAGGTAAGACTCAGCTCTCCAATGCCCCCAGGGGTTTTTATGCTCCAGCAATGGAGCTTCTGTACGAGCTGCTGTGTAGCCTCTGTGGCTGCTGCCTGCTCCTGGAGCTATGGGAAAGCCTTTCTCCCTTCCTGGCCTGTTGATTAAACCCTGTCTCTGACCTTTGGTGCCTATGGGCCAAGGGATCTGAGGACCCACTGCTGCGACTGGAGATTCCACCCCTGAGGTGTCCTCCTCCCAGAGTCACGTCGCTGCTCGGCCAAGGCTGGGCTGGGCTCCATGCTGGGCTCTGCGTCAAGCTCAACCAACATTTCCGTGGGCCTTTCAGGTCACCGTGGGCTGGAAATCTCCTCCACTCTGTTGTTCTCCACTTCTGCTGCTCCAAAATTTGTTGAAGGTCCCTCTCTATAGGTATTTTATGGGCTGTGGGGAGGACCCTGTGTAAATGTGTCTTTCTAGTCCTCCATCTTGGCTCTGCCCCCTGCAATCTTTTTCTGACCAATTATTCAATTGCCCTTTCTATCTCTGGGATGAGAGTTCTCAAAACTGCTACTGATGTCACTGTTTCAGCTGCTTCAAGATCCAATGTTTGTGCTGATGCTGTATTCCAGGTCACCTCCCACTCCAGTGTCACAGACCTCTCATGCTGATTTCCTAGGAAAAAATATCTCACTGATTTCTTGTTGGCTTTGCTGTTTTAAGATTTGATTTGAGAAGTTATTTTTGTTTTTGGAAGGAATATTACGAGAGTTCAGTTGGGTTGCTCCTTGTACTCCACTATCTTTGGCTCCTTCTCAAAAGGTGGACATTTAATAAAAAAATTTTTTTAAAGTACTTAAAACATTCCCCCAAACAAAACTGAACCTGAACAAATTTTGTGTATATATGGTATAGATATCCCAAACAACAGAAAGGCAAACAAACACAGTAAACAAGGACAATATCATCAAAAAAAAAAAAACTAGATAAGAGATTTCTTTCTTATTATATACAAAAAGACAAAGGAGATAGTAGAAGTCAAATTGTAAAAGACATGAGAGAGAAACCAGTGTGAAGCATCATGCTCTAAACCAATGGCTAGAGTGCCAAGTCTGGAGTTAGGAAAACTCATTTTCCTAAGTACAAATCTGTCCACCAACACTAACTAACTGTGACTCTAGAAAAGTCACTTAACTTTATTTTCCTCAGTTTCCTCATCTGTAAAATGAGGTAGAGAAGAAAATGGCAAACCACTCCAATATTTTCCCTCACTAAAAAAAAAAAAGAAAGAAAGAAAAGAAAAAGAAAAATGAGGTCATAGAGAGTTAGTGTAATGTTAATGTTAATAAGATCTACCATGCCCATCAATAGGCTTCACAAAGAGTGCTCTCATAGAGCCATTTAGGCTCTGGGCCACAGGGATTCCCATACCTTTCCAATTAAATGTTGATTTCGAAGTGTCTCTAAACCAATCAAGTGCCAAGTCTTTGATTGGAAACTATATATACATTGTATTGCTTGAAGGGAAAGGTGTGGACAGAGAGAGAATCTGACAGAGAAACAGGCTGAGGGAGAAACAGGCTGAGGGAAGAACTTGCCCAGGGGAACTTGCTTGCAAAGTGGGCCCTGGATTGGTGATAAGTACCTTACTAAATCTTGCCTTCTGGTATCCTAATAGCAATGTTCCAAATAAATATTTTGGTTTGTTCTTGGAGGAGGAGAGTTTATTATATTTTGTGAAACAACCATGGAGATATGCTATATATTCATACCAACTACTATGTGTATCACATTTTCATTACAGCTGGACATAACAGAAAGAATTAAACAATGATGACAAATTGAAGAATAAAAAATGCACTGAAAAGGGAAGAGGGAAGATTAGAGGAGGATATCTCATATACCATGAACCAATCAAATATTAACATTGAAAGGAAAATAACTCCTGTAATCTCTTAGGAAGAACAAAATCTAGAGGAGAACAGGCAAAGAAGCAAAGGAGGAAATTGAAACAGAGGGGAAAAGGAAGAAATTTTTTTTGAGTGGTGAGAAGGGGTGACACTGAAGAAACCTTCCATCAGAGGAAAGAGAGAAATGGGATAGCATAAGAAGTGTACAAACTGCAGGGACGTGGTGCTTAGAGTAATGACTTATCTTGCCTGAGAAGAAATAAATCAGCGCTTCTTTGGGGCAACTGATACACAGAAATGTGGGAGGATATGAGCTCAGCAATAAATTTCAGGGATGCCAGGAAAGGGAAATGATCATGGTGAGGGCTAAGGGTAGTAATCAATTATATCAAGGAAACAGGAAAATTTTTACTATGGGGCAATATTTCTGTCCTTCTTACCACCTTCAAGAATTGGAGTAAGGCACAATAGAAAAAGGTGGGGCAAGGGGGAAAAGTCTATACCCCAAAATATGTACCTTCAGAATTTGTTTCTGTAAGGACTAGAGAGGCTAAAGAAAGAAAAAAAAATAAGGTCCATGAATCAAAGAATAAAAGTCCATAATAGAAATGGATGAGAAATAATGAAGAGAATGAGAGAAAGAAATCATTTTTAGAAAAGGAAACAGAAAATTAAATTAAAAAAAAACCAACAAACAAAATAAGTGGAAGGATAAAAAAGAATTTCATTTTAAAATTTAGTTAAAAAGAAAAAAAGAGAGAATAATTATATAACTAGAATCAAAGAATTTTTTAAAAGAACGTTAAGCAAAACTAGAGAAAGAAATAACTAAGACAACCAGTGGGTATGGAGTCACTTTAAAGAAGACTAAGCTAGTATATCTGAAGAAACAGAGTCCTTTTTTCACAGAGGAAGATAGGAAAAATCCGGGTAAAGTAAAAAATTATTAGAGACAAATGGAAGAAAATAATAACTTCTCATAATTTTAAGTGTAAATGGATTAAATAAACTAATAAAATAAAAGAGTGCTAGATTAGATAAGAAAACAAAACACAGCAAACTGTTGCTTACACAAAATGCATTTTAAAAACAAACACATGCAGAACAAAAATGAGACTGAAAAAATACTATACATTAAAATTTACTTTAAATTCAAAAAAGAAAGAATTGTAATCATATTGTTGTGCTCGTCCTTCATTGCCAAAGAAAACCATGCTATCAGAGAAATGATGATATGACTTGTACGTGATTTCATTTTGAGTGAGGGAGGGCTATGCAGGTCAACAGCCACATTTCTCCTGCAGAACCATCTGAGTCCAGTGACCAGAAATTCATCAGGATGACTAAAGATGACCCAGGATGCACTGGCAGACCTTGGCCCCTATTGGCCAAAGTTTATGCAGGTACTCACTTAGGGTGAGGTAATGCCCATTCATTGAATAGGCCTGTTTGAGAAGTAATGGTCCATTTAATAAAGCAAAGAAAAGAAAGACCTCAGTCTGGGAGGGAAACAGTAACAGTTACTATTGATAATCACTCTTAAACCAGGAGGGTCCAGAAGAGAGCCTTTAGGCAGGGGGCAGGAGCCCTGTGGTATCTGAGCTTCACAGTGCAGTGGGTTTAAGGTTCAGGGAAAGGAAGGGAAGGAGAGGGGAGGGGAGGGGAGGAGAGTAAAACCTAAGTCAACTGGGCATTTTTTGGCCATTAAAATTTACCTTTCATTGGAGAAGAGAAGGAGGGGGAGGGGAAGACAAACAGCAGAGAAGGAGTTGAGTCTACTCACAGGGTTGTGTTCCTGCTTCATTGCCTATGAAGGCCATGCCATCAGAGAAATGATGACATGACTTGCACTTACTTTGTTTGAGTGAGGGAGGACTGTACAAGGTCAACATTGATTGAATAGGTCTATTTAAGAAGTAGGCAGGGCATGAGACAAAGCAAAGACCAAACATTCACAACACAAAAAACGATAAACAAATAAAAAGAAACCATAGAAAACAACAACAACAAAAAAAACTATTTCAACCTTAGGTGCTCCAAGTTTCTTAGCATCAAAATTCATGAAGGAAAAAAACTGGATTATAAGAAGACATAGACAGAAATACAAAAGTGCCAGGAGATTTCAATATCTCTCAGTTTTTGGACAATTATGACAGTAATGTTAGCAAAAGGAAAAATATAACATCGATCAATTTGCTAGAGAAACTAGAATTAAAAGTCTTCTTACATCTTTAAAATAGGACTGTTAAAATATGCACAGGTTTCTAGTTACTTCATGGAGCTTTTACCCCTCAAACATTGACATACATTAGAGCACTGAAATATTGCAAAAAATGTAAAAAGGGATAATTAGCAAACATCTATTATAAATTGCAATGCGACAAAATAATAGTTCTCAGTATACTAAAAAAAAAACCAGTTAAATGGAGATTTGAAAATGAAAATATTAAATAATGAGCGGGTGAAAGAATGAATAATAGGAATTCTTAATAATTATGTAAAAGGATCTTATAATGATGACAAAATAAACCAAAATTTATTGGATGCTTTTAATTCATTTCTCAGGGGGAAAAGTACCTGTCTAAAAAGATATACTAAAACAATAGAAAAGAACTAACGTACTTACTATGCATTTTAAAAATTAGGAAGCCAACAAAATAAATAAAATAATTACCAAATGAAGGTATATTTAAAAAAACAGAGAAGTAAAGAATAAACTGCAAACCAAAAAAAAAAAAAACCTACAGAAGTGATAAATAAAACTAAACGTTGTTTGTCTGAAAAGGCTAATAAAATCGATAAACTTTTAGCCAACCTGATTAAAATGAAGGCAGAAAATCCAAAAAATATAACAAATGAATGAGATGAAATCGCAACAAACAACCAAAAGTAAACATAATGTTCAGAATCCATTGTATATAATTATATGCTCCCAAAACTAAGAACACAAAGAAATGAAGGGAATCAGCCTCCTCTCAGAGGTTTTAATAAGATCATTCTGGAGCTCTTTTTTTAAGAATTGGAGCATGTGGCAGCTGAACTTCTGTGTTAGGGTTCCAGTCTTCTGACTGTCAGTCCCCATCAAGAGAGATCCTTTCACTTACATGAACTAATACTAAGTAAAGTGAGCAGAACCAGGAAAACATTGTACACAGTAACTGCAACATGGTGTGATGGTCAACTATGACTGACATAGCTCTTCTCAGAAATACAAAGATCCAAGACAATTCCAAATGACTTATTATGAATAAAGCTATCCCTATCCAGAGAAAGAACTATGGATTCTGAATGCACATCAAAGCACACTATCGTCACCATTTTTTTGTTGTTTATTTTGTTGTTATTGCTTGTTTGTTTCAGGGTTTTTCCCTTTCGGTCTGTTTCTTCTTTCACATCATAACTAAAGTGAAAATATGCTTACTTGATTTCGCATATATAACCTATATGAGATTGCCTGACATCTTCAGGAGGGGAGATGGAAAAGAGGGAGGGAGTAATAATTAGGAACTCAAAATCTTATTTTAGAATGAATGTTGAGGGGCTGGGACCAAGATGACAGAGTAGAAGCAGGGACTTGCTACAACTCTCCCACTAAACCTTTCAAAAAAGCTGTAAAAATGACTCTAAACAACTTCTAGAGCAGTAGAAGTCACAAAATGACAGACTTAAGCAAATTTCCACCCAAAGACAAAATGGAAGGTCAACATCAAGGGTTTATTCCACCAGGCTGGGAGCAGAGTATAGGCTGGCATGGGTCATACTGGCATAGTCTGAGTGGGAGCAGGCCTTAGGAGACTAAATCACTAGGTACTACTGTGGATTCCAGAATTCTCAACACACACACTGACTGTAAAGACAGCTTCAAAGATCAGTGGAAATAGTCTCTCACCTGGCTGAGGGGAGAGTGGTCCAACCCAGGCCCCAGCTTCAACCCTGCCCCAGCACCAGGACAATTGTAACCACTGCTAAAGAAGAAGCTGCTTCTGGAGTCTTCCACTTAACAAACTTCAAAAGTCAAATAACTGACTGGGAAAAAGCAACCAATTATATATTCTTACTTTCTCAGTGAAGAGGTATTTTCTTAAATCACTGGTGATGAGGAAGATCAAAACATACATCCATAAGACAACAAAGCTGAAACTTTTACATCTAAAGTCTCTAAGAAAAATACAAATTGGTCTTAGGTCATGGAAGATGTCAAAAAAGATTTTGAAAATCAAGTAAGAGAAGAAGAGGTAAAATTGGGAAGAGAAATGAAAGTGATGTAAGAAAACCATGAAAAATGAGTCAACATC
The DNA here is from genome assembly GCF_028372415.1 of Notamacropus eugenii. Lineage (NCBI taxonomy): Eukaryota > Metazoa > Chordata > Mammalia > Diprotodontia > Macropodidae > Notamacropus > Notamacropus eugenii. Next base: position 306,203,407 of record NC_092876.1, read on the forward strand.
TTGCTAAAGGAAACTCAAAAAGATACTGAAGAAAATAATGCTTTTAAAATTACACTAACCCAAATGTCAAAAGAAATCCAAAAAATCAATGAGGAGAAGAATGCCTTAAAAAGCAGATTGATCCAAATGGGAAAAGAAGCCCAAAACCTCACTGAAGAAAATACTTCCTTAAAAATTAGAATGGAGAAAATGGAAGCTAATGACTTTAAGAGAAAACAAGAAGTTATAAAACAAAACCAAAGGAAAGAAAAAATTAAAGACAATGTGAAGTATTTTATTGGGAAAACCACTGACCTAGAAAATAGATCCATGAGAAATAATCTTAAAATTAGTGGATTAACTGAAAGTCATGACCAAAAAGAAATGTCTAGACATCATCTTTCAAGAAATGATCAAGGAATAAACTGCCCTGATATTCTAGAACTAGAGGGTAAAATAGATATTGAAAGAATCCACTGATCACCTCCTGAAAGAGATCCCAAAGAAAAGCTCCTAGAAATACTGCAGTCATATTGCAGAGTTTCCAGATCAGGAGAAAATATTGCAGGCAGTCAGAAAGGAACTATTCAAGTGTTATGAAAACACAATCAGTACAACACAGGACTTAGCAGCTTCTACATTATGAGACTGAAGGGCTTAGACTGTGAAATTCAAGAGGTCAAAGGAAATAGGATTAAAACCAAGAATCACCTACCCAGCAAAACTGAGTATAATACTTCAGGGGAGAAAAGAGAACTTCAATGAAAAAGAGGACTTCCAAGCATTCTTGTTGAAAAGACCAGAGCTGTATAGAAAATTTGACTTTCAAGTAAAAGAATCAAGAGAAGCACAAAAAGGTAAACAAGAAAGAAAAACTATAAGGGACATATTAAAGCTGAATTGTTTACATTCTTACATGTAAAGATGATATTTGTAACTCATGAGACCTTTCTCAGTATTAGAATAGTTGAAAGGAATATATGTGTGTGTGCATATATATATATATATATATATATATATATACACACATATATATAAAATGTGTGTGCATGTGTATATGTATATGAATGTATATATTTATGTGTATGTATGTGAATATATATGCATATATATATGTAAATGTGTGTGCGTATGTGTATAAACAGAGGGGGGGACACAGGGTGAGCTGAATATGAAGGGATGATGTCTAAAAAAGAAAATTAAGGTTTGAGAGGGGCACCTAGGTGATGCAGCCAATAAAGCACCAGTGCAGGAGTCAGGAGGACCTGAGTTCAAATCTCACCTCAGACACTTGACCCTTACTAGCTTTGTGATCTTGGGCAAGTCACTTGACCCCAATTGCCTCATCCTGGGTCATCTCCAGTCATCCTGATGAATATCTGGTCACTGGATTCAGATGGCTCTGGAGGAGAAATAAGGCTGGTGACCTGCACAGCCCTCACTCACTCAAAACAAAGTCAAGTGCAAGTCATGTCATCATTTCTCTGATGACATGGTTTTCTTTGGCAAAGAAGGTTAAACACACAGAAGGTTTGAGAGGAATACACTGGGAGAAAGAGAAAAGGAGAGGAAGAATGTAGTAAATCATGTCATATAAAAGAGGCAAAAAAGAACTTTTACAAAGGAGGGGAAGAAGGGAAAGGTGAGCAGGAATAAGTGAGACTTCCTTTCATCAGATTTTGCTTCAGGAGGGAATAACGTACACACTCAACTGGGTATGAAAATTTATCTTACCCTACAGGAAAGCAGAGGGGAAAGGGGATAAGAGAGGGGGTATAATAGAAAGGATAGCAAATTGAGGGAAGGGGTAATCAGAAACAAACAGTTCTACAGAGAGAGAGAGGTCAAAGGAGAAAATAGAATAAAATAGAAAACAGGACAAAATAGAGGGAAATACAGTTAGTCTTTCAAAATGTCACTGCTATGGAGGTGTCTTGCATGACCACATATGTATAATGTTTATCAAATTGCTTACCTTCTCAATGGGAGAGGGTGGGGAGGAGAAAAAGGAGAAAATGAGAGAATATGGAACTCAAAGCTTTAAAAATGAATATTAGAGGTTGTTCTTACATGCAACTAGGAAATAAGATATACACCAATGGGTTATAGAAATCTATCTTAACCTACAGGACAATAGAAGGGAAGGAAATGGGGGGGGGGGGGGGGGCGTTGTGATAGAAGAGAGAGCAGGTTGGAAGAAAGGGCAATCAGAACACATTCTGTCCTGGGGAGGAAGCGGGGCAGATGGGGAGAAAATTTGAAATTAAAAATTTTATCAAGTGAATGTTGAAAGCTAAAAATAAATAAATTTCTATGAAAATGAATCTTGAAAACTATCTTTACACATCATTAGGAAAAATAAAATTCTATTTACAAAAAGTGAGTGAGAGAGAGAGAAGGAGAGAGAGTCATTAGCATGACGACTATCTCCATTCTCTATCTCTAAGCTTTCATTGTAGGGGTAGCACAGTGGCTCAGTGAATAAAGGACTTGGCCTAGAGTCAAGAAGATCTGAATTCAGATTAAACCTCAGACACTTACTAGCCATGTGACCCTGGGCAACACAGAAATATTGCACATGTAGGGTAATCCCTATTTGCTTCAGTTCCTCATCTGTAAAATGGAGATATACTGAAGAAGAAAATAGAAAACCACTGCATTATTTTTACCAAGAAGTCCCATGGATAGCCATAAACATGACTAAATGACTGAACAACAACTTTGAGGTTCTATCTCACACCTTTCAGACTGGCTATAAGTATAGAAGGAGAAAATGACAAATGCCACAGAGAATGTGAAAAAATTGGCACACTTATGCACTGTTAGTGGAATTGTGAACTGACCAACCATTTTTAGAGAAATTTAAAATTATGCCGAAAGAGTTATAAATCTGTACATATGATCTGACCCAGTAACACCACTACTAGGTATTAAGTTTATCAGGGGAAAAAAAGGAGAAGAACCTATATCTTCTAAAATGTTTATAGTAGCTGTCTTTGTGGTGGCAAAGAATTGGAAACTGATAAGATACCCATCAATTGCAGAATGTTTAAATAAATTGTGGTGTATGATTGTGAAGGAATAATGCTATGCTATAAGAAATGGCTAAAATTCTTTCTTCTCACATTTGAAGTTGTATAGCACCTCTCTCTCTTCAAGACTCATCTCAAGTGCTGCCTCTACAAGAAGACTTTTCAAATTCTCAAGGCTATTAGTGTTCTCCATTGAAATTACATTGTTTTTAGTACATATGTGTGTGTGTATGTGCATATGGGAGATACATATACACATCCATACACATTATATTTATTTCTCTGTGTGCACAACATTGCTTTCTCCAACAGAATGTAAAATTGATCAAAGGCAGGAAGATGTTTCCTTATTGTCTTTGTATCCCCAGTGCCTATCCCAGTGATTAAGACATAGCAGGCACTTAGTAAATGTTTAGTAAATGCAATTGAATTAGAACAGTTCTCTTCAGAACTGTCCATAAACAAATAACTATAGGTGATGAAGTGTAATAAGAAAAGCATACACCTTTGAAAAACACTGCACATTTTAGATATTGATATTAAAAGGCTTCAATTTGCTCTCTTTTCTCCCCAGCTAACCCTTTAAGGTAAGGTCTGTATATTATGCTTTCTAGTGGAAAAATTACAGATGTTGGACATATAAAAGACACTCAGTAAAATACATACCGAATTGAATTACTTCTTTTCTATCTCCTTGGAGTCCTTGAGAAGAAAATCGTTTTTTGCTATTTTTATACCCCCTCCCACTTCTCTGGTTGCACTTTTAATGACTACATAGCCTGGAGGCCCAATTAGTTAAAGGCATCTGAAGGAGACAGAACCCATATGGTTGGAAAAAATAGCTCTACTCCTCCTCTTGCTTTCCTCTTGTCACCAATAATGGATTATTGCTTGTTGACATGAGTTGTCCATGATCAATTCAGAGAAGTTCAAAAGGCCAGTGCAAAAGTTGCTAATTTGACTACTTTTCCTTCCTTTTATTTCCATTTTGTTTTGAAATGGAGATGAGAAGATACTCACCACTCTCTACCCAGACCTTCCATGTTGTACACCATATTAATACTAATACTGCCAATGCCATGTGGAGATAATGAAAAGGATAAGCAAAAAATGAAAAGAAAAGCTTCATACTAGTCATCAAAGACAATATTGTACAGGATAGATTCAAGGACAGATCCCTATAGCATGTCACAGAAGACTGCTTCAGCTTAATTGCTAACCTAAACGCTATCCTTATCTATAGTGTGCCTTCTCAGGACTCAAGGCTTATGGTAAAAAGAGAACAGAGCTCTTTCCTTGTGCCTTCTGTCTAGAAAGATGAGGTTACCAGATATGTAAGTTGTAATAAAAAGAGGCAATAGGGAAAGACTGGGTTCATGGGGTACTAATTGCCTGCGCTGAGTATCTAGAAGGATTTGGACAACAAAAAGTGAGGATTAGTCACTTCTAAGCAAACTTCATGACTCTTCCCAGAGACTGGCCCTAACTGCCAGAGAATCTACCTCTGTCCTGCATTCATTTCGAGAAAAGAAAGTGGAGCTCTCTACACATATACAAGCTCTGCCACTAACAAAAATACATGGTGAAATTACTCCAGCCTTCCCCAGTCATTAGAAACATTTAATATACACCATATTTCTATGGAAGACCCTTGGATTTTCCATCTCTAGGAATCATCAAATCCAAATAGCAAAACTAAAAGAATTGTTAGTAGTCCTCCAGATCTTATATGAATAGGAAAATAGAGATCCAAGGAAGGGTAGAGGGAGCAATTCTATCCAGCTATTTAGTGGCTGAGCCAAAACTAGAATAAATGCATCACGATTCCAGTCCAGTGTCCTCTCCACTACTTTACACTGCTTTTTCCCATTTATTCTATTGTATTCTATTGAGTTGTGTTGCATTTTATATTGCACCATATTATATTACATTGTGTTGTATTTTGTTGTAATGTGATCTATCCTATCATGTTTCCAAATGGACAGAACCTAATAGACAATAGAGGGAAAAGTTAGGCACAGACTGAGTATATTTCATACAACATTTCTATTTCGTCTGCTACCTAAGGGTCAGCTTTGCTTCATAAAGTCACTCCTGGGAACAATTTCTTATAAAGGTCTTAGTAACTCCAATAAATTGTTCTCTCTCTCTCTCTCTCTCTCTCTCTCTCTCTCTCTCTCTCTCTCTCTCTCTGTCTCTCATACACACACACACACACACACATACACACACACGAACAAAACACACACTCTCATATATAAGTAGCAGTAAGTGACCTTCAAATGCATAATTTACCCCCAAACCTAAAAGGAGATTTTTTTCCTTTTCTCTCCATCCCAGTTCATTTTTACTACAAACAGAGAGGAAAGTCAACTTAGCCAGCAACCCCACAAAAAAAGCATTTTGATGTGACAGAGAATGAGCACACATTTGCAAAATTCATTTCATACTTTCTTTAAAGTTACACTAAGCACAGCTTGCTGTAAATTCTCCAAATGTGATAAAAAGTGGTACTTTATAGATTTGGCTTACTTCCTAAAGGGTGCCTAAAATAGCTAACAGCATGGCTGCCCATTGCTGCTAAGTACCCCACTCTTGTGATCCTTGATGAATTCAGAAGAGAAGTACTATGACTGATTTTCACAAGTCGATTTTTTTTAGCAAATATATTAGTAGATTCTGTTGAGTACTTGATGGAAACTTTATATCTGATAACCAGCCCTTCTATCCATATTGCATAAGTCAGATGTCAAAAGGATACTGTGAAATTGCTTCATTTCTTAACATATTTTCATGTGTTTTTCCAACCAATATACCTTTTGCTTAGTACATGATTGTACAATGAGTTTCTTCCTACATCAGAATAATTGCTACTGAAATTGATTCTTAAATATGAGATTTTCATCAGGGGTGAATACCAACTTGATCCAAAATTACCTCAGAATCTTTGTTCTCAGTCTCTTATTGCTTTTAATTCAGTCTTACCCGTCTAGAGCATGTTCAAGATCAATCTGCAAGCTGATGAAGGCCTATCTGCCCAAATAACCAGTGTATAACATTTCTTTTCTGTTATTGAACTAAATTTCTCCTTAAAATACTCCCCAAATCTAAAACTTATGCATTATCCTTTGAAAAGTGCTATAAAGGGGTATTTGAGTTTTTTTAAACTATCACCACTGCTCCTTGCAAAATCAAACAAACAAACAAACAAACTACCATTCATGCAGCTCTCTGTTTCGTCAGTTCTTTCTAATAGATGCCTTCCGCTACAAATACCATTCACTTCAGTTTTAGCATGGAGTCGCCTACCCTAATGGATCACTCAAAAACACTGAAAAACTGGGACAGGGGAATAATGGTAATAAATTCAAGAAACATTAACTGGAGTCTCCCGAAGACAGGGGTATGACACAGCCAGTCTCTGAAATTAAGATACTCCATTCACTATTTACCCAATAAAATCACATAGAAATTGGAAATCTGAAAACTCAGAAAGGCAGGAAATTAAGAGGGGACAATAGGAAGTGGCTTTAATTAAGACTTTAATGTTTTCTCTTTATTATTATAAACTTGATATTAGCAGATTCTGTTGAATACTGGGAAGGAATTTTATTCCTAACAACCACTCCTTTCATCCATATTGCACAGGCCATGTATAAAGATATTATGAAATCAGTATAATTAGTATTATGAAATTCAAATACTCAATAAACAGTATCATTTTAACATATAAAGAACAAAAAGGATCATTGTACATGAAACTGCATATCTCTATTAAGTAAATCTTATTTTGGGTAAAAGTACATAAAGCATTCTTATTTTAACACTCTCTTCCTCATGTGTTTCTTTTTTGAAGTTCTTTCTCCTCTCTTCTTTGTATTTTATATTTTTCCACTGATCATTCTTTTCATTCCTTTATAAATTTGGGGGCATCATTATTACCACTCCTCACAAACATCTCCCCCCAAAATTCCAAGAGTTGATCCCTAATTGCCACCTGACACAACAGTTAGTATCAGAAGACAAGTAAAACATCACAACAACAACAACAAACCTTACAGAGGGGGTCAATTTAAATTGAAGAGTGAAGAAAGTTTTCTTTTGGAGCCTATGATTTGCTTTGTGGTGTGTGGTAGTGTGTGTGTGTGTGTGTGTGTGTGTGTGTGTGTGTGTGTTTGCTTATGGGGAAGAGTGGAGGTACAAATCCCTTAGATGGCAAATGAATGAAGTGTTATATTCCAGAAAAGAGAAGAATCAAGAAAATTTTAGAACTACTGATGATCAGATAACAGAAGATTCTCTCTGGTTTAAATATTATTTTTCAAGTAACCACAAACAATTCTACCAGGATTAGGTACTTCTAATTTCCTGTAATTTATCAACATTTACAATACCTTAAACTGTAATATCCAGCTGGATTTGAGTAATTAAATGGGCTAGTCTCCTTAATCAAACTTTATGGTTAAATGGAAATAATGGAAATGTATTTATAGACCCAAAATAAAGCACACTTAACACTAAAACTCTCTTAATCCTATTCTAACCTTTTTTGAGGATTCAGAAAGTACTTTACCATTTTGAAGTGGTTCAGGCTCATCATAATGAACAATAATTATAACTGTGCAATGGAAGTATAGAATAGTCCTACATGTATATATCTGATGGAATGCTGGTTAATGTAACCTTCCTTATAAAGTTTGATAGATGACCCATTGGGGAGAAAGATTAGATATTCAAATACGAGTAGGCAAATTTCAAGTGTTTCTGGAGATATTATAACTACTTGTCAAAAAATTCTCTCATTACTCAACTATTAAATTGAAGGAAAATGAGATTTTTAACAAAATGCAGGTGCACTGTTTATCTGCTTTATCCTGAATGACCTTACTAAACAATTAGAGTCAACAAGCTCTAACAGAAGGTTGAAAAGTTTCCTGTGCTTTGTGTGGTAAGATGGAGTGCTGGTCTGCCAAATGTTTAATAATCCAAGGATCTAGTAAGGAACTAGGATAAGTTTTACCTAGGATAAGCATTAATTGCTACAAGTAAAGCATCCATCTTGAGAATCCTAGAAAACCAATGAGCCCCAGCAGCATACTGAAATCTGGAAATCTAATTATGACTTTTCCCATGCTTTCTACTTTTTCATTTTTAATTCATGCAACTCCATGTCTCCCAGGAGATCTAATTAAACCTGAAAGGGAAAAATTAAATTGAGATGTTTCTGTACACATGCATTTCATTCTTGACAAAAAAAAAAAGAGGAAAAGCAACAGATATACACCAGAGGATTTTCATGAATCATTTGTGAAGTACAACTAGAAAAGAATAAAGGTCCAAAGTGCTGCAAGGCAGAGAGGTCTATGATCTTCCTCTGAGAGTCATTTTTTAGTTTTTATCATTCATTTAAAATGTCACTGTGTAGTCTCCTGATACTAGATACTGGCTATGTGATGCTGGCCAAGTTATTTAATCTGTCTAAACTTCCATTTCTTATGTCAAGTCAATTCAACAAACATTTAAGCACTGACTTTGGGCCAGGCACTGTGCTAAATGCTAGGAATACAAATATAAGCAGAAAGAAAGGTAGCCCCTGCCCTCAAGGAGCATACATTCTAAGGGGGGAAAAAATCTGGAATGAGATTCTAGAGTATAGCATTGAGAGGAATGGATCTCAGCAGATACAAGGGTGTATAAGGTGTCCTTAAAATAAATGTTTTAGGAGAAAACAGTTAAACAGAGGGATGGACCACATGAGCATAAAGTACTTCTAATATGAAAAGTCCAGAACTGGACTTCCAGGGTACCAGTTTTTTAATAGTCGACATTCATTCATGTATTAAGCAGTTGTTATGAATAAGAGATACATAGCATAGTGCATAAGGTGCTAGACTTTCTTTGAGTTGGGAAAATCTAAATTTGTATTCTACTTCTAACATATGCTACCTTTGTAACCATAGGCAAGGTATCTAATCTCTGTGTCTCTAGCAACTACCTAATGTTTATCTGTTCGCATGTTGCAATTTTCTGTGGTGGAGAAAGTTCACATGTAGTGCTGAAAGCATATAGCTCTTCGAGGTTTTTATACAGGTAATAAGATATGTGCAAGAAGATACATGGTTAATGGAGGAATTCACAGTGTCCCATAAATAAAGCATTGCACCCTGATGGTTAGCCTGCTTTTCCTCATGCTACAAGAGAAACTTCCTAAGATGCTCTTCACATTGTTGAAGAAAGATGGAAAAATAATGTGAATTTGAGTGGCAGTGCCTGTTTCTGGAGATCTAAGTGCACAGATAGAGGGAATGGAGGTCAAGTGGCTGACAGTACACTGCCCCAGCCCCACTGGAAACAGAAAACTACCTTGACAAAGAGCTCAGAAGTCAAGGAATTGGCTGAGGAAATGAACAAAACATAGAAAAAAAACAGACTATAGAATCTTACTTTGGTGGCAAGGAAGATCAAAACATACAACCAGAAGAAGAAAACAGAGTAAAAGTTCCTAAATCCAAAGCCTGCAAGAAAAATATGAATTGGCCTCAGCTTGGAAGACCTCCAAAAGGATTTTGAAAATCAAGTAAGAGAAGTAGAGGAAACATTGGTAAGAAAAATGAGAGTAATGCAAGAAAATCATGAAAAAATGAGTCAAGTGCTTGCTAATGGGGACCCAAAAAATACTGAAGAAAATAACACCTTGAAAAATAGACTAACCCAAATGAGAAAAGAGATCCAAAAAGTCAATGATAAGAAGAATGCCTTAAAAACCAGAATTGGCTTAATAAAAAAGGAGGTTCAAAAACTCACTGAAGAAAATAATTCTTTTAAAATTAGAATGGAAGAGATGGAAGCTAATAACTTTATGAAAAGTCAGGAAACTATAAAAGAAACCAAAAGAATGAAAAAATAGAAGACAATGTGAAATATCTCACTGGAAAAACTACTGAACTGGAAAATAGATCCAGGAGAGATAATTTAAAAATTATTGGACTACCTGAAACTCATGGTTAAAAAAAAAGAATATAAGCATCATTTTTCAAGGATTATCAAGGAAAACTGCCCTGATATTCTAAACCCAGAGGATAAAACAGATATTGAAAGAATCCACCAATTACCTTACAAAAGAGTTCCCAAAAGGAAAACTCCTAGAAATATTGTAGCCAAATTCCAGAGCTACAAGGTCAAGGAGAAAATACTGCAAGCAGAAAGAAACAATCTGAGTATTGTGGAAACACAATCAGGATAACACAGGACTTAGCAGATTCTACAGTATGATATTCCAGTGGTCAAAGGAGCTAGGATTAAAACCAAGACTCACCTATCCAGGAAAACTGCATATATAAAACTGCATTTTCATGGGAAAAAATGGTTATTGAATAAAGACAGGATTTTCAAGAGTTCTTGATGAAAAGACCAGGGCTGAATAGAAAATTTTTCTTTCAAATATCAGAATCAAGAGAAGTATGAAATGTCTCCTCCAAAAAAGGGACAGTCCCAATACCTTAAAAATTCATCACTTCCTTTCTTCAAACATAAAGCAGTTTAAGAATAGTCATATTTGGAGTCAGGAGAACTGAGTTAAACTGAATTCAGCAAAGCACTTATGATATCACTTTATTTTTTTTGCCTTTTTGGCAACATGGCTAGTATGGAAATATGTTTTACATGATTTCATGTGTATAATTGATATCATATTGCTTGCCTTCTTAAGTTGTGGGGAAAGGGTAGAGGGAGAGAGAGAATTTGGAACTCAAAATTTAAAAGGAAAAAATACTTAAATTAAATAAATAGTAATTTTTTTAAAAACAAAAACACACAGAAAAAGAAATAATTTGAATTCCCTTAGAACCTGCTAGTGGGAGAATGTTATGAACAAAAATTAATTCTGAGATTATTCTTCTCTTTGAACAACCAGGTATTCCTTTACTATTTTGGTTTTAAATGGTTCTTTTAAAATCGTCTTCAAAACTTCTCTTTCTTTAACCCTCTTTTAAAATATTTTCTTAAAAACATGCATTATTAGAATTAGTACAAAAATATAAGAAGAATATTTAGTATGACACAATTATACAATAATACCCAAATATCTTTCACTCTGATCCATAATGAATCTTCAGTGAAAATACTAAGCATAGAATTCATCACGTCTTAGTTCTCGTCTTACATATTGTCTTGTGAATGTTAGTCTCTAAGTAAATCAAAGAAATAGTAATTTTATCTTAATGGAATTACAGTTAACTCTTGATTTATTCAAATGTTTTTATGCTATTTGAGGATTAATTGATGGCCCTTTAATTTCTTTTCTGATTTTAAATATCAGGTTCCTATCTAGCAGTCAATCATTACCCAGAAAAGAAGAAACAGGGGGGGGAGGGGGGGAGTGGGAAGGAGGATTCAAACAAATTCATAATGTTGAAGGCAACTCAAATACTTTCCTGAGAAAATGAGAAGGTGGAAAATTACAACTACCTGATGGAGGAGGGAGGATTATCAATCAGTTTCCCAGTTTCTCCCTGGTGCCCCAGACCATGGACTTAAAAAATGGATTCCCTTTCCAAAGCCATACTGATAAACCTCAGTTTATGAACCTATTCAATGACTCAAAAAATCAATCTCAGGTGCTGTCCAATGCAGTGAAAGATTAGCTGAGCATGACTGGACGTTAGAACAACATTCTTCACTCAAGAGGCCAAGACAACAGGAAAGAAAATAATCCCAACTGACCATATTCCTATAGAAAATTAATGCAGCACTTAGTCCAATAGCATAAGGATGCAAGGGCAAGAGTGATGGTTTCTTACTAGTGAAATCCCAGATTAGAATCAGAATCAAATCTTCTTTGGCTAAGGAATGATAAATCATAGTCAATTAACCTCTTTGAAAAGTTACCTTATTTTCCCAGAAATCTTTGATCCTTTTGTTGAGCCCCAGTGGCCTTTAATGGATTATCATTGCAAATTATAGCTCTCATCTACATAACACTTTAAGATTTGCAAAGCACTTTACATTCATTATCTCAATTGTTTGTCTTGTCAGCTGTGGGAGGATAAGTGCAATTATTGCTCCGATTTAACAGAAGAGGAAACTGAGGCTCAGAAAAATTAAGACATTTACTCAGGCTCTCACAGCTACTAGGTTTTGTAGGTTCCTGATTCCAAATCTAGCATTCAGCCTACTCAGCCCCATTGCCTCCTAAAAATTATGACCTTTGTGTCTCTGCTAAAAAGATCTCCTGCTTGATATTTTAAAAATCAACATTACAAAGTCTGGAGTTTAGGATAGCAACATGACTACATCCTCCTTCCCTAGAAGGTTATATTTAAATGTCATAAATTTCCTTCTTACATTGAAGTTGAAATTCAAAAAATCCTTCCAATGACAAATATAAAGACTTGGTATAATTTAAGGAAATGGTTATATGCCCTTGATTATGAGCCATAATAAAATAATCAAAACAATTAGTTAGAAGTCAAATCATATGTTTCCGTAGGAAAGTACATTCCTGTATCACTACTACTGCTGTTTATTCAATTAGTACAGTATCTCCAGAATCAGGTAGACTTGAGAGGAAAAGAAACCTGTCTGACAAGCCAAAATATTCTCAACAAGATCTACATTCTCTCCTCTCCTTTGAGAAAGTAAGAGAAACATAATTCCCCTGTTACAAATATATATCATTAAGTAAAACAAATTCTTTCATTGGCTGTACGTGTGAATGTATGACACAGCTAATGTGTGTGTGTGTGTCTGTCTGTCTGTCTGTGTTGAGTGAGCATGTAGCTAGTTTTCAGTAGATTGTTTTGTAGCTTTCTGAACACTTTTTGGAGACAGTGAGTTCTTGGCTCAAAATCTGGGATCCTTAGGTTTAACAAACACTGTTCTACAGTGTTTCTGTGCATTGTACATGCAATGTATTCCACTGATCCACATCTCTATTTCTGAACCAGTACCAATTTGTTTTGATACTATTTTGCAGTATAGTTTGAGATCTGGTACTATTAGACCCTCTTCCCTCCCATGTTTTTTTTTTTTTTTCCATGAATTTTTTTGAGATTCTTGACTAAAGGGTCAAGATAAATTTCATCATTTTTGGTATTGGAAAAATAAGTTAATTTAGGTGGTATTGTCATTTTTTATTGTATTGGCTCAGCCCACTTATGAGCAATAGTTATTTCTACAAATATTTAGGTCTATCTTTATTAGCATAAAAACAAAGATTTATAAGTATGTTCATATAAGTCCTGTGTGAGTCTTGGTATATAAATCTCAAGTATTTTATAGTATATGTAGTAATTTTAAATGGAATTTCTCTTTCATTCTCTTCTTGATGTATTTTATTAAAAATATACAGAAATACTGATTTATTGGTGTTCATTTTATATCCTAGGTAGCTAAGTGGTGGAGTGCACTAAGTGCTGCGCCTGGAGTCAAGAAGACTCATCTTCCAGAGTTCAAAAATGGTTTCAGATACTTACTAGCTGGGTGATCCTGGGCTAGTAACTAAACTCTGTTTGCCTCCATTTCTTCTTTTATAACATGATCTAGAGAAGAAAAAGGCAAATCATTTCAGTATGTTTTCCAAAAAAATTCCAGATGAGGTCATGAAGTTGTATACAACTGAAAAACAACAAAATTTTATATCTTGCAGCTTTATTGAAGTTGCTAATTATTTCATTATTTTGGGTTAATTTTCTAGGGTTCTCTGAATTATCATATCTTCTATATAAGTAATATTGTTTCCTTCTTCCCTTCATTTATTCCCCCAATTTCTTGTCTTCTCATTATAGCCACATTTCCATCTCTGTGTTGAATAATAATGGTGAAATGAACATCCTTGCTTTATCTCTGATCTTACTGAAAAGTCTCCCAGCTTATGCCCATTACAGATAATGTTGGGTCTTGGTTTTAGATGGATACTACTAATCACATTGAGGAAAAATCCATTTATTCCTATGTTTTTAATGTTGTGGGTTTTTTTTTAATAGAAATGGTCATTGTTTCTATATCTATTGATGTAATCCCATAATTTTGTTATTCTTGTTATTAACACGGAAATTATATTGAGAGATTCCTAATGTTGAACCAGCCTTCCATTCAGAACATAAATCTAATATTGATCACAGAGGACAATCTTTGTAATATGCTGCTGTTGTCTCCTTCTTAAAGCCATATTTAAAAATTTTGCATGAACATTCATTAGGAATAGTGAGCTACAGTTTTACTTCTTTGATTTGATTCCCCCTTGTTTAAATATCAAGATTACATTTATATGATAGAGGAATTTGTTAGAACAGTTTTCATATTTTTAAGCCTATGTAACATTAGAATTATTATTCATTAAATATTTAATAGAATTTGCTTGTAAATCTATCTGGCCTAGGTGATTTTTCTTTGAAAGTTCATTTGTGATATGGTAAATTTATTTTTCTAATACTGGATTAAATGTGTTCACTTTTTCAGTTGATCTAGGAATTTAATATTTTTAAAATATTCATCTATTATAGTTTATTGGCATATCATTAGGTTAAATTGTTCCCAACATTTTTATTTATTCTTCACTATTTATAAATTCTTCTTTTTCATTCTTGATACTTATAATTTGTTTTTCTTTTTCAAAAATCAATTTAACTAACTATTTTTTAATTTTCCCATGAGGACTGCCTTTAGCTATAGTCTAATTTTTTTTTGAAATTTTGTCTTGTACTTATCTTTAAATAAATTATCTATTGATCCTTTAATTTATTCTTAGACCCTCTCATTCATTGGAAGAAAATTATTTAGTCTACATTTTTAAATTATTTCTTTAGTGACCCTTTACTGAATATAATTTACATTCCATTGTGGCCCCAAAAAGTTATTTTTTTATATATCTGATTTTCTATAGTTTGTGAGGTTTTATGTGTTCAAAAAATAGTTTTATTTTGCAAAACTGCCATGTAGAGCTGAGAAATATGTTCTCCTTTCTATTGCCATCCACTAATATCCTGGATGCTAAATCTTATGTGATGCCAACTGTGGTTGCCCAGTACTTGAATTCTTCCTTACTGCCTGCTTGTAGTCCTTTCTTTCACTTGGTAGTTCTAGATTTTGGTTCAAGTGATGATGAGTTTTAATTTTGGAATTTCTTTCAGAAAGTGATAAGTAGACACTATTTCTACCTTGTCATCTGCTTCTACGAGATTACTGTGACTTTCTTTCATGATTTCTTAAGATATGATGTCTAGGTTTTTTATGGTTGGGGTAAGGGTTTTCAGATCTTCTAATGATCCTTAAATTAACCCTTCTTTGTTTTCTAGGTCAAGGTTTTTGTTGTTATTTTCTTCTATATTTTAGTCTTTTGACTTTGTTTTACTATTTCTTGTTGTTTTGTAATATCATGAGCTTCTGTTTGGTCCTTTATAATTTTCAGAGAATTTTTTTTTCCTTCATTGGGTAAGTTTTTGTTCCTTTGTTTTCCAACTTTTAATTCTTTTTTCCACATCTTTCTTTGATAACTCTCATTACTTTTCTTATTAATTCTATTAATTTAAAGTTTTCAGTATCCCAAAATCCAGAGGAAAGCCTTATTACTTCCCTCTTGCTCTGAGCTTTCCAAGTTCCTGACCTAGATTTGATTCTGGGAAACACTTTTGTTGACTTGCCTCTGCTTGGAAATTCCAACTACCCTTAGACTTATCCACTATGAGCCAACTGAAACTCCCTGAAGATTTAACGTGGTAGACTGTAGGCTACTTTTTGTTCTGGGATTCCTATCTTGATTATTCAAACTGTAAGCTTCAAACTGGTATGGAGCTTGGAAATGAAATCCATATTCATTCCTGGGGTCATAATGGCACAGCTGCTAATTGCTTCTGAACTTGTTTCTTACTTGATACAGACGAGGGCCTGTGACCATGCTGCACCTGAAATCTCACTCCTAGGCTCAGGTCTTTTCTATCAGCTTTGAATCTGTGACCTAGAAATGGGAAGTGAATGACAAATGCTAGTTGGCATCTGATTCTGCATATTGCAAAAGATCAAGGTCTTTCTCTGTATCCCTGGTACATACTCTAGGTCCTCTTTCAATTTCTGTGTACTACAATGCTCCATGCAGCATATCCCTGGCCTGACCATTTCCCTAATGGTCACAAAATTGTCTCCTATTCTGGCCTGGCTGAAAATATGACTTATCATAATTTTCTATTGGATTTCCCAAGCAATTTCCTAAATACTTATTTTAGTGTATTCTGTGGATCTCTAAGGAGAGTTTGTGTCAGAGAAATTGGGCTTTATTTCTTCATGCTACTCTGCCACCTTGGTTCTATTTTCAGCAATATGATTATTGAACTCATATGTGAAGAGTAAACAAAATGGAATTAGAAATCGAAAGAAAATGTTGAATTTTGTTAGAAAAATAAACTTTTCTTATGAGAGAAAAAGAAAGGCCCCAAGTATAGCAAATATTTGTAGCAACATTTTATATAGTAGCAAAAGATAATAATATCTAGAAAAAACAGGTGCTCATCATTGGGGAATAGCTGAAGAAATAGTAGTATAACTGTTAAATTACACCTCATACGACAAATATAATAAATGTAGAGAAATGTAACAAAATTTGTATGAACCAATGGCAGGATGAGTTGATATGCCAGGAGAAAATGTAAATAAAATTGATAAAATTACATAAATGAAATTAATACTAAAAGACAGCTCAACTCAGATTAACTGTAACGATAAATCTAATCACTATAGTGTCTATAATTTAGCAGGAACTTAATACTTGTGGATTGATTAATCCCGAAGAATAGGTGACAGATCAGACCTAGTAAAGAATGAGAGGTGTAGGGTGTTACATATACTTTCAGATCTGATTGTTTTGTGAATCAGTGTTGCTTAACTATTCTTCTTATGGAGGGTATTAGGATTCAGGGAGGTATTAGGAAATTATTATGGTATACAAACAAAAGTTATCAATAAAATTTTTAAAAAAGGAAAAAAAACACTTCCACTTCAACTCAGGGACTTTGATGAATGAATCAGTTCACATAAGCCTCTTCATACCTGTGTGAATATGAATCAGGAGATGGTCAGGTTCAATACAAACAAATATCTTTTGTTTTTCTTTTGGTAAACAGTATTTTATTTTTTTCAAATTATATGTACAGAAAGTTTTCAACATTCATTTTTATAAGATTTTTAGTTTCAAATTTTTTGTCTCTCTCCCTTCTCTCCTCCCTCCCCAAGAAAGGAAGCAATCTAATGTAGGTCACATATGTGCAATCATATAAATGCATTTTCACATTACTTATGTTGCGAAAGAAGAATTAGAACTAAAGGGAAAAGTCATACACACAAAAAAGTTAAAATAATATGCATCAATCCAAGTTCATACTCCATAGTTCTTTCCTTGGATGTGGATAGCATTTTCCATCATGATTCTTTTGGAATTGTCTTGAATCATTGTATTGCTGAGAAGAAATAACTCAATAATAGTTGATCATCGTAATATTGCCATTACTGTGTACAGTGTTCTCCTGCTTCTGTTCACTTTACTGAGTATCACTTCATGGAAGTCCTTTCAGGTTTTTCTGAAATCTATTTGCTCATCATATCTTATAGCACAATATAATTCCATTACATTTGCATAAAACAGCTTTTTCAGCCATTCCCCAATTGATGGGCATTCCCTCAATTTCCAATTCTTTGCCATCACAAAAAGAAATGATATAAATATTTCTGTAAAAGTAGTCTCTTTCCCATTTTTTATGATCCCTTTGGGATACAGACCTAGTAGTGGTATTGCTGAATCAAAGAGTATGAAATTTTCCCCTAAGTACTGCTTTGGCTGTATTCCATAAATTTTGGCATGTTGTCTCATTATTGTCATTCTCTTTGATGAAATTGTTTCTATGATTTCCTTTTTGACCCACTCATTTTTAGGATTAGATTATTTAGTTTCCAATTAAATTGTAATCTATCTTTTCATGGCCTTTATTATGTGTGATTTTTATTGCACCATGATCTGAAAAGGATGTATTTAATATTTCTGTTTTTCTGTATTGGATTGTGAGGTTTTTTTGCCTTAATACATGATCAATTTTTGTGTCAATGCCATGTACCACTGAGAAAAATGTATATTCCTTTCAAACCTCATTCAGTTTTCTCCAGAATTCTATTATCTCTAACTTTTCTAACATTCTATTCACCTTCTTAATTTCTTTCTTGTTTATTTTGTAGTTAGATTTATCAGGTTCTGAGAGGGGAAGCGTAAGGTCCCACTCTCATATAATTTGGCTCTATATTTCTTCCTATAACTCACTTAACTTCTCCTCTAAGATTTTGGATGTTATGCCACTTGGTGCATATATGCTTAGTTTTGATATTACTTCATTATCTGTGGCAGTTTCTTAGCAAGATGTGGTTTCCTTCTTTGTCTTTTTTAATTGCATCTATATTTACTTTCACTTTGTCTGAGGTCAGAATTGCTACCCTTGCTTTTTATTTTTTTTTTACTTCAGCTGAAGCATAATTCATTACCTTTACTCTGTGTGCATCTCTCTGCTTCAAATGTTTCTTATAAACAATATATTGTAGGATTTTGGTTTTTAATCTACTCTGCAATCTGCTTTTTGATTTATGGGAGACTTTATCCCATTCTCATCCACAGTTATGATTACTGTATATTTCCCTTCCTTCTATTTTCCCCATTTATGGCTTTCTCTCTTCTTTTGCCCTATCCATCTTCATCAGTCTTTTGCTTCTGACCAACATCTCTCCCAATCTTCCCTCCCATCTATCAGCCCCCCTGCCCTTTTCTTTCCCCTTTCACCTCCTACATCCTTATATGATGAGAAAGATTTCTCTACTCAACTGTTTGTTATTCCCTCTTTGAGCCAAATTCAATGAGAGTAAGGTTCAAGCAATGCTCACCCCCTCCCTTCTTTGCCTCTACTGTAAAAAGTCTTTTGCCTCCCAGTGTGATGTAATTTACCCTATTCTTCCTTCCCTTTCCTCTTCTCTCAGTACAATCCTTTTTTTACTCCTTGATTAATTTTTATTTCATTACATAAAAGTCAACTTTTATCCACAAATTCCATCTAAGTATACTTTGTCTAACTGTCCTAATAGAGATATAGTTATTAAGTGTTACAAATGTCATCATACTATGTAGGGATATAAACAGTTTAACCTTATTGAATACCTATTTTTCTTTTTCTTTCCTGTTTATCTTTTTATGCTACTCTTGAAGTTTGTATCTGAAGATTAAATTTTCTGTTTAGCTCTGGTCTTTTCATTAGGAAAGTTTGAAATTCCTCTATTTCATTAAATGTTCATTTTTTCCACCGGGAGAAAAATATGCTCAATTTTTTCCGGCTAGTTGATTCTTGGTTGTAATTCAAACTCGTTCACCTTCCAAAATATATTATTCCAGTCCATTTGATCCTTTAATTTAGAAGCTGCTAAATCCTGTGCAATCCTGACTGTGGCACCTTGATGTGTGAATTATTTCTTCCTGACTACTGACAGTAATTTTTCCCGGACCTAATAGTTCTGGAATTTGGCTACTATAGTCCTTGGAGTTTCCATTTTGGGATTTCTTTTAGAAGATCATTAGTGGATTCTTTCAGTGAATACTTTGACCCTCTGGTTCCTGGATATCAGGGTAGTTTTCCCTGTTAATTTCTTAAAAGATGCTGTCCAGGGTCTTTTTATAAAATCATGACTTTCAAGTAGTTCAATAGTTCTTAAATTTTTTCCTTTGGATCTGTTTTACAGGTCAATTATTTTTCCAGTGAGATGTTTTACATTTTCTTCTATTTTTTCATTCATTTGATTTTGCTTGACTGATTCTTGATGTCTCATAGAGTCATTAGATTCCATTTGCCCAGTTCCCACTTTTAAGGAATTATTTTCTTCACTTAGCTTTTGTGCCTCCATCTACATTAACTCAATTCTACTTTTAAAGCAATTGTTTTCTTCAATGGATTTTTCCCCCATTTGGCCAATTCCATTTTTAAGGAGTTTTTTTTTCTTCAGTTAGTTTTTGTCCTTCCTTTTCCAAGTTGCTGATTCTTTTTGCTAATTCCCTTGAATGACTCTCACTTTTTTCCTAATTTTTCTTCTAACTCTCCTACTTGATTTTAAAAAAATCTTTTTTTGTGCTCTTTCAATATGTGTTTTTGGGCTTGCCACACTTTTAGATTTCAAATGCAAGCATTTTGATATTGTTGTCCTCTTTTGAGTTTGTGTTTGGATCTTCCCTGTCACTATAGTAGCCTGCTATAGTCAGGGCTCTTTTTGTTTCTTGTTCATTTTTTTAAGTTGAGTTCTGCTCCTGGGGGACAGGGGGCACTGTCCCAAGTTTCCTGAACTTGGAGCAAAGGGCCTGGTCTCTGTCTATCTGCACTGTGGCCTCTAGGGCTATGATTCCCCATGCCCATGTATGGCTTAGTTGTTTCTATTTGTGCCCTGGTTCTGGGTCTGACAGTTTGCCTTCTGCCCTGGGCCTGGAGGCCTCACAACTAGCCTGCTTTGCCACTGGTCAGTTAAGCCAGAAGTGAGGGGCCTTGGTTGCTGATCTGTGCTGTGTCTAAGAGTCTCCTGCTGACTTCCTCAGATACTGCTTATGCTGGGTTGTACTTCCCTTTTACTCAAGTGAGACAGACTTTTCCTGAGGCCCTTCTAAGTAACCTTGAGCTGGAAAATTGTTTCACTGCATCTTTTTGTGGATTCTGTCACTCCTGAATTCTTCTGGAAACTTGATTTAATTTTGTTTCTTAGAGAAACTGCAGAGAGCTCAGGCAACTTTCTAGCTTCTTTCCACCATCTAAGCAAATGTCTTAAAACAATGCAGAGCTACTTTTTTTCACTGATCTCTGTGAACATTATTCTAAAATTATGACAGTTCTGATGATGTATTGAATGTGGATCTGGATAGGTGTACCAAGAAGGCAGTCTTCAAGGCCCAGTCTAAATTTTACTTCCTGCATAATATCTTTCCTTAACATTTTATCCTTCATTGATCTTCCATCATCTCCTTTCACCTTTAGAGTCAGTAATGCATAGGTTTGTGCTTCATCGTATGTTGTTCTGCATTGCTAACTAATTATTTCAAATGCATTGATTTTATCTTTCAAATTGTTTTTGAGAGAAAATACTTATTTGTAGTTGATATATCTATAGATGAAACATTTGGATGATTACAAATACTTCATTTCTCATTAATGATCAACATTAAGTAAGAATTAAAGCAGTTTGACGTAGTAGATAAAGAGCTGACTTGAAATACAGGAGGATATGAGTAGAAGTCCAAATTCTAACATTTATTGGCTGTATGTCTTTTGGAATTTAGTGGTCTAAGCAACTTTCTAAGACATTAAATTGAATAAGAAGTGTCAACCTATATTTCATAGAGGGACTTTCTTCATTTAGGGATTGCCCAACATCATTATAATCACAGATCTAGTCCTTATACCGTAATTGGCATCACCTCAGTCCAGCCTCAGATAGTCAGTCTTGCCTTTCATTTATCTGTTCCTATAGATTGGTAAGAGATTTAATTCCCTGAGATCATTCACTCTGCCACCCACATTTCCAAACATATGTAAGAGATATGCTGCATTTCTAAAAGTTTCTCAATCAATCAATAAACATTTGTTGAATATCACTTTTGTGCCAAGCCCTGTGCTAAGCTCCAAGGATTCAAGAAGAGATAAAAGCCAACTCCCTACATGAAGACGTTTGCAATCTAATCTAACTCTCAACAAGAAAGTATGACCTCCATTGGTGGCCATTCTTTATCAGACACAATCTCATTTGCATGTGTGAAAGTGACGGTTACCATAGGATTTGTGAGTTATTCATTTTTTTATATCTACAGTCTACAATCATATATGTATTATGTTCCAATCTTAAACTTATTAGCTTATCTAATTTCTGATCATAAGTATGATCAGAGATTATCAAGAATCTATTCATAAATAAGTTGGACTCCAATTCTATTAAAAGAAAAAAGTGTCTAATGTAATGCTAAAAAAGTCAGGATTGCTGAAAATTTTCTGATTTCATTAAATTTGTGTTGTTAGCAGTATGTAAACTTCTCTCTTTTTCAGTGGTCATCCAGCTATTGAAAATCTACACATTCATGAGGTTGTGAAGAAAATTAGTATTTCAGAAAATCCAACTTGAGTCATAAAAACCCTATGGGTATAACTTAATCTAATGGAGTAATACCAGCTTTTCAATATGATAATCCATTGTCAATAATGGTAAAACCAGGGCAGAGAGTTCACCTGCTAAGCCAGAAGAATATACTATTGACAAAGAGCAAAGCTGAACTCTAACAAATCTGTAGGCCAAGCAAGGCTTATTTTTGCTTGCCCCAGATGTTCTTATCTTCTTTGCTTTGTTACAGTTCTTTGTATCCCACATTCAGGCACCCAAGTGTACAGTTAGCTCATGTTCCTCCCTCCTTGATATTTATGGTACCTTGGTACTTACTACTTATTCACTCCTAAATTTAGTGTTAAATTATCACATCATGTATTGAACCCTGTGCAAAAAGCAACAAAAGAAAGTCAGCTTTGGAATGGCCCCTCTTTTCTATCCATTTTCATTCATGTGGTATTTCAATCAAAGAATTAATTCCAGAAGTTCCTTATTGAAATCCATGCCAATAAATAATAAACTTATTTTGGAATGCCAAGTGTTTCTACGAAATATAGAGTGCATGGCACCCAATGTGACAAAATAACAAAGGCTGGCCTATCCAAACTTCTTTGTAAAATGCAATTATTCCTAGTGGATTACCAGGAAATAATAAATATAAGGAACTGAAAGATGGTATTACTTATATGAACCAAAACAAACTGAAGAAAGAAGCAGAACAAAATACACAATGACCACAATAATGAAAATGAACATTACTTTGAAAGACATCATAATTGGAATGAAATGCAATGAGCAATCTTCACTATAAAAGACCACAATTCTCTGCCCTGCTTAGGGAGGGGGTGCAGAATGCCACGTAGACTGTCAGATGTGGTTACTCCGACATTCATCTCGTTAAACTGATTTTCTTTGGTACAAAAAAATAGTTCTATGGGGTGGGACTAGGAAGTGACAGTGATGTAAAAAAAGTCATCAGTACTACAGAGACAGACAGACAGATGGACAAACAGACATGATTTTAAAACAAAGGAGTAACTTGGCATGGAATCTGAACTCTAATATTTGCTTTTTTGTTCTAACTGGCTTCCCTCTAGTTATAGAGATCTAAGGGAACCTCAGTAGATAGGAACCTTACAGCTATGAAGGGATTACAATTCACTTATATGCCTATACATGTTAATTATTTGGACTAGAAAAATAGTATTCATAAAATCTAAGACTGGAAAAATTTTAAAGATCATCTACTCCAATTCCCTTATTTTATAGATGAACAAACTCCAGTCTAGAGAAAGGAAATGACTTGCCCAAAAATCATATATTGAGTAAATTGTAGATATACTTGCAACTTGAAGCTCAGTTCCCTTTATCCAAATCTTCTGCTTTTACCATTATACTACATAATCCCCAAGTGAATAGTACATTTTTAACAAAAAAGAGAAATTCTTCAAAATGATTTGTGTGCATGTTCATGGGGAGAGAGATAAGATATATATAAATATATATATATATATGTGTGTCTGTGTGTATATATATGTATTATATATACATATATGTGTGTGTATATATATACATATATATATATATACAGAGAGAGAGAGAGAGAGAAACAGAGATGGGCAAAGACAGAGACAGAGAGTGACAGATATAT
The DNA here is from genome assembly GCF_028372415.1 of Notamacropus eugenii. Lineage (NCBI taxonomy): Eukaryota > Metazoa > Chordata > Mammalia > Diprotodontia > Macropodidae > Notamacropus > Notamacropus eugenii. The sequence continues at coordinate 306,227,212 of NC_092876.1, forward strand.
AGAGAAACAGACAGAGAGAGATAGAGAGAGTAAAATTAAAACTAAGTCTATCAGTTGATCATCACACAATTTTGCTGTTGCTATGTACGATGTTCTCCTGGTTCCGCTCACTTCACTTTGCATCAGCTCATGTAAGTCTTTCCAGGTTTTTCTGAAATCATCCTGCTTGAAATTTCTTATAGCACAATAACATTCCATCATGATTATATACCAAAGCTTGTTTAGTCATTCCCCAATTGATGGACATCCCTTTGATTTATAATTCTTAGTAAGGCCATTATTTAAAAGCTGATTTAATCAACAACAAAAATGCAATGTGAATTTGCTCTGTGAAAAGTAATACCAAACCAAAATAACAGCTAGCTATTATATATTACATAGCAGTTGAAGTTTTACAAAGTATTGCCTATACAGTATTTCATTTGATTCCATGTCTCCCATGTACTATAATCCTCTTTTTACAGATAAAGAAACTGAGACTCTGAGATGTTAAACTACTGAGTATTCCAGGTTTTTCTGACTACGATTATATTCTGTCCACTGTACCCACTAGCTGCCTAATAACTATTACAATATTCATTTTTATAACAATAAAATAATATGATTGAATAAGAATAAGTTGTTTTTTTCTTGACTATTAGTATTTGAGGAAAATAAGATTTAGCCAAAGCAGGGAAAGAGACATGTAAATATTTGTGCAAATTCTGAAAAGAATTTTAGGGGGCTGTCATGAGCTTTAGCCCCTGATGGCATTAGCATTTTATTAAATTTAATTTAATTACAAGACAAGGGTTTTTATTCTGTATACAGTTGTAGAACTAGTATTATTGTTATACTTCATCATGATTAGTGTTAATATTGGCCAAGTGACGTAACAAAAAGAGAATGCGAGTTCCTTAAGGTAACTAAAAGAGAATGGAAGGAGAAACATTAAAGAGAATGTTTATTTGTTTGTATGTGTGTGTGATTGAAAAGTTGCCTCAGGTGGGATTGAATAAGTCATAAACAATGAAAGACAAAGGAGAACAGAGAAATACATAGTAAGCAAAAAAAAAAATGCTAGAAAAGGAAGAAGTCAAATGGTGGATCAATCAATTGTACCATGTGACTTTCTCTGTTACCATACATTGTCAATTAGGGTAGACTGGAAGACAGAATAAGTTTGGAATGGGTGGGGGAAGGAGAGAACATAGCATGATATTATACCTACATATGCAAAGAACATTTTAGAAAGAAATATTCATTATTCACTAAGTATCTATGTAGATGAGTGTTAATAAATTGGAGACAAAGCAATTAAGATCATTTTCCACATTTAAAACAAACTTCTTATTCTGACCTTCTCGTGCTTCTTTTTTTTCTTTCTGTCCCTGAAAAAGCATTTTGAATGCCCTTTTAAGATAAGAGGAATATCTGAGAGAGATTTCTTTCAAAGAATGTTGTGAAAGAGTCAAAAAAACTACTGTTTTAAAATGTTGATTTAATCATAGATCTTAATTGTATATGTCTTTATCATCATAAGTGGTTCATTGTCTGAGAATGCTTTTCAAGAGGTTGACTTTAAATACTTTTTACAAAGTTACCAAAATAATCTTCCATAAATACTGTCTTCATTATATTACTTTTACTACAATGGTTTATTATGGCTCATTGCATGAAATCTACTCCCAACATGAAGGATTGTATCATTTTCTAGCCCTATTTCCTGTCACTCCCTTTCAAATATTGCCTAAAATATATAAACCAATCAGATCTCTAACTTCTGGCCCTGTTCATTTCTGTATTGCTCTTGCCACCCTCACCCCCACCCCAAAAAAACCCTTCCATACATTTCCTTTCTTTCTCGTCCCCAATTCATGACCCATTGAGGAGTTTGAGTTGAAAGGGGGCAAGAGTCACCTAGTTTAAGAAGTCTTCTTGAGTTTACATTTCCATTCTAATAAATATGCATCTTCCCAGGGATTTTTGCATTCAGTTGGCATTTATATTATATTCTACATTACTTTCTATTTGTCGATAGGTTGCTCTTCATGTATTCCCAAAGCATTTCTTATGTTCATGCTTTATCTGTCCCAATCAGACCATAAGCTTCTTAAGAGGAAAGAATCCTTCTTTTATCTTACCTGGATACACAATACAAGGCTCTGCACACAGTAAACAGCCTTTCAAAAATTGCTGTTAACTAAGTAATTAAGGAGAAGAGATGAAAATCAACCAGGTGGTTACTAATAAGCAAGGAAAAGTATAGGCATAAATTATACAGAGGAAATATGTGAACGTAATTCATATTTAACTATATTAATTTATTATTACATTGGCCCTAGATAATGAAACATAGACTTTTTTAATAATTTGAGGGACTAAGATGACATACCCTTTTAGCAACTGAAAGTATTATTACACCAAGATGATATATGCCTGAGGAACAGCTCCTCAGATGTCACATATAGACCTGGTTAGTATCCATATCCCTGTACAGCTTAAGGATGAAACTGCTGGAAGAAAAGATATATGGGGGCAAAGAGCAATGAAACATATAATTTCTGAGGGCTCAGTGAAGTACAGAGAAGGAAGACAGAAGCAATACATATTAGTGTGTTATCTATGAAATCTTCCATCTTGTGACATGAATTTGATTTTATCTTAATCCACCACTCCCAAAATTATTTCCTTAGTTGCATATTTTGCTTTTATTTATTTGTACTTCTCAACCATGAGCCCCAAATCATACCATCTCCATTCTAGCTACTATTTCTACCTCCTCCCAGCAGCAACCTTAGACTCACTGAACCCTAGATTCTGATAGGTGAAAATTAACTTCACCTGAGTAGGAACAAGGATTCTTGCTCAGCTTTGGACCATCAGCTTAAACCATGCTGCCACAGGGGAACCCCACCCAATTCAGCTTTACCATCTCCCCTATATGTGTTATCTTCCCTCATTAGAATTCAAGTTCTTTTATAATATAATCAATCTGTCTTGATTATTTGTATTTGTATCTTCAGTCCTCTGTACATTGCCTGATAGATTGTAAGAACTTAATAGACCTTTTATCTATCTGTCCAAATACAGTTTCTTTCCATTCTCCCCTCTCCTCCATCCCAAAGTAAACTCATTGAAAGCAAGGACTTGTGAGAGATGATCTCTGAGGATCTCTCAGAAGTGAAGCCTCTTCAAGGGGTTAATTGTTGTCTGGTTGAAACATTTGCAGCAGGTTGACCTTGTAGAAGAAATGTTTCAACATATTCTATACTCTCCCAGATTACTCCCTATATTTTCCCAAGACTACCCCCTTTACTTTCCCAGACTGCCCTCTGTATTTTCCCAGCCTTCCCCCACCCTTGTTTTTAGATACATAGCAGGGAAGAATAACACACCCCCCTCCTTTTTTCTTTATGGCTAATGTGTGAAAACTGTCTTTATTCTCTGTTGCTGGGGAAGATTGCCTTGAATAGATTGTACCCTCAGGGCTTGCACCAATGAGCCCTGAGGAAGGGATGTAGTGAGGGGGGATTGCTGTTAGGGCCTATATGATCCACTGACCTAAACAGAGCTCTCTGCTCTCTTCAGTTGGTGCCATCTTTTGGGTACTCTGAGGGAGCCCTTTCTTGAGAAAGTCAATAAATGAACTATTCTTTTTGCTAATATCTCTGAGTCTCTGATTCATTGATAAGGCTCTCTGTGCCCCACACAGACTGTTTTAATCTTTGTCATGTTGGGTACACAGTTGACGTTTAACAAATAATTGCTTAATAATTGAAATTGTGGAAAAGATGAATTAAGTAGCATATGCAACAAAAAGTCAAAGCAAGAGACAGAATTACTGGGTTGCTATCTGTATCACCAAGGCAATATTCACACGACCAAGCATGACTGAATATTTGGTGTAGTTCTGAATCACAAAATATAACAATCTCTCCATATAGAAGACAGAAGAAAAACATACATCATATAGCCAAACATCATACAGCCAAATCCATCATAGCAACCAAGAAATCCATCATAGCAACCAAGAAGTCTATACATAAACAAACACTCACAATCTTATCTGGCTGCTTCCTCTGTCCTTCACAACTCTGACTGCTCCACACTTCCTGCTCCACCCATTCAGCAAACTTCTCCCACCACAGGCTCCATGTGACCCTGACTTCCACGTGACCCAAGAAGGCCACATGGAACTGTTAATGAGTGGGAAAGATCTTCCCATTTAAATTAGCATTACATTCTTTAAATTACCATCATACTGTCTCAGATTTGCTATTGCATTTTTGATTATGTGTATCCTTAGCATAATATATTAGAAAACCATATAACTGAATATTACAGTCAATTTTTCTCTGAGAGTGAGATTATTCTTATTGATTTTTAGCCCTTGGATCTTATGTAATAGTCAAGTTTAGACAGAACTTTAGGATGCTTAGAAAAAATGCCTTATTAGGGTTTGTATATGCAGTCAACTTTTTTGCAAGTAATGGAAACTGAGGAGAAGAGGATGATTGAAAACAACTAATATTCTAATTCCATATCACCTAACACAAGATCTGGTGCAGAGAATGTGTTTGATAAATATTCATTAATTGATGAATTGCTATATTGTTCCTGATTTTCCCCATCTACTTGCCTCTGAAAAGTACTGACTGTAACCTTAAAAATAGCCTCTTACAGCACTAGGCAACTCTCTAAAATTCTAAGTTAGATAGAAGGCATCATTGGCAGAAGTTTTCCCATTTGAAAGTGTTCTCAAACCAATCAAATCATGGTTCCAGGCCCTGTCATCTCCCACCTGTTAAAGAAATATAATATATATATTTTTTTAAATGGATGATAAACAGTAAACAAACTCCCCTAAAGAAAGTTGCTCCATAAATTCAAATATTATTATATCAGTTGTTTATCACACATAGCTTCTGTTTTTAAAAAATGTGCTCTTCTCAGTTTGACTATTCATTCCAACAATATGAACATTTTCATTTTTTATGTCTTACTTTAGTGTAGTTGTAGTTCCCAGTAAATGTTTTGAAATAAAGTCTTTAGTTTTCATTCCTCCTTTTTTCAGTAACATCACTGGCTCTTGATAAAACAGATTACCAGAAAAGGAAAGAAGAAAAGAGAGAAAGAGAGAGGGAGTAAGAAGAGAGAGAGAAAGAGAGAGAGATAGATTATCCTCTGTGGCCTATTTTGATATAAGGATCTATGATTATAAACCTTATTCATGTTCAGATATGTTATCTCTTCCTCCTGACTTTTTGTTCAGACTTGTTCTTTTCCCAACACTGACATCACCCTTCTGGGGCACATTTCACAGCTCTGATTATCTCATGTCACTTCTTCCATAAGAATTCAGAAAAAAAAAAATATCCTTTCCAAAGCATTAAAATTAGCTGCCTTAACCAACTCAAGCTAATTCTAATCCATCATGGTCTTTTTAAATCTAAAATATGTTTAACATGGTATCAGAAGGCACTGGTTATTCAAACTGTGTATCCAATCTAATTCATCAGCAGATTTGACAATGGACTGAGTATTAAGAAACCTGATTTCTTGTCTTGTTTCTGTCACTAACTGACTGTATGATTTGGGGTTAGTCATTTTACCTTGGTAGACCTCAGTTTCCTCACCTGTCAATGAGTGGGGGTGGACATTAGACTAGGTGTCTACTGGACCTCATAAGAAAAATAACAAGAAAAAAATCATTAAATAATGGTATCTTAGAAAGCAGAGGAGGGAACTTAGTGCACCCACATGAAAACACAATCATGTATATCCATTCCAAGAAGCTATATGTTGTAAATGGCATAGAACAGTCATAGCTTTAAAGTACATTCCAAAAATGACTATATGTATATATATATATATATATATATATATATATATATATATATATATATATATATATATATATATATATATATATATAAAGACAAAATTCTCAATTGGATTTTAACAACTTGCATCTATTCTCATCCACCAATGCCTGAAAAATGGAAGTATTTCCATTTTTGAAAACTGTGAACTGCATTCAGTGATGTGACCTAACTGATCAAGAATTGCCAATACAGAATAATAAGTTATTTTCTTTTAGCCGACACAGTGTGCAAGCTTTAGTCTATACTTAATAGAACAGTTGAAACTTATAAAAATATCAGTTCACAATCATTTGCCTTATTTATGAACCCTCACTTCTGAAAATTTTATTTTACCCATTGATGCAAAGGTGACTTTATATGTTAATAGAATAGGCAGCCACATTACCTAGTACAACATGAAGGGACCTGGAAAATCTGTCAACCTTAAAATAACCTGCTCCAAACTTAATGTACCTATATAAATCACTCCACTTGTTCAGGTTGATATTGTGGATAATTCAGGACTTCATTAACTCTCACCTGGTCTATTGCTACAGCCTTTTAATTAGTCTATCTTCTAACCACAGTGGGATTTGTAATATCAAATTAATTCCTGCCCTAATTCCTGTGAAAATATGCCATTGGCAGGATTTGATTGGTAGCGAGGAAAGGAAAATCATTAAACATATGAGGCTAACCCAAGGTCTATCGTATCATCTGAGAATCCAGAAAAGCCAGGATCCAGCCTGACAGCACCATATTCCTTGGTGTTAATGACAAAAATGAGGAGTGGGATACAGAGAAAACAGAACACATTTAGCCTATTTCAAAATTTTTGAAGAACAGTCTCTATAATGTTAGGCAGCTAAAAATAAAGTCCAGTAATATTAGCATCCAGAATGGGGATCCCGAGCTATTTACAACTCTTCACGGTGGTTAGAGAATAGTAGCATATTGGGGCAAGATTCAGAGAAGCTTACACAGAAACTTCCCTGAAGTCTCTGCTCTTGTAGTTGCCCTTCATAAGGAAGAAACAGAAAGAAGGTGGCAACAGCCGCAGTTAGAATGGGACTTTACTCTCATGAACCGTAATACTGAGCCCCCTTTAAAGTAATCATGATATTATGCTAACACTGTATATACACACATATGCATGAAAATATACTTATATACATACATATATGATAGTATATGATATATAAAAGCATAGTGAATGCATATGCATACACATACCCACGCACACATACACACACACACATATATATATATATATATATACATACATACATATGGGGATATAAGTATATAAGTGAGATGAATAGCACTTTCTCTGACTGCTAAAAAGGAGTACTATGAGGATCAAATGAGATAATATTGTGAAAGAGCTTTGTAAACTGGAAAATGCAATATAATTTTAAAGTGTGATGATTTTGAGGAAATGAAGCCAGGGCAATGCCTGTCCTTCTGAACTGCAGTTCACAGTTTTCAATGCTTTCCTCAGCATCAAATATTTCACCTCTTTGGAGCCAGCATTTCCTAAAATCCCAACAGACTCCACTGTTTTCTACTAGGTGGCAAGCCCATCTATCTTGTGGTTGTTTGTGTATGCAGCAACTTCTCTGCTTTGGGTAACTGATGACAATCCAGTGCTTAATGACAGCCAGGAGTAATGACCCAGAGCTGAAGATGGAGGTGCCAAGCACCAGCTAAACTGGGTAGGCACTTCATGAAAGAGACAAAACTCCACTGCAGGCCATACTACAGTACAAGTGCTCCCACTCCAGTAAAAAGAGGAGCTCTCCAAAGGGCAAAATCCACACTGCTTTCTCAGAAATTAGTGGATGAGATATTGTATTCACAGTACATATTTATATAAGGAACATTTCCATGGGGCTTCAATTTCCACAGTGCTTGGAGTCAAGAGAGCATTTCACCAAGTATTGCATGTGAGGCAGAAGGAGGATGATGTTACCACAAAACAAAGAGAGTGATATCAGATAGGAGGCTCAAAAAGCAGAGCTGCAACAACCATTGTGGACAAACAGGCAAGAAAAGAAAACAGTGAGGATTTGGTGAGTAGGAGAATAAAAAGGAGACCAGGTGTATCAAAAGGACCATCCATGGTATTGTAGCAGGACTTTGATGATTCCAGAACTGAGAGAAGAGTGTGTCATTATTTACCAGTCTTCCCCAAGACATTAGCTATGTGTTAGCCTTTGAGAACTGTCTGTCACATAGCAGGCAATTAATAGGTGTTCACTGATTGCTTGCTTCCAGTTGGCGTGGTCTAGAAGACAAAATATTTTGCACATGGAGTTTGATTGATTTCAGGAAAATAGCTAAGCTTTTAAGAGGGTGCCTCTGAGACATCATAAGCAAGCAATCCATGTCCCTAGCCACCAAACAGCAGAACCACAGGTGTTGTCCTTATATAAATAACACTGTTCTATTTAGAAACGTAACACATGCTATGATAAGGAGTTTGACATCCCTTATGGCTGCCAGAAAAAATATGAAAGGTTTGTATTTGATGAATGGATTGATGTCAAACAAATAGAAAGTCTCTGGTGGGATTCTGCAGAATATAAATACCTATCAGAATCAATACCCCTCAAAATTCTCAATGGGTTGGAATGATGAGATAAAATCACCAAGATGAAAGGTCATTGGTGATTTAATTTAGATGAGAGAGGGACCTTAGTCCTGAAATTTACCAATGAAGTAACAAAGACCCAAAGATGGAAAGTGACTTTGACTTGTCCAAGGTTATATGTTGAGAGCACATAGAACCACAGCCTCTGACTTCAATCTAGCTCTCTTTCCACTGCTCTAAGTATAGTCCTTCAAAAACTCAGTGGCAAAATTACAAGATAGGGAATAACTAACTTAATAGCAAGTCACTGAAAAATAAAAAGGCTAGAGGATAACTGAGTTCTGGAGGGTGTGAACTCAAAGCTATCAAGGTGGGGTGGAGGAATCCAGAAGGAACAGAGAGAGAGAAAAGCCATAGAAACAGCTAGGTGAGTGAAAAGAGCACTGACCCTGGAGTCAGGAGGATCTGAGTTCAAATCTGCCTCAGACTCTTGATACTTAGTAGCTGGGTGACCTCCTGCAAATCACTTAACCCCAATTGCCTTGCCTTCCCTCCTCTCCCACAAAAGACTTAATTTTGGGAACTGGAAGCAGGATTAGGGAGACCCAGGAGGTAGGGCTGGAGAGCTATGACCAAAATATGGTGAATGAAGGGAATACATTTGAGGCAATTGTCTTTAGTTCTCTCCATTATATGTAGGGAGGAAAGGGAGGAGGGGGCATGGAACAATACTAGTCCATGAATACCTCCTCCAAGTGTCTTTCTATTATTTCCCCTAGATGTTGCCCTCTCCTCTTCCTACTTGATTCTCTTAAATACTATCCCTTATCCTTCTACCCTCAACTCACTCCTTATTCTTTCTTGTCCCTGCATACTACGTGCAGTGAATCTCCAGGAGTGGGACAGGGACACCAGGCACCAAGTGGGCCACCAAAAACCTAAGTGTTAGTCACAGCTACTAACCCTCTAGTAACAGGTCAGCACTTTTAGATTTGTGTGTGTATTTGTGTAACTGTGTGTAACAAATATTTGTCTTTGTGTATCTGTTCACCTATAACTGTAAGGAAATAAGGAAAACTTCCCAGGAGTAAAATTGATTCCCTCTTACTGGACCTCTCCAAATAAAAGCTGAAATTAAGACTTTGAATCACCCAGGGTCCCAATTTATGAGGCATTTTTCATCCTGCCCATCTCCCAACCTCCCTGTTATTAACCCTTCATAATATTTTTCACATTCATTCCTTTCTCTCCATTCAAAGAGCCATCACTCTAGCTCATGTCCTCATCATCTCTTACCTGGACTAGTATAAAGTCCTACTAATTGTTCTCCCTGTATCCAGTCCTTTTTCTTCCCAATCTGTCCCTATATAGTTCTCAAACTGATATTCTTAAATCATAGATCTCTCATGTGATTCTTCTCCTCAGTTTTCAATGCTCTCCATTGCCTCTAAGATAAAGCATAAAACTCTTAGCCTGGAATTTAGAGCTCCCACTTACCTTTCTAGACATTTCAGATTACTCCCCTTCACATACTCTTTTCCAGTTACACTGACCTATAGCTAACTTCCTATATGTACCATTCTCCATAGGACAGACAGCTAGAAGACTTGGTGGATAAAGCACTGGCCCAGCAGTCATAAGGACCTGAGTTCAACTCTGACCTCAGATACTTATTAACTGTTTGAGCCTGGGTAAGTCACTTGATGATTTCCTCATTTATAAAATAAGTAGAAGAAAAAAGTGACAATCCACTCTAGCATTTTTGCCAAGAAAATCTCAAATAGGGTACCAGAGAATTGAAAACAACATAAAAGGACTTAGCAAAATTCTCCTGTCTTTGTCCTTTTGCAAAAGCTGTCCCCTGTGTTTGCTATGCGCTGACTCTACCTTCACATGCAAGTGTCCTTCTCTTCCTCCAAAATATAGTTTGTGTCAACTCCTAGATCAATTTTTCCTGATTTTCCCATATATTACAGCTCTATTTCTTTAAAATTACTTTGTATTGCTTTGCATATGCTTTTCATTTAACTATCTGTATACATAGGGCATTTCCCTTGCAGAATGTAATCTCCTTTAGGACAGGGGCTCCTTTATTTTTCTCTTTGTATTCCTATCCCTTCTGATAGTGTCTTGCACACAATAGATATTTAAGTAATATGTTTAGTAGAATTGAATCAAATTGAAAGATTGGATGGACTCTTGATGTGTTTTACGTTTTACGCTGAGGGTTCTTGTTCAGGTCTTTGTTGAACTAGTTAATCTCTGAGGTTCATCTAACTGTGATTTTGTCAATACCTGATAAAGGTCTGTCTTTCCTGTAAGTTCAATATAAACCAAAAATGTGATGAAATTGAAAAAAAAGTCATGCATTCTTAACATGCATTAATGAGAGAGTACAGAATGAGGAAAGTGTATAAATTGGTACAGAATCACCTTTCTGAAAATTGAAAAAGAGCCTAAACAAATTATATTGTCCAGCTTCTCAAGCCCTTGACTTCAAGTAGGTAAAGTACTGCCATCTCACCTTTACAGATGGAGTACCTAGGGTTCAGTAACTTGCTAAAGGTCACAGAGACTGGTAAATGATTGCCTGAAAGAATCTAGTTCTCTATCTTGCCTCAGAATACAGTGTTCTTTCCAGTATACCATGCTGCCAGTCTCCATCTAAGAATTAATAGGAAATCATATTGAGTCTCTGTGAATCTTAGTTATCTATTAGAAGAAAAGCCATTTAACTCAATTGACTAGATCACAGATCCCATGGTGCCAAGATTGGGGGTTTGAGTTCTTTATGCATCTGGACACGATCCCTCCCCTAACCACCACCAGTGAGAAGAAGAAAAAGATTTTATCATATATCTTAATTCCCATTTCAGAAACTGAATTTTGGGGGTCGTGACAATATTCTCTCATTTTCCCTGAAAATTTTCAGTTCCCAAGGGAGTAGAGGACACTGTTCCAACCATGAAAAGATTTGCAGCTGCTCATGAGAGCATTAGCTTGCCCTCTATAGAAAAATCTGAGGGGCATGTTTTGATCTGCCTATTATTGAGACCCAGCTGCAAGCACATGGAAGTATACCTTGTTTGGACTGTCCGCTTTCTTCCTTGATTATTTGCATGGGAGCAAAAAATTTTCCTCCAACTGGGAGAGACATTTCTCTCTTATTTCTAGCTAGGAAGAAAATTGGTAGATGCTGAGTTGGCTCTCTGGAGGAGCAGATGTAGAGTTCACCTGGCTACCAATTGAAAGCTAAGGCAGCTGCTTAGAAGCAGTGTCTCCCACAAAGCAGCTCCCTTTATGACTCTGGAAAGAAACAACTTTCTGGCTGGAAATGAGTTAGCACAAAAACATTACCTTTGCTTCCCTGTCTTCCCTATCCCTCACTCTCCCACACACCAATAAACAAAATGTAGAGCCTTTCATTTGCCCTAAGGGATATTAAAATCCTTACTGTAGCATGAACTGTGTAAGTTTCTAAATATAAAATCCATTATTTACATAAGGTCAAGATCTATAGACCTGCTGTTTGGTGGCCAGGGACATGGACTATCGGTTCATGATGTCCCAGAGGTTGCTTCTCAGAGGCTCAACCATTTCCCTAAAACTGAACCCATCCCTCTGCAAGACCTATGAAGTGTCCTAGGTCACCATAACAGGAACTAATCAATCAATCAGAAAACACTTAATAAGTGCCTGCTGTGTGCCAAGGACTGTTTGAAAGAAAGGAGAGAGTGGCAGAGCCAAGATGGCGGAGTGAGAGCAACAACTCACCTAAGCTCTTGGACAAACTCCTTCAGATACCTCTGAAAGGAGAATCTGACTAAATTTTGGAGGTATGGAATCCAGTGGGAGACAGACTATGACAGATTCGGAGCCCAGGTTAGACTGGAAGGTTCACGGGAAGGATCTGTTCCACTGGGGTGAGCCCCAGCGCACAGCACAGCATGGTCAGCGCAGTGGAGCAGAAGGGACCCGAGAAACCTGAGAGTGGCGGGCAGAACCAGTGGAGTGGGAGACAAGCCGAACCAAGCCAGTGAGAGCCACTGAGCATGAGATATCAGCGCAGCTCCTGAAACCTTCAGCCCAAAGATTAAACTTTGGTAAATCACCTACTTAAACTTCTGGGAGACAGGATGGTGGAGTGATCAGTAAATGCTCTCTCCTCCCCGCTTGGTGACTGTGAAAGAACCATAAAATATTTCCCCAGAAAAATCCTGGATCAGCTGGAACAGAAAAAGGGGGCAAATAGTCTCATAATACCTGAGGCTAGGAAAATAGCTAAGGGGGAATTCCTCCTACTGTGGCGGAGGCAAACCAGAAGGACAGAGGACCCAGAGCAGAGAAAATTCTCACTAAGACCCAGGCAAGCCTCGGCGCCAGGAGAGGAGCCCCAGGAGGGGTGGGAACACGCATTAGCATCTATGTGTGCCTTGCCCTCCAGGGGAAACAGGAAGACAATAGGGAAGCTGGGATCACCATCCTCTGAGCTTGCCTTTGCCTCAGTTCAACTGAGGAGATTTCCTGTGACCAGACCACTCCTCCCACACACTTAACAAGCTAACTCCAGGGTTGATCAGGGAAACAAAAAACAAAAACCTGCTTTTAGCTTTTTCACACATCAGCTCAACACAAAGTTCTGTAGCTTCTGACTGAAAAAACCAGAAGCTACAACACTCAGTCAACATCATGAACAGGAAAAGGCAGATGAAGGGTGAAAAAACCATAGAATCTTTCTATGGGGATAAGGACCAAAACACAAACACCAAAGAGGTGAGAGCTGAGACTGTACTTCCATCTGAAACTTCAGAAGGGACTATGAACTTCTCCCAAGCACAAGCAGCTCTCCTGGAACAGCTGAAGAAGAAAATAGAAAAAAAAAACTGGCCAATGATTTTAAAATTATAAAAAAAGAATTCACTGATGAGAATATCATTTTGAAAAGGAAAATTGAACAAATGGAAAAAGAAGTTCAAAAATTAACTGGAGAAAATAATTCCCTAAAAGGAAGAGTGGATCAAACGGAAAAGGAAACCCAAAACCTAATTGGAAAAATTGGTCGAATGGAAAAGAAAGTACAAAAAATAACTGGAGAAAATAGCTCCTTAAAGAGAAAAATTGGTCAGATGGAAAAGGAGATGCAGAAGTTAACTGAAGAAAACAATATGATAAAGGATAGAATTGGGTAAGTAGAAACTAATGACTCAATGAGTCAGCAAGAATCAGTCAAATAAAATGTAAAGAATGAAAAGATAGAAGAAAATGTAAAATATTTAACTGGAAAAACAACTGACCTGGAAAATAGATCCAGGAGAGAAAATTTAAGAATTATTGGCCTGCCAGAAACCCATGATGGAGAAAAGAGTCTGAACAATATCTTCCAAGAAATCATCAAGGAAAACTGCCCAGAAGTGCTACATTCAGAGGGCAAAATAGTCATTGAAAGAATCCACCATTCCCCTCCCAAAAGGAATCCCAAACTCAAAACCCCAAGAAATATCGTTGCCAAATTCCAGAGCCATCAAGTGAAGGAGAAAATACTACAAGCAGCCAGAAAGAAACAATTCAAATATCAAGGACATACAGTCAGGATCACACAGGACCTTGAAGCTTCTACATTAAAAGATCGAAAGAGTTGGAACTCAATATTCCATAAGGCAAAGGAGTTGGGACTTCAACCAAGGATCAACAACCCAGTAAAGTTCAGCATAACATTTTAGTCAAGGAGAAAGTCATTCAAAGAAATAAGGGATTTCCAGAGCTTCCTGACCAAAATACCAGAACTCAATAGACAATTCGATCTTCAAATGCAGGTCTCAAGAGAATCATAAAAAAGGTAAACAGGGGGGAAAAACAAAAACAAAAACTTGTTACTCAATTAGGGCAAACTGTTTACCTCCCTATAAGGGAAGATGATACCTGTTAATCTTGAGAATTGTGCAGCTATTATGATAAAAGGGATATCCATAGAGGGAATGGGTATAAAGTAAATGATGTCATGTCAAAAATATGATTTAAGTATGAGAAGGGATTGTAATAGGAGGTGTGAAAAGGAGGAAGCAGAAAATGGCAAATTACATCACAGGAAGAAGTACAAAATTATAGTAGAGGGAAGGAGGGGAGGGAGAAGAGCATTGTTTGAGAGGTACTCTCATCCGATTCGTTTAAAGGAGGGAACAATAAACTTAAGTAGATAATCCTAACTAGCTCTACAGTCAGTAGGAGGGGAAGGGGGAAGAAAGGGGAGGGGGGCTAAATGGGAGGGAAGAAGCAATAAGAGTAAAGGGGAGTAAAAGGGAGGGGGACTAAAAGAAGGAGGGTAAGTCTGCAGGAGGAGGTGGTGAAAAGTGAATACTATTGAGGAGGGGAAGGGAGACAGGAGAGCTAAAAGCACAAATGGCAGGAAAGAGGATGGAGGGAAATACACAGATTGTAATCATAACTGTGGATGTGAATAGAATGAATTCTCCCATAAAATGAAGACAGATAGCAGAATGGATTAAAAGCCATAATCCAACAATATGCTGCTTACAAGAAACACATTTGAAATGGGGGGATACACATAGGATAAAGGTCAAAGGATGGAGCAGAATATATTGTGCTTCAGCTCATGTAAGAAAGGCAGGAGTAGCAATCCTAACCTCAGACAAAGCAAAATCAGAAATAGATCTAATCAAAAGGGATAAGGATGGAAACTATACCCTGCTAAAAGGCACCACAGACAATGAAGCAATATCATTACTAAACATGTATGCTCCAAGTGGTATAGCATCCAAATTCTTAGAGGACAGATTGGGGTAGTTGAAGGAAGAAATTGACAGCAAAAGTATACTAGTGGGGGACCTCAACCTCCCCCTCTCTGAACTCGATAAATCTAATCTCAAAATAAACAAGAAAGAGGTTAAGGAGGTAAATAAAACTCTGGATAAGGTAGATATGATAGATCTTTGGAGAAAATTGAATGGGAATAGAAAGGAATATACCTTTCTCTGTGGTACATGGAACATTTACAAAAATTGACCATGTACTAGGACATAAAAATCTCACAATCCATTGCAGAAAGGTAGAGATAATCAATGCATCCTTCTCAGATCATAATGCATTAAAAATTACATGTAATAAAAGGCTATGGAAAGATAAACCAAAAATCAATTGGAAACTAAATAACCTAATCCTAAAGAAGGGTTGGATTAAAGAAGAAATCATAGAAACAGTCAACAATTTCATTCAAGAGAATGACAATAGTGAGACAACATACCAAATCTTATGGGATACTGCAAAAGCAGTTATTAGGGGAAGTTTTATATCTTTGAATGCTTACATAAATAAAATAGAGAAAGAGGAGATCAATGACTTAGGCTTGCAGTTGAAAAAGCTAGAAAAAGTACAAATTGAAAATCCCCAAGTAAATACCAAATTAGAAATACTGAAAACCAAAGGAGAGATTAATAAAATTGAAATTAAGAAAACTATTGAATTAATAAATAAAACCAATAGTTGGTTTTATGAAAAAACTAATAAAATTGATAAACCTTTGGTCAATCTGATTAAAAAAAAGAAAGAAGAAAATCAAATTACTAATATTAAAAATGAAAGGGATGAACCCACCTCCAATGAGGAGGAAATTAAAACAATAATTAGAAACTACTTTGCCCAACTTTATGCCCACAAATTCGATAATCTAAACGAGATGGATGAATATTTTAAAAAATACAAATTGCCCAGATTTACAGAAGAGGAAGTTGAATACTTAAACAACCCCATCTCAGAAAAAGAAATTGAACAAGCCATCAATGAACTCCCTAGGAAAAAATCTCCAGGGCCAGATGGATTCACAAGTGAATTCTATCAAACATTTAAAGAACAGTTAATTCCAATACTACATAGACTATTTTTGAAAATTGGGGAAGAAGGAGTCCTCCCAAATTCTTTCTATGATACAAATGTGGTTTTGATACCCAAACCAGGAAGAGACAAAACAGAGAAAGAAAATTATAGACCAATTTCCCTAATGAACATAGATGCAAAAATTTTAAATAAGATTTTAGCAAAACGAAGACAGCATCTTATCACGAGTTTAATACATTATGATCAGGTAGGATTCATACCAGGATTGCAGGGCTGGTTCAATATTAGGAAAACTATTAGCATTATTGATCACATCAACAACAAAGCTAACAAAAACCACATGATTATCTCAATAGATGCAGAAAAAGCTTTTGACAAAATACAACACCCATTCCTATTAAAAACACTGGAGAACATAGGAATAAAGGGAACTTTCCATAAAATAATAAGCAGTATCTATCTAAAACCTTCAGCAAGCATTATATGCAATGGGGATAAGCAAGATGCATTCCCAATAAGATCAGGGGTGAAACAAGGATGTCCATTATCACCACTATTATTAAATATGGTACTAGAAATGTTAGCTGTAGCAATTAGACAAGATAAAGATATTGAAGGAATAAGAATAGCCAAAGAAGAAATTAAGTTATCACTCTTTGCAGATGATATGATAATCTACTTAGAGAATCCCAGAGATTCAAGTAAAAAATTACTTGAAATAATAAACAACTTTGGCAAAGTTGCAGGTTACAAAATAAACCCACACAAATCTTCTCCATTCCTATATATTAGCAACAAAGTCCAACAGCAAGAATAGAAAGAGAAATCCCATTTAAAGCTAAGGTAGACACTATAAAATACTTAGGAGTTTACCTGCCAAAACAAACCCAGGGATTATACGAACACAATTACAAGACACTTTCTGCAAAAATAAAGTCAGATTTAAGTAAGTGGAAAAGCATTAGTTGCTCATGGGTAGGTCGTGCTAATATAATAAAAATGACAATTCTACCTAAATTAATTTACTTATTTAGTGCCATACCAATTAAACTATCTGATAATTATTTTCTAGAGCTGGATAAAATAATATCAAAATTCATTTGGAAGAACAAAAGGTCCAGAATATCAAAGGGACTAATGAAAAGAAATAGTTGGGAAGGTGACCTAGCACTACCAGACTTCAAATTGTACTATAAAGCAGCAATTATCAAAACCACTTGGTATTGTTTAAGAAACAGAGGGGTAGACAAGTGGAAGAGATTTGGCACCCAAGACACAGTAGGCAAGGAATATAGCAACCTCCTGTTTGATAAACCCAAGGACCCCAGCTTCCGGGATAAGAACTCACTGTTCGACAAAAATTGCTGGGAAAACTGGATAACAGTGTGGCGGAAATTAGGCATAGACCCATGCCTGACACCATACACAAGAATAAAGTCCAAATGGGTACATGATTTAGGTATAAAGATTGATACCATGAATAAATTGGAGAAGCAAGGAATAGTGTATTTATCAGATTTATGGAGAAGGGAAGAATTTTTTACTAAAGAAGAGACAGAAAGCATTATGAAATGCAAGATGGATAATTTTGATTACATTAAACTGAGAAGTTTTTGCACAACCAAACCCAATGCAACCAAAATTCGGAGGGATGTAGTAAATTGGGAAAGAATTTTTACGGCTAAGCTCAGGGATAAAGGCCTCATTTCTAGAATATATAGAGAACTGACTCAAATGTATAACCATACAAGTCATTCTCCAATTGATAAATGGTCAAAGGATATGAACAGGCAATTTTTGGAGGAAGAAATTAAAGATATCTATAATCATATGAAAAAATGCTCTAAATCACTTTTGATTAAAGAGATGCAAATCAAAACAACTCTGAGGTACCACATCACACCTATAAGATTGGCAAACATGACAGAACAAGAAAATGATAAATGCTGGAGAGGATGTGGGAGAGTTGGAACACTAATTCATTGTTGGTGGAGCTGTGAGCTCATCCAACCATTCTGGAGAGCAATTTGGTACTATGCCCAAAGGGCTACAAAAATGTGCATACCCTTTGACCCAGCAATATCGCTACTAGGACTGTATCCCCAAGAGACCATAAAAATGGGAAAGGGTCCCACATGTACAAAAATATTTATAGCAGCACTCTTTGTAGTTGCCAAAAACTGGAAGTCAAGGGGATGCCCATCAATTGGGGAATGGCTGAATAAATTATGGTATATGAATGTAATGGAGTACTATTGTGCCATAAGAAATGATAAACAAGAAGACATCAGAGAGGCCTGGAAGGACTTATATGATCTGATGCTGAGTGAAAGGAGCAGAACCAGGAGAACTTTGTGCACAGCAACAACCACAGTGTGCGAGAGTTTTTTCTGGTAGACTTGGAATTTCGTAATAACGCGAGAACTTATTAAAAAAAAAAAATCCCAGAGGTGGTTTTCTAAGGCAAAACGCCTTCCACACTTAGAGAAAGAAATATGGAAGTCATTCGCAGAATATAGCAGATCATGTTTGTGTGTGTGTGTGTGTTTGTGTATCATGTTTTGATTTGTTATATGATTTCTTCCATTTATTTTAGTTCGACTACATAGCATGACCATAGTGAAAATGTACTCAGTAGGAAAGTATATGTAGAACCTATACAGAATTGTATGCAGTCGTGGGGAGGGAGGGGGGTAGTGGGAGGTAGGTGTGGGAGGGATAAAATCTCAATTGTATGGCAGTGATTGTAAAACATTAAAAAATAATAATAATAAAATTAAATTAAAAAAAGAAAGAAAGAAAGGAGAGAGAGAGGTGAGGAGGAGGGGGAGAGATGAAGGGGGAGAGGAGGGAGGGAGGAAAGAGAGAGAAGACACAAAAGCACAATAATCTTTACTCTCAAGGAACTTACATTCTTTTGGGGAAATATAAGTATATAATTACAATTAGACTTTATATATACATATATATGCATATATATGTATGCACATGTTTTTATAGAGTAAATAGCTACACATAGAATAAATAAGCATATCAAAGAGGCAATTCTCATTCTACCCAGGAATTTTTTTCTTCTAGGTAACACTGACCACTGAGAGTATCTGGTTTACTGATCATTTGTTTAGACCTAGTTTAGGTCTAAACTAGTTTAGAAAACAATGATTATAATTTGAATATAATTTGGAGGATAAAAGAGAGTAAGAAGCTTGAGCAGAACGTGTGAAAGAAAGTCCCTAGAAACACAGATAAATGCAGATAGTTCAGTGGAAAGAAAATGGGTTCCTGAGTAAGAGAATCTTATTTCAACTCTCATCTCTCATGAATGCTACTTGCGTAACCTTGAACAAGTCACTTAACCATTCTTGGGTCTCAGTTTCTTAATCTGTAAAATGAGAGAGAACTAGGAGGCTTCTAAGGTAGCTCCCTTCTAGCTCTAAAGCTATGAACCTATTTACTGTCCAATTTTCAAGCAGTTTGATTTTTTTCCCCTGAGAATAAAACTGGATTGCTTTCAATATTTCCTCAGTTTTTAAAAGTTGTGAGCATACTGTACTTCAAAAGTAACACAGTGAGAAGACTGAACATAAATTTCAAGGTGAAAGGAACTGAATGTTAAATTCAAAGACCAATTCAAGTTCTACATCTACCAATCACTATTGTAACTACAGCAAGTCACTCTGAGCCTCACTTTTTCCTCTTTGAAATGCACATAATATTTATAGCCCTTGTTCTTAGTAACTCAAAGAGTTATTTGGAAGCATAAATGAATTAACTTTTTTGCATTCCAGCAATGCCCCCTAGAGATACAAATATAAGACATGAAGAGTGACCTCTAAGATGCTTCCTATTTCATTCAATTACCCCTCCCTGGAGTTAGAGGGTGAGGATGGGAAACAAAGCTGTTTCTTATCCCTGTCCCATCTCATGGCTAAATTTATAAGGAGTCAGAGTAAGTATGCTTTAAGAGAAAGATCTCATGCCCTCAAATTTGCCCTCCACACCTCCTGAAATTCCACCAATAAAAAAAGGCATCCATTTGGTTTTATAAGATAACAGCCATGAGGAGAGGGTTAAAGATCATGTGTGTGTGAACATATATGAATGAATATACATGCTCATATATACAGATGTGTTTATCTGTATTATACACAAATAAACCTTGTCTTCCAAATTAGTCTGTGTAATGTAAAGATCTTCTCTGCCTTTTAATAGTCCTCAGATGGAGCCCATTAAAGGAAGTTTGATTGTAGGAGGCTTGTTTTGTAGAGAGACCCACATGTTTTGTTAATTGTTAATGAGGAACTAGGTCAAGAGGGTGGTGATGCCTTCTGAAAAGTGTATATATACTCTGAGATGAGATTTTGCTTGGGGGGGTTTACTCTTTGGAAGAAGGTTTGTGTGCCACATGAGACTCTGGGTAGCTGTTAAGGAGCTCCCCAGCTTTGAAAACCCAGATGTTGGTGCTTCTCTCTCTGGTAACTATGTATGTATGTAATGGTCAGACAGCTGGATCTGTCTGTTGATCTGTGATGTATGTTTTGCTTATGGTCAGACAATTAGAAGCCCTCTCTGTTGGTCTTTATTTCTCTGCTTGTATTTTCTCTGTTGCTGAATTTAATTAAAGTAGATTGTTGACCCTCCCCTTTAAAGTTTCTTTCCTTTTAGAAACTAGATCTAAGAACCTGTGCTAGCAGACCATTCTGGATGTGTCAGGGTGTTTGCTACTACAGGCTATGAATTCCTTGAGGAAGGAGACAGGGTACTGTATTTTTTATTGCTCTCAGTGCTGACACAACGCCTTGCAGGCTGTCCACACTCTGCTTATTTACTGATGAACTCGTGTATTATAGAAAGCTGAGTTTGTATCTTATGACCATACTAGAATTTAAGCAGTGGGGGAATAAGCACACCATATCATCTGAGTGTGTTTTCTGTCTCAATACTTAGACCAATGCTCTGCACACAGCAAATGCTTTAAGAGGTTGTATGTTCTTCGTCTTATTATTGAAGGAAATTGTCTTCAAGCAGAGGTGAAATGACCACTTTCAGGGGTTTGTTCAATAGTAGATTCTTTTCATGCATGCCTTAGAGTAAATATGAGTAATGAGACCCTTTCAAATTTTCAGATTCTGTGATTCTAAAATATATATGCTTTCAATATTACTAACTGCTTGATACAGGTTAATTCTGCAAGTCCTAGAAAGCTACTATGGTGGCAGGATAGCAGCTACCATACAGCAGATAATATCTTGTTACATATGGATATACTCATGTAAACACTCATACACACACACACACAACACACATAAACACACTTTTATGGGAATGGGCAGAAGAGGGACATAATCTGAGCCTTGAAGAATAGTTTTAATTCCTACAGATAGAGACAAAAAGGTAAGGTACTCTAAGGGGTTAATATCATGAAACAACTTGCAGAGGTATATGAGCAAAAGTGGTGAATAAACTAATGGAACTGTAGTGAAGGATTCATGTAGAGGGATAGAGGAAGATAGAGGATGAGAGGCAGGCTGAGGCCAGAATGTGGAAACTTGAATGTCAATGGAATCTGTAGCTTATCTGTACCTCTGACACTCTTATGAACATCCAGGACTAGAGCATCACACTGTGACAAGGACATTGCCTATTAAAAATCTATATCATAAACTAGGGTTCAGTCACATACTCATAAACAGAAATTACCTATACCTATTAGAGGCAAAAGAGAACAGAGAACATTGATACTGGGGACTTCGGGGGGAAATATCCTTTCTTCCAATTTAGAGTTTAATAAAACCCATCACATTTTATCAAGCATTTTTGTTCCACTAGTATTGAAACTAGAATACCTTCAAAGATCAAATAATACTTTTAATAAGCACCATTTCATTTTGGAATGTCTTAATAATGCTCCTTTTATATAAGCCTTATTAATTGTGAATGAAGAGACTGGAAACCCAAATGTTTCCAAAACTCTATGAAATTTGAATAAAGTTTCAAGTTGTGAAAAAAATAATACTTTCCCTTCTCTAAACTAAAAACAACAATGCTTTGTAGTCTCACTAGGGAGGAAAATCAATGATAGCAATATCTCTATTAACAAAGAAGATGTGTTCCAGTGGTCCCTATGTTGTTAGAAACTGTTACTAGACACAAGAAAGGAGACTTAAGAGACTCGGATGCATTTGAAGAGGAATGTGTGAGTGGAATGGGGGGTAGATTGTTCAAAACTATCATTAAATATTAAGGAAGGCAATATCACGTGTGCCCCCAAAATCAAACATGCAGCTGGGAGTCTTGGGATGCAAGAATATTTTAAAGTGAAAGCAAAGGAAGATGTGGTCCCACCTCTGTTCAAGAAAGAAAAACAAAGGAAAAGGATAGGGAAAGGGAAGAAGGCAACAATCATCTATTAGAACAGAATAGTTCTTTCAAAAATATTTGGAAACAGTAGGATGTGTGGTCAGCTGGACCCAAGAGCTCCCAGCAACAGCTTCTAACAATTGAAGCTGGGAAAGCAGAAAACTCATCTTTCCTGGGTTGTTTGTTGGGTATTTTTGGAGGGGCTGTATTATTTTTCCCTCTGTGAGGGACTGAGTTTGGGAAATGGGGGAAGGGTACAGAGAATCTATCTGAAATCATTATTCCTCATGCCACCACAGCAGTTATTCTGAAAAGATTAAATCCAATTTACTTGTAAAACTAGCCATATTCCCAGTGTATTTTCAGCCACTATTCACTACCACCCATCAAATTATTACCACCGACTTCCTGAGACCTGAAATTCCTTTAAATAGGATGCAGATTTTTATTTCCCAGTTAGAAACAAAAGGCTTTAGCTTCAAATCTAGTTAATCCAACATATTTATTGAAATTTATTCACACTAGTATATTCAACCAACTTCTGAAATATACAATGGCTGGTTTCAGATCATTTCCAGTTTTTAGACCAGGTAGAACATTAGAAAGCCTAAGGGAAATGAAGCTGTAAGTTGGGAAAGGGCTTGAAGAAAAATGAACTTAATGAGGAGATTGGGAGTGCTAACTATAAAGTTTAGCAATTTCACAGTTGTGTCAAGGGTCGGCCCAATTTTCTTCAACTTTATAGGAACAAATAAAATCTATGACCTGAATTATTTTTGTCTCATGCAACCATGTATGTAGGATCATAGAGTTAGAGACAGAAGGAATGGTATAGGTCATCTTATTCAACCCCTTTGTTTATCTGATAATGAAAGTGAGGCATAAAGGAATTAAGCAATTTATCCAAGGTCACACAGGTAGCCAGTGGCAAAAGCAGGATATAAACCCAGGTCCTCTGACTCCATCATCTTCCACGTTACTGGAATCATTTGCTGTATAATATTTACTAACATTACTTCATGTGTCTTTGGAAGATTTTTAAAAACATTTCAGTGTTCTTGATTTAAAAAATAGAAGCTCTCTTCTCAGGTTTGTAAAGTATGATATTACTATATTAGCTTTTGCAAACTTCTAATAGGCAACAGTTTGATCCCTTCAAGATCTGTATTTATTTAAGATGAGAGGTGCCCATGCTTTTGTTTCTATGGCATCTACCACCATTTTTTACAGACATCATTTGGCCAACGTAGGGTTGTGTTTCAGGAATAAACAAAAGTGTACCTTTCTAACAATGCTCTTCTGGCACTTAAGGTGAAGAGAGGCAGAGGCAATCTTCTCCACAATCAACTCACCATAATCAGCCCCACAGAAGTGTGCTCTAGGCCACACCCTCTTAGTGTAGGTTGCTTGCTTTTCATCTATATCATACATCTGAATTGTGGGTGTTCCCTAGAGTTCTGTCCCGAACCTTCTTTTCTTCTCTCTCTATATAGCTCTCTCAATTTGTGACCTCATCAGCTCCCATGGATTCATGACTACCTCTATGCAGATCTTCTAGATGGTGAAGTAGATAGGGTAGTGGACATGGAGTCAGGACAACCTGAGTTTAAATTTGCCTTCAGAAACTTACTAGTTATATAACCCTAAACAAATCACTTAATCCCTTTATACCTCAGTTTCTTTATCTGTAAAATAAGGATAATAATAGTAATTAGCTCACAAGGCTGTTACGAGAATTAAATGAGTTATTTGTAAAGCATTTTACAAACCTCAAAATGCTATATAAATTAAAATTATTGTTGCTTTTTGGGCAGCTAGATGAATAGAGTTCTGGACCTAGAAACAGAAAGACTTGAGTTCAAATGTGGCCTCAAACATTTACTGGCTGTGTGACCCTGGGCAAGTCACTTAACCTTATTTGCTCAATTTCTTTAAAATCAGCTGGAGAAGTAAATGGTAAGGTATTGCTGTCTTTGTTATCTACACATGCAATCTAATCTCTCTCCTAACCTCCAAGTCCATCAGCTGCATATTGGACATTTCCAATTGCATGTTTCAGAAACATCTCAAACTCAAAGTATCCAAAACTTATTAAAACATACCCAAAATTTATTAAATCTCCCAAACACACTTTCTTCTGAACTTTTTTTTGCCAAAAGCAGCACTAATTTTCTATTCACCCAAGCTTATAATGTCTGTCATTCTCAACTCCTCATTTTCATACATGAAAACAGTTGACAAATCTCATTTTGTTCTCTACCCTTTCATATATATTTCATTGTCTCCACTCACACAGTCACCCACCCTACTTCAGACCCTCATTACCTCTCACTTGAACTATTACACTAGCCTTCTATGTGGTCTCCCTGACTCAAACCTCTCCCCAGTCCATCTCCCTTTAGTCACTCTAAAGCATAGATTTGATCATATCATACCCCCATTCCCTCAATAAATTCCAGTGGCACCCTGTTATCTCTAAGATCAAATATAAATTTTGTTTGACATTTAAATGTCTTCAAAACCTTTCATAAGGTTTTACATATTATTCCCCTTTGTACACTCCATGATGCAATTATACTGACCTTCACACATGATTGATTGGACTAGAGGAAGGGCTTAAGCATGTTAAATTTATAGTCTATGGAGGATTTGTGAAAGAACATAGACAAAATTCATACAAATAAGTAAGCATGAATGGTCAGTGGTTTGCAGTACTGGAGAGACTACAGTAGAACCTTTGTTCCAAGATTCTGTTCGTCATATGATTTGTTCATATTTCAAAGTGAATTTTTCCATTAGAAATAATTGTTGGATGATCAGTACCACATCTCCAAAAATATTCATATAAAAATAATTATTTATAATTTCAAGTAAGTTTTTTGCCCCTAGTGTGCCTGAAACACAACAGCAATGATTAGCATACAATATAAACTGAAAATAAAATAACTTAACCTGCACTTTACCTCTGAGAAGAGTCATGGCTGGTGTGAGGAAGACGAGGGAGGAAGAGGAGAAAGGGTTAATGCTTGAAAAGAGAATCTCATTCTATGAGAATATCAGGGATTTCAATGTTAAGAGTGTTCTCTCTTATGCTACTTTCACTGAAAGTGAGACTAACATTACTGCCTTCATTTATGTTTTGTTTTTAAGAAACACTTTCTGTATCAACAAACACCCCAACATACACAGGTGGGCCTGTTATCACAGGTTCTTAGATTTGCATTCATAAAAAGAAAAGCACCTTTCGAGGGGTTAGCAATCACACGTATCATTCCTTTAACCAAGCATATATATCATTCACCTAGCTCAAGGGAGTCAGCACCCTGAACTTCAAAGAAAATACAGAGAAATCAAAGATCAGGAGACATGGCTTCCTCTGCCTGACCATCAACAGACAGATCCAACTGTCTGACCATAGTTACCAGAGAGGAAAGAACCGACATCTGGGTTTTCCAAGCCAGGGGACTCCTTACGGGCTTCCCAGAGTCCTTGTCTGGCCAAATAAACACTTCCAGTTAATAAGCCCCAAAGTAAAACTTTACCCTCAGAATATTTGTACCTTTTTTAGAGCCAGAGGGCATCCCCACCCTTGAGAACCAGTGCCTCATTAACAAAGATCCTTAATCATATTAAAAAAATTAACAAAACAAATACATATACTGTTTCTAATAAAATAGATCCTCATTTCTGTACTTTACCCCTAGGTAAAGACTCTTGATTGATAAAGGCAAGATTCAATCAGAGGCACTTGATTATACTAAAACAAAAACAGCAAAAGATTCTATTTTGCTTGCCATCATACTTCCATGTTTTGGCTCACTGATGTCTTTTCTTTATGTTCCCTTCTGACTAGGAATCTATCTAACAACACTTGTTTTTTATTTTTTTTAATTAATTAAAGTGTTTCCAACAAACACTTTCATAAGTTTTAAATTTTCCCTCCTCCTTCCCCAAGATGGCATGCAATGTTATATCTGTTCAAAAAAAAAAAAAATCATTGACCTAGTTGAGGATCATCCCTTCCCAAGTCATTGAAGCACAAACATAATGTCTGTACTGCAAATTTTTGTTGGTCCTGCAAGACAAATTTTGAGAAAAATTTCTCCATGTCCAGTGAAGCATACATAAACCAGGTTATTTGTAAACTGAGGTTCTACTATATATGTATTCTAAGACTATGAAATTATAGCTGGAATGGACTTTTGATTGAAATATACACATTAATTTTTCTTCCAAAGGCTAGTTTCTCTTGTAAGCAAATACCAGGAGTAGCAGCTAGAGAAGTTTGCTAAAACTAGCTGAAGAAGTATGAAAGACAGATGCCAAAGTAATAGGTGTCTCCTCTACTGCTTCTATCCAGTCTTCAGATTATTATAATCATGTCAGCAGGAAGCCGCCATAGCAAACATGGCAATCTCCTAGTTGACTTCATCAACAGCAACAAAGGAAGAAAAATGTAACATCATTGGTCCTTCGCCCTTTCTCTATTGCTAAAATAATTGCGATTGTAATATTGCTATTCGACTGTAATCTCCTTCAGTGTAGGAACTGTGGGAATACATACCTCTTCTTATCCTCCATAGGATCCTGTGGCTTGTACATAGTAGGTTGATACTCAGAAAAGGTGGAAAAGAAGTTTTATTTCTGACTGCATTTGCCTATTGCCAAATGAACTTCATCATTGCTTTGTCTCCTCTGCCCCCTGCTGCTGTTACTCTTTACTATCTTTTTTAAAATTGTTATGATTTTAAAAGATTATTCTTATACATCGATTCTTTCAAAGAATTTTCACATCTGCCTTTGTGAGTATTCCTTCATTCCTTTCTTCATGTATTTGAAACAGGTTTTTATAAGGTTCTACAGAACTATCTGTCTACTTACCCACCTACCTGTCTATTGTTCCCTAAATGCCCAAATTTGTGCTGATAAATTCCTCCAAACTTTTATTTGGCTAGTCATTGGACAATGGACACAGGACTTACCAGAGATTATACTATGCTAAAGTAGACAGACCTGGGGTCACTACTATACTATGAAAAGACACTGGAATAAGACTAGAGGAAATAAGGTTTTCAACCATTGATCATAAATGTCTACTATTTTCCTCTTTAGAGTATAAGTTGTTCAAAGGAAAAGATTTCATACACATCTGAATTTTTTAAAACATCTCAGGCCCTTACTTTTAACATACAAAGCATTTCAGTCATTTTTCAGTCGTAACAACTCTTCATGACCTCATCTGAGGTTTTCTTGGCAAAGATACTATGGTAGTTTTCTATTTCCTCCTCCAGCTTGTTTTACTGATGAGGAAACTGAGGTAAACAGTGTAAAATGACTTGTCCAGGGTCACACAATTATTAGTATCTGAGGCCAGATTTTAACTCAGGAAAATGAGCCTTCCTGACTCCAGGTTCAGCACTCTTATCTACTGCACCACTTAGTTGCCCTATTCAGTGTTAAATATTTGTTAACGATTCAAAACATAGTAAGGCCTTAATACATATGCAACATTAAAAGACTAGATAAATTGGTATTATATTATTAGGGGGAGAAAATATATAACTGATAGTAAAACATCCTAGAATGTGATTTTTTAAAAAGCTTTACTTTTTATTTTTTAATTAATTTATTTGTTTACAGTTTTCAACAATCACTTCCATAAATTTTGAATTCTCTCCCCTTCCCACACCTGCCTCCCCGAGATGGCATGCAAACGTATATGGGTTCTATGTATACATTCTTATTAAACACATTTTCACATTAGTCATGTTGTATGGAAGAATTAACATGAATGAGAGAACTCATTAAAAAAACCAGAACAAAACATAATACATTCTGCGCTCCAATTCCATAGTTCTTTCTTTGGATGTAGATGGCATAAGTCTATCAGAAACAGTCTTCACACACTGTGGCTGTTACTGTGTACAATGTTCTCCTGGTTCTGCTCATTTTACTAATCATCAGTTCATATAAGTCCTTCCAGGCCTCTCTGAAGTCTTCTTGTTCATCATTTCTTATAGCACAATAGTATTCCATTACATTCATATACCACAACTTGTTCAGTCATTCCCCAATTAATGGGCATCCCTTGAATTTCCAGGTCTTGGTCAACACATGTACATGTACATGTGGGACCTTTTCCCATGTTTATGATCTCTTTGAGATACAGTCCTAGAAGCAATATTGCTGGGTCAAAAGGTATGCACATTTTTGTAGCTCCTTGGGCATAGTTCCAAATCTTCAGAATGGTTAGATCAGCTCACAGCTCCACCAACAATGAATTAGTGTACCTTCTCTGAAGTTATTTAGCAATGAGATCAGTGTCTCTCTATATGATACAGCTCTCTTCAAGATGAGGAAGGAACAAAAACACCACTTTGATCTTACTTCCACAGTGTCTAGTTCATAGTAAACATTTATTAAAACCTTATTTATTATCATTTTCCTCCATCCTTCATTTTGTCTATTGTTCATAAACTTTCAGTAGCTCCCTATTGCAGAGATATCAAACTGGAGGCCCACAAGTCAGAAACAGACACCCAAAAACCCAGTGCAGCTGAAAAAGAATAATAGGTAATTGGAAAACATTTAACAAAATTAATAAAAATACAATACAACATAAATAATGTTAATTTGTGGTTGTCTAAGTTATTTCTATCTGAGTTTGACACCACTGGCTTACTAGGTCAAATTACTGGCCAGTAAAGAATGTCAGAAATTTCCTCTATCATAGATGAACTTCAAAGTGCTTAAAAGGAGCATGAAAAGAACTTTGATTTGAAAAATAACCTTTTTCAAATATGTGCTTAAAAAGACAGTATTCAGATATAGTTGGAGGAATATCTGTAAAGAAATGAATTGTTTTATTTCTGACATAAATATATTTACTTAAATCACTATTCTAAAATATGTAGGATAATACCTCATTTGTATGTGAATAGTTTTGATGGCTTAAAGAGACAGAAAATGATTTTTTTTTTTATTGAAAACTGGGGGGGGAAGAACTTGATGATGAAAAAACAATTTTAAGGACATAAAATTAATGGGAAGGCTATATGAAGAAGTTACAGTTGTACCTTAGAAGGATAAAACTGAAAATATAAATTCTACAATTATTCAGGGTCTGAGGTATGATTAATGATGGTCTTTTGATTTCATAGGGGAAATTTGATGAGTCATTGGCTTTTAGGTAAAATGGAGTCACTAATTTAAGCCACTGAAAAGTGTGGAGATAGGACAGAGGATCTGACACTAGCGTAGTGAAGAAATTGAAGACCTTTCAAAGGTCTTAGGAAGACTGAAAAGTAACTCTGTGAGAAATGAGACCAGTAACAAGAGAGGTCATCTGACAAAAGACTTCCATATGATTCCTGACTACTTGGAGGGAGGCCCACCCTGACTGCACCAGACCTTGCATTTCCGAGGTTACTCTTTGTTGCCCCCTAGAGATTGAGAGATGTAGCTTTGGGTGAGGAGAAAAGGGAAAGGCTTTGCAACTGCTGTATTAGAAATGATAGTGTGATTTAGTTGTATGGTACAAAATTCTGGTGAATCAAGAGGCTTCTTCGTGTTGCTCATAGTTAACTGGAGCTCTTTTGCCACGAGTTCTGTTTGATTTGTGAATTCTGTTCATTTGATTGGCCAATGCAATATCTTGATAAGTGAATAGGATAGCTGTATGGACTGGCCTGTGATGCCCACAAATAGTCTGATGAGCTTTTCCATTTCCAACTCAACGGGAACTGTTATACAAATTAATGGTACGATACTTTGCCAATGCCCTCTTAAGATGCATTGTAAATTGAAAAAGCTTGTACATGCTATGTTGGTTTGAGCATTGAAGAGAAGAGGGTTTGCCTTCTGGATAGTGGTGAGGAGAAACAGAAAAGCAGTATGCAATGAAATGGTTTCATCCAATGCAGAGGTTTTTAAATGGATGATGATCACATCAAAACCTACAGTTCAGGAATGTGTATTAACCAAAGCACATAGACTTTCCTCCCCCAGTCAAAAGTAGGCTCCCATTCTCCCCTAGAAACACTAAATTCACTCATGGGAGAATATGACTAAGGTTTATGGATGGATTATGAAGTATTTTATTATTCATGTATTTGTTTTAATATATTAGTACATATAGTGAGTGCCCTTATATTTGGACAGGGCCGTTTATTGGAAAATAAATGGTAATATGTAGCATCTAAAAGTGTAATCCTTGTGACTGGCTGTCTTGTCAGTCATTTAATAATGCATTTGTTAACCACCTACCATGTGTTAAGCCCTGGACATACAAAGAAAGACAAAAGATATTCCCTGTTTTCAAGGAGCTCACAGTCTAATGGGGGAAGTAACGTGAACAAATACATACAAACAAGCTACACAGAGAATAAATCGGAGACAATCAATAGAAGGAAGGCACTAGCATCAAGGGGTGTTGGGAAAGGCTTCTTGAAGAAGATCAGAATCTTATCTGGGACTTGAAGAAAGCCATGAAGACCAGGAGGCAAACATGAGGAAGGAAAGGTATTGTTGTGTAAATGGAAATGCATTGGTAGGGTACAAACAACTAAAGGTGGGAATCTGAAAAGTGTATTTTCCTTCAATGGGGTCACACCTAGGAAACTAA
Organism: Notamacropus eugenii; assembly: GCF_028372415.1. Taxonomy (NCBI): domain Eukaryota; kingdom Metazoa; phylum Chordata; class Mammalia; order Diprotodontia; family Macropodidae; genus Notamacropus; species Notamacropus eugenii. The sequence continues at coordinate 306,258,482 of NC_092876.1, forward strand.
GAGAACCTGATAATAATGACATGATAGTGTCACTTCTCTAAGAAGCTAGACCTAACAGTTTGAAAGATGGTTGGCATAAATGGAGACTTGGTAGGTGTCCACATGCTTAGGTGAGGGGCATGAGGTGCTACAGAAAGGGTGGACATATATCCTATAAATCCCTTGGTGTTATAATTACCTTCATATATACAGCTTCAAATTGTTAAGGTATGAAACTTAAATTGCTCCAATGACATCTCAAAACTATCTTTTGAAGAACATATTTGAGGAGGTTTTTATTTTATTTTTAAAGCATATCTATAAATATTGATAAAACTCTAAGCTCTTTGAGGGTAGAAATGCTCCTGTATTTATTTCTTTTATATTCTACCATTTTCCACCATTACTAGTACCTGATAATACTGAGTATGTAATGGTTATTGATCTAAATTGATATATTCATGGGAAAGTGAAATGAATTGATTCTTTAAGGTTCTTTCATTGAAATGAATTGATTCTTTAAGATTTAAAGACAGAATAAACTTTAGAAATCATCTTTCCCATCCCCTTCATTTTTTAAATAAGGAAAGTGAGATCATAAGAATCAGAGCTAATATTTGAACCCAGAGCTTTTTATCATAAATCCATTGCGCTTTCTACTGTACTGTTGTTGTTCAATTATGTCCAATTTTTCCCAACCCCATTTGGGAAAGATACTGGAGTGGTTTGTCATTTCCTTCTCCAGTTCATTATACAGATGAAGAAACTGAACCAAACAGGGTTAAGTGACTTGCCCAGGGTCATAAAACTAGTAAGTATCTGAGGCCAGATTTGAACTCAGGAAGATGAGTCTTCTTGACTCCAGGCCAGCACTCTATCCACTATGCCACCTAGTTGCCACTGTACCACCAACCTATTTCAGCAGGGGTTTCACTGATTTTTATTGGAAAGCTTTTTTTTTCATTGTACTATTGTAGTAGGTTAATGTTATTTGAAGGACTTCAAAATTAAGTCTTTTTTTATTATTTTTAAACTGCAGCCCCCCAACTATGCCCTTCACTTTAATTAATGGATGCTATCTTGAAAAAAGAATAACATCACTGCTCTATTTATTCAAGTTACAGATGGGGGAGCTGTACATAATTTATTCATTCAACAAACACCCAGAACAATGGTAAGTAGGCACCAAAGAAGATTTTAAAAAAAGAAATAAAGATACAATTTATGCCTTCAAACCATTTTAAAATATGGGAGGAAGAAAAATAGGAATTCAAATAACTCTTACCACAGAGAATGTTAAGTATAGATTAGAAGAACGATTGAAATGGTATGAGAATTCTGAGGAAGGAGAGATCAAAATAGGCCTTATCTGGAGAGAAAAGAAGAGGGTTTCCTTGCCCACAGTTAATACTGCCACTCTTGGTCCCACTCCCTTATCCTTATTTCCCTGAGCTTTTAACTCTTATTCCCTCCCGCCTTTGACTAATGCTTTGTAATGAGTTGTTTTCAAGATTTTTTGTTTCTTATACATTAAGGTACTTGGACATGTTTTAGTAACTGGGAGGTCAGGGACAATGAAGCAGCTGATTAGAAAAAAATACACAGATGTCTTCTTCAAGGATTGGCTTAAGGAACTTTTCTTTCTTTGGGGTATGGTAATAGCATCTGAAATAACCTAAGTTATTTTGCGTCAGGGAGTACAGACTCATTTACCTGAGAATTCTACTGGCATTTAGAAGTTCAGCACATCACAGTCACAAAAAATGATTTTAATTCACTTTATATATGGTTTATTAAAGACAAAATGGGTTTTAAGCTGAAGAAAAGTGAATTAAAATGTCCATTCCACAATGAAATCAAAATTAGTTTTTCCTGATTTCGTCTATCAGCTGTCATAATATCTTAGTATTTGAAGCAGCTTAGAATTATAAATCTCTAATGTCTACTGGTAGATCAGATTTAAAAATGTAATTACTGTATTGATCAAGAGCTACCTGGATTACAAGATAGACAGAGGCTCCAGGGAAGAAGCTCGAATGTTTTATTTTGATTGCTCCATTTTCAAACACCTCTGAAATCTAAATGTATAACTCACATAAAGAGGACTCTCAGAAGAAAAGGAAATTGGTTCCCCAGAAGGTTGGGCTCTTGCCCCATGTGTTCATTCTCCAATGTCCTTGAAGTTATAGAATTTGATAATTACTAACTCAAGGCTGTTATAGAAGTCACAGTGCTAGAAGTTACATTTCATTAATGATTCATGATGTAAAAATCTAAGATTTAAAATTTTTACCTCAAAACATACTTTTACTTTTATTTCTCCAAGGGTGAAAGTAATATTCTAATCATTGGGGGAATGAAGTATATAGGATATGCTCAAATATAATTATTTACTATTAAGAAAGTCTTTTTGATTCAGGTACTTGTTATAACACAGCTTGTGACATGCATTTGGAAAATTTCAGCTTGAAACACAGTATAATATTACAATAACCTTCTGAAAGGAATACAGACTTTAAAACAGTTGTTAGATAAATGTCCCCACCCAACATGAGTATTGTTAATGAAAAGAAAATAGTATTATGAGTGTAACAGGGCTTTGTTGCACATGGCCAACCCACCAAAGATGGAGGCATAGACATAGGAAACAGCAGGGACCTGTTTCTGGGAGAAGACATTTAATGAAATAGGAACAGACTCTTTCCATTATCTGAGTGGCTGAAATAGTGTCTTTAAAACAACCAGACTTAGGAAGTCTCATATTCTCTTTCTCTCTCTCTCCCTCCCCCCCCCACCCCTCTCTCTCTCTCCTTCTCTCTGTATGTGTGTCTCTCTATCTGCCTGTCTCTGTCTATGTTTGTCTCTGTCTCTCTGTCTCTGTCTCTGTCTCCAGCTACATTAAGGGAGTGAACATCTTGTTCACCTACAGGACAACCACCACGAATTAAAATGGATTGGATGAAGTATTATCTTTCCCCCACCTCTCCCTTTTAGGTTTTGCCATATCAAAAATCAGGTTTGAGGTTTGGTCTATTGTGTTTGTCCTTTTCAGTTCTTAGGTGCAAGCAGTAGACTCCCTACCTGGGAGCTAGAGTCGTAATGACCTTGGAGGCTGGATTTCAGGCACAATATTGCTACCAGTCTAGTAGAGCAGCCCTGAGAAGCCAGGGTGCTGGAAGTAAGTCCAGGAGATGCTTTGGATAGAATTTGGGGGAACAGTGCAATATAGAAACTGAATTAAACTGTGAACCTAATGTCTTGCTCTCCCAAAATGTAGGTGGTATAACAGAAGTCTATACACTCCAGGTATTATAGAAAATGTATGTTTGTTTTTGCTATACCTTTGAGGTAAATATTTCTTTTTAAAGGATAATCTGAATGTTAAGTGGTTAAATAGAATTGGGTACAGAGGCCCTAAAATTCAGGGAACACAATTTGCAGGAGTTTAAGACAATCAATGACAAAAGAAACCAAACACCTCAATCTCCTTAAGGGTATCAGAGAACCTTGGAGGAGGGGTGAACTGTAACATCCCTGGCCTTCAAGCAATGGGAGCCAGAGTAGTCATTATTGCATATAGATGCCCAGGAGTTTAATTACTATTCCAAAGAAAAGAATGATCCAGCGTTTTCTAAAAATAGTAGAAATAATAAGTGCTTTAAAAAAGAAAAAGTTTTTTCACAGATTTTATTGCAGGTGTGTTCTCTTGAAATCTAATGGACAGGGGCCAGAGCCATGCTTGCAGAGTGAAGGCAGGGACTTACCTGAGCTCTGCCTCAAACTCCTTCAATACCTTTAAAAAGTCACTCTGAACAAATTCTAGAGTGGCAGAACCCACAAAGAGACAGAGTGAGGCAGATTTCCAGCCCAAGACAACCTGGGGAAGGTTGACAAAAAATGTCTTGCACCAGGTTAAGAGAGGAGGGCACCCCAGCAAAGCTGGAGCCGGTCTCAAGGGACTGAATCACTGGCAGCAAAGGTGATTTCCAGACATCTTAGCCCACAGACACTAAAGGCAATTTAGAAGGTCAGCAGGAGGGGTCTGTTGGACCTGGATGAGAGAGAAGCACAGGTTGTGCCAGTACAGTTATGGCCCCAGTAAACCAGGAGCAGGCCTTGGGAGTGAATGAATTGACAGTGACAGCAGTTGCTTCTGGAGTTTTCAGCTCAGAGCCAGAATGTTTGAAAGTCACCCATTTTGACTTCCAAGAGACAAGATGGAGCAATAAGTAGTAAGTCACCCTCACTCTCCCTTATTAACCTTGAAAAACCCAAAGAATACCACCCTAGGAAAAATCCTTGAACAGTGAAGCCAGTACAAATACAGGGTGAAGCAGTTTTTTAGTTCAGGAGGGGAGGGCATTAATGGGAAAGATCCCTCTTGCTGTGGCTAAAGGGGACCAGTACAGAATGGGAGGTATCCTGGAAAACCAGAGGCAAGCCCCACCTCAGAAAACCAGTGGGAGATCCTGAGCCCCAAGGTAGTAGAGCAGGCAAGTACCAATACCAAGACCCCCAAGGGCCTTGGCACACCCTGGGGAGCAAGTAGATGCCAGCTGGAGAACCACTGTATGCACCAGTGGACAGGCTTCCACCAGCAGCTGAACCTACCCATGCTCTCGCACAGCCTCTGGCCAGAACACTCCCCACCCCCAACTTCCACCCCAGGAGCTCCAGTATAAGCATGAGGAAACAAATTAAAACCCCACCTAGCCTCGATACACACCAGCCACCACCACCAGTTCCAGCGCAGCAGCAGGTAAGCTACCAGATGCCTACAGCCTCCAGCTGCCAATGCCTGAGACCTCAGCACACAAAGTCATTGATCAGGCCCCTAGCCCCCAGCACCATTAGCATGGGACAGTGCTCCCTGTGCCCCAGAAACAGAGATCAACTTTAAAATCCAGAAAAAAGGCAAACAACATGAGAAAAAAAGCAACAAAGAAAAACAATTACCGTAGAGAATAATATGGAGACAAAGAAGATCAAAACACAAATTCAGGAGAGGACAATATTGTCAATATAACCACATCTGAAACCTCAAAGGGGAATATGAAATGATCTAAAGTCCTAAAGCCTTCTTGGAAGAGCTCAAGAAGGATTTTACCAACTAAATAATAGAAGTAGAAAAAAAAATTGAACTTCCTTTAAAAATACAATTGACAAAATCGGGGATGGAGGGAGAGTATAGTGAAGAAATCTAATGGTCAGTGGTTTGAATTTTGTTTCTGAGATACTTCAGTTACTCAGTTTTGAAGTATTTCTCTAATTATATTAATGTGAGTCTTCTTTCTTTTGACATCAATTGCTACCCATCCACATTTTCTCATCTAGTATTATTCCTATCTATGTACTTTCATAAATCCTCAAAGTGTCTATTCAATGTGCAAAAGGATGTTTAAGTCTTTTATTATTTATTGAGTAAAAGCAGAACTCCTGAACTGTCTAATACTACACATTCTCACTACATAATTATGTCATTTCCTTTTCCAATTATTCATTTCATGGATAGTTTTTATGTCGCATATACACATATCATCATAGGTAATATGGTGTTACCAACTTACACCACTATACACACCTCATTTGCCCTTTGAATCAACAATAATTTGAATTTTCTGGAGATCATGGCATTTTCTAGGCTGTATGAATATAGTATCATGCAAGAATTTTTTCCAAACTATATTTGTGATTTATTTGGAATTACAAGCCCTTAGAGCATAACTCCCTCATCAGTAGCCTACGGATGTTGATGGGTTAAGAAGTTTACTGAAAGTTACCCAGCCAGTAGGTGTCAGGGATGGAACCTAAATGCAGGTCTTCCTTTCCTCTGAGAACAGCTCTCCATTCAGTCTACCACACTGTCAATTCATTCTGAATATACTTAAATATCCAAATGGATCCTTCATATCATCAGTTTGGTAGTTTTCTCTAATGATATAGATCCCAAGCCATCCATTCCTAAGAATCTACATGGAGGGGGCCACTTCACATGTTGGAAATCTTTGCTTTCTCTCTCTTGTTGAGGTGCCAAGTGAACACTCTGTCCACTTATTCTTGAAATAGCCTTCCCATTTTTACAATTCCTTGATGATATCTTTTACTCCTACTTTTCAGAATTCCATAATAGTTATATGTTGTAGCCTACTCACATCTACCATGTTCTTATCCCTTGCCCTGTCCATAATGCTCATTTTTTAAAATTTTAAGTCAAGTTGTGCCCTTGTATAGCAACACCAGCAGAATTTTAACATTAAAAAGATGGATCTTTGCTTTCATAGAATGTCTATGGTAAATAACAAAGAAGTTTCACAATTCATCCTAGTTTCCTCCTCCTTCTGTTCAGTTTTGGGCTCAACTCATTGTCTGTCCCAGACATACACACTGACAATCAAGTTCCATGTTGAAATCTGAGCAGTAGATATTCCTAATCTGTCTGGTCTTTCCCATGTAAAGGTGCAGCCAAACTCCTTTAACTGATTACAGAACTATGCCAGGAGACTCTGTAGTGTTTTAGAGCTTGCTTTAGTGAGCACAAGGTTATCCACAAATAGGGGAATCTAGAGACCCTGACCATCCCCAATAAATCTGTCTTTGGCATGAACTCAGCAACAGACTCCATCTATTATTTTGGTGAATATTTGCCAAATGGTTATTTACATTATCATGTCTCCCAAGAAATTTTAAATTATTTTGATATGTGAATAGAAGGCATTTTGTTGCAAAATAGCCTGTAAATTGGCATTTTGTTCCATCCTATCCCAGTGAATAGGTACAATGGAATCTTATATTTTTTTCATCTTTCAACTAATTGTGAAATGAAAAAGATGTGTTCTATTGTTTAGTAATACTTGTGAGCAATAAAATCTGTTTATTCCTTACTTATATCCTCACTGAGAATGTCCTCAATTCATATATAGATGACTTAAAGAATTTTGATTCAGATGGGAGAGTACGCAGATAGGATAGTCATGACTGGTATTCTCTGAGTCAACTTTTTTGATATTAATAAAGTCTGATTTTATTTCATGCCTTTGATATTTTCTCCTTCAGATACCTTGAATATCAATTCCCCAAAGCCCTCACATTTGTGTTTTTTCCAGTATGGATTTCCCTTATATACTCGTAGTCTGATATACCTGGTTTATCTGGTTTTGTTCTTTCTGGTGCAACTCTTCTACAAGCATGTATGCAACTGTGACAAGTATGGAGGTTTCATTTCCCATGAAGAACAAGACAGTTTATCGTGGTGTTCGCAATTTTGCCTGCTTAGAGACCTTCCATTTTAATCCTTGAATACCTGTGGCTTAACTAATTAGTTGGATATCTAGCCAAACTTGCTTTAAACTGGTATTAGCTGTCATTGATTCTTGCTGCTTTGGGAAATGATACTGTTCATGATGTCTATCATCTTTCTCCATAAGATTTCACAAAGGAGTTTTCTAATCTAACCTGGTATTGTCTTTGGAAGCCAATTCTTTCCATTTGGCAAGTAAGACAGATGTTTGCCAACCATGATACTCTCTGAGCTCTTTTAATCTGTTTGTTGTGGCAATTTACACTAATTAAAGTTTTGGATAAAATCATTATAGTTGGTATTGATCTAATTTTTGTTGTCCATTTCCAAACTTATATTTTAATTGTTTGTAAGTTGATTCAATTGTATGTTATTATTTCATTATTCTTCTTGGGTTTCTTTTGCCTATTTGTTTTCTAATTCTGACCATAGTTATTATGAGTTAATGTTCTGACTATGCACAGATGACTCGGAAATAACTCCCACATTGAATACAAATCTTGTTTGTTAACGTATAATCTGTTTGATACTTTGTGGTGTTCTTTGATATTTGCCATGTTTACCGCAATCCAATTCTTTAAGAAAGTATTCAAGACATAGTGGTATGAGAGAATTCTGTAAAATCTACATCTTTGACCTCTCTCATTCCTAATTATTGAATGAGACTTTCCCATATACTTTTCCCTATCTCACTTCTCCTCATTTTTTCTTTGAAGTTGTCAAGTATCAGAGTATTCTTTGATTTAATTTTGAAAGTAAAGAACAAAGAACTTGGTGCTTTCCAAATTAAATAAGGCCAAAGAACATTATTGTTGTTTTAAAAAAATTATATATATAATATATATTTGTGCTAGAGAGCAACTAGGGCACACTGAAAGACTATGCCATTTCCCAACTGCAAACTATCCCATGCTTTTCCTCCCAATGAATTCTTAGACTAATTCACTCTCCATCTGCAGTGTCTGTTAGAAGTATTTAATACTGATAGACTAACTCAATTGGCTAGTCTTCCAACTACTTGTCATAATATGAAAAATTGTCATTCTTGGTCCCTCAGATTGTTCTTTGATAGAAGGTGTTCTTAATCAGGGATTAATTTTTAAAATTTTGATAACTATATTTCAATACAATTTTTTCTCAAAATTCTATGTATTTTACTTTATAAATTTAAAAATAATACTCTGACAAGTGCATAGGCATTATCAAACTGAGAAAGGTCCATGATACAAAAATAAAAACTGCTAAGAATCCTTGTCCTATGTCTGAGACTTTGTTAAAACATTTAATGTAGTACTATGAGTATAGCAATGCTGCATATTTATTGATTAATTTGGTAAATAAAATCTTGTATAAATTAATACTAACTTTAATTTAGATCAAAATATTTGTTCTATATGGAAGTCTGATATTACACAAAACAATTTCAGCTGTCTGATTCCACTGACTTCCAAAATTCTACTTTTTAAAACTTTAGAAAGAGAATTTTGTTTCTGAAGGGATTTATTTTCTCCAATTTTGAGCTGGGACAAGTTTATTTTACTCCTAGAGAAACCAGAAACCACATTCATAATGTATGCCAAAGTGGATTCATGAAGAGACTTTGTTCCCTCATAGGGCAGTGAAGACCTTAATCTCTTCAGCACAGAAATATCAGCAGCTCACGTGGCTACATGTTATTGGTTTCACTCTTATTAACCACAAAGATATATGCCCTTAGTTGTCCAGTCCTTATCTAGGACAAAACATAAGAGCTTTTGTGTCCCTAACTAATACTTTTATAATTTCCTATGGGAAATATTCCAGGGACTATGTCACCCAAAGCTGACACAAAGTGTGTTGCAACAGTGCAGCATAGAACCTGGTGTGCTGTCTGATTTCATTCTTCAGATATTGAATACAAATACTTACATTTTTGCTTGAAATCAACTATAATGCTCCTATATTGTTCTTGTTATTGCATCACTTGTGTCATCGAAACTATCTGCCTTAAAAGTCATTCAACTGAACTGTATTGTTGCTCAATGTACCAATTCTCCCTCCTGTCATTATAAATTGCTTCAAAATTCATAGATCAGAAGGGGATAGAGCCAAGATAGCAGAGTAGAAACAGGGACTTGCTTGAGCTCTCCCATGAAACCCCTCCAAAAACCTGTAAAAAATGACCCTACACAAATTCTAGAACAGTAGAAGCCACAAAATGAAAGACTGAAGCCCATTTCCACCCCAAGACAATCTGAAAGGTGAACAGGAAGAGTCTATCACAGTTTGGCATGGGGCACATCAGCATGGATGGAGCTGGAGCAGGCCTTAGGGGACTGGAATCAAGGGCAGCTATGGTGGTTTCCAGAATTCTCAATCCACAAATTCCAAAGAAACTTTGAAGCTCAGTGAGAAGTATCTCTCACCTGACTGAGAGGGAAACCTGTTCCAGCCTCAACCCCAGGGCAACAAGAGCCACAACCAAAGCTACAACTGCTTCTTGAACCCTCCACTTAACAAAGAGCTCAGAAGTCAAGTAATTGACTGGGAAAATAAGCAAAAGGGTGCGGGGGGAGGAACAGACTATAGATTTTTACTTTCTCAGTGAATATATATTTTATCGCATCATGTGACAAAGAAGATCAAAACAGACAACAAGAAGAAGACAACAAAGCCAAAGGTCCTGCATCCAAAGCCTCCAAGAAAAATACAAATTAGTCTCAGGTCATAGAAGAGCTCAAAAAGAATTTTGAAAATCAAGTAAGAGAAGTAGAGGGAAAATTGGGAAGAGAAATGAGAGTGATGCAAGAAAATCATGAAAAAATGAGTCAACAGCTTGCTAAAGGAGACCCAAAAAATGTTGAAGAAAATAACACCTTTACAATTAGACTAACTCAAATGCCAAAAGAGGTCCAAAAAACCATTGAAGAGAAGAATGCTTTAAAAAGGAGAATGGGCCAAAGGAGAAAGTCCAAAGGCTCACTGAAGAAAACAATTCCTTCAAAATTAGAATGGAGCAAATGGAAACTAACAACTTTATGAGAAATCAAGAAAATATAAAACTAAACCAAAAGAATGAAAAAATAGAAGACGATGTGAAGTATCTCATTAAAAAAAAACTGACCTGGAAAATGGATCCAGAAGAGATAATTGTAAAATTATTGGACTATCTGAAAGCCATGATCAAAACAAAAGAGCTTAGACATCATCTTTCAAGAAATTTTCAGGAAAAATTGCCCTGATATTCTAGAACCAGAGAATAAACTAGAAATGGAAATAATCCACCAATCACCTCCTGAAAGAGATATGAAAAGGAAAACTCCTAGGAATATTGCAGACAAATTCTAGAGTTTCCAGAAGGAGAAGATATTACAAACAACCATAAAGAAACAATTCAAGTATTGTGGAAGCACAATCAAGATAACACAATATTTAGCAACTTCTACCCTAAGGAACTGAAGGGACTAAGGGAATATGATATTCCAGAGATCAAAGGAGGTAGGATTAAAATCAAGAATCACCTATCCCAAAAATCTGAGTATAATACTTCAGAGGGAAAAATGGAATTTCAATGAAATAGAAGACTCCTAAGCATTCTTGTTGAAAAGACCAGAGCTGAATAGAAAATTCAACTTTCAAATACAAGAATCAAGAGAAATATGAAGAGGTAAACAGAAAAGAGAAATCACAAGGGACTTATTAAAGTTCAACTGTTTACAATCCTAGCTAAAAACATGATATTTGTAACTCATGAGACCTTTCTCAATATTAGGGTAGTTGGAGGGAATACACATACACACACACACACACACGTGTATGTGTGTAGGTACATGAGTATGTATGTGTATATACCCATGTATATATGTGTGTGTATATATGTGTGTATGTGTGTGTGTGTGTGTGTGTGTGTGTGTGTGGAGGAGGGGCACTGGGTGAGCTGCATATGAAGTGATGATATCTAAAAATAAAATTTAGTGTTGAGAGAAATATACTGGGAGAAAGAGATATGGAGAGGTAGAATGTAGCAAATCATTTTACATAAAAGAGACAAGAAAGAGGTTTTACAATGGAGGGGAAGAGAGGAAAGGTGAAAGGGAATGTGAGCCTTACTCTCATCAGATTTGACTTCAGGAGGGAATAAAATACATACTCAATTGGGTACGGAAGTTTGTCTTACCCTATAGGAAAGCAGGGGGAATGGGAAAAGAGAGGGGGAATAATAGAAGAGACAGCAGGTAAAGGGAAGGGGTAATCAGAATCAAACATTTCTATAAAGGGATAGGTCAAAGGAGAGATCAGAATAAATGGATAGTGGGATAGGATACAAGGAAATATAGTTACTCTTTCACAACATCATTATTATGTGTTTTGCATGACTACACAAGTATAATCTATTATCAAATTGTTTGCCTTCTCAATGAGGGTGAGTAGGGAGGGGGAAGGGAGAGGATGTGGAACTCAAAGCTTTAAAATATGAATGTTAAAAATTGTTTTTACATGCAACTAGGAAATAAGATATATACACAATGGGGTATTGAAATCTATCTTGCCCTGCAGGAGAAAAGAAGGGAAGGGGATAAGAGGGTAGAATGGTGATAGAAGGGAGGGCAGATTGGAGGAAAGGGTAATCAGAATACATACTGTCCTGGGATTGGGGGGAGAGGGGAGATGGGGAGAAAATTTGAAATTCAAAATTTTGTGGCAATGAATGTTGAAAAATGAAAATAAGTTTAATTAGAAAACTGTGAAAAAATTCTTCAATCATAAACTTTCAGAACTGAAGGGGACCTCTTAGATCACCTATTCCAGTAGTTTTCAAGCTTTTTTGATCATATGCTTCTATCAGTAATGAGTGGTTCAGCAAAGTTTGAACATGTCACTCTCCTACTTAATGAATTGCAATGGTTCCCTACTACCTCCAGAAAAATTTATAAAGTCCTCCGCTTGACATCAAAAGCCCTTCATAGGTTGATGCTCCCCTGTCCTCCATCCTTTTTAGTCTTCTTATATCTTACTCACTCTCAAATCATCCACGATCCAGTGATACTGGTCTCTTTTCAGTCCCTCACATAGGAATCTCCATCTGTTCAATGATTATTTTCAATGTCTGTTCCCCAGGCCAAGAATTCTCTCCCTCTTCCTTTCCATCTCAGGACTTCTCTGGCTTCCTTCAAGTCCCACTAAAATTTCACGTTCTATAAGAAACCTTTCTGATTCATTTTAACGCTAATGCCTTACTTCTATTGATTATCTCCAATTTATCCTCCATGTAGTATGGTAGTACATAGTTGTCTACAGAGAGCCATCTCCAGTTGTTCTGATCTACATCTTACCACTGGACTCAAATGGCTCCAGAGGACAAAGAAAGTTTAGAAACTTTGCTCTGTCCTCCCGCACTTAAATCCAATTCTCTTGCATGCTATGGTATCACTGCCCTGATGTCATGGTCCTCTTCAAGTAGGTCAAACAACAACTTCTGTGAGCAGTAGTAAGAGCTGATCCACTGGGCACTCAAGTAGAACTGGCCAGTTGAGTAACACATCTTTTTTTCCTCCCTCCCTCCCTTCATCCCTCCCTCCCTCCTTTCTTCTTCTTCTTCTTCTTCTTCTTCTTCTTCTTCTTCTTCTTCTTCTTCTGCTTCTTCTGCTTCTTCTGCTTCTGCTTCTTCTTCCTTCTTCATCTTCTCTCTCTCTCTCACTCTCTCTCTCCCTTCTATCAACATAGGGTATCATACACTTAAAAGTAGATGATCTGCCCAAAAGAATGTCAATTTTGATTGCTAAAACCTCACAAGATGTCTTAGGGGGTTACAGGCTACATATTTTTTCTTAAGGACTATGACTTAAACACAAATCACTCTGGCTCTCATTGATTGACCAACAATAAGTTCCAGGTCAAGTCCTACTTGGTCATTATTTGGGCCCTGATTGGCTCAGAATGAATGTAAATAGCATTTTTTTCTGTTTTGGTCAGAAAACCTGATTAGTCTTCCCCTCCCAAGTTAATTTTTTTGACTAGGTAAAAAAGGCTATTCTCTACCTCTTTTCTTACCTAGTATTAATTACTGAATGGGCACTGACTCAGTCAAAGTAAGACCTGTTAAAGACCGTAGCTTAAAAAGGCCAAGGTCCCCCCAGTGCATCTGGAGTTATCTCCAGTTGTACTGATCTATATTTTGCCACTGGACCCACAGGGCACCAGAGCAGAAAGTGAGGCTGGTGACTTTGCACAGCTCTCCCTCACTTAAATCCAATTCACTTGCATGTCATGACATTGCCTCCCTGATGTCATCATGGTCCTCTTAAGAGAACAAGGAACAAACAACAAGTTGTTCACATGTTGTCTCTTTAGGTTGTTGCTTTTTTCTATTTCTTTGTATCCCCAGAATCTAATGTCAGTGCCTGACACATAGTAGGCCCTTAATAAATGTTTACTGACTAACTGACTTATGAACTTTATATATAACTATGGTACTAATTATGTGTGTAACAAAACTTACACAAAATTGATGTTTTAAAAGATTAAACAAAAAACTGCTTTGAAAATAGTTTATTCATTAATAGTACTAAAAATCTCTCTGTTTTGGGGAGATAATTAAAGAAGTCAGAATAAGAGTCAAAGGAACAGCAGTATGGGAAGCATCAGGGGCAGGTAAGGACCTCTTCAGCTTCTGGGGAGATCTGAGTTAGTTGAGGCTAGAAGGCTGTGTTAGAGCTTGTAGATAGCTGTGTATTCAATGGGTGTGGGTAAGGTGAGAGAGCTTCCTGGGTGAAAACAGATTAGTGAGGTAGCAAGCAGAGTGATGTGTGGTCTAAAAAAATAGCCAGAAAGAAAATGGGTGGAAAGAAGTGGTATATAAAAAGGCCATGGTAAAAAAACAAGCAAACAAACCAAACCTTTACAAATGTCTAAACTAATGGGACTCTCTGAAAGACATGAAGTATAGCTAAGGTTGGAAACCTGGCTGAGAGACAGTTCCTTTCTCACAGTTAAGTTGAAAGTCATTCTCCACCCACACGTGGTTCTGACAAAGAAAAAATACAGACTGAAAGCAGGGAAGCCAATTAGGAAATAGTCACAAGTGTCCAGCAATGAAGCTGAAACATCATGCCATACCTACATGCTGGATTTTCAGTCCTTATTAATATTGACCCTTGCTTGTTGCCTGGTTTCTTTTTGGCCAGTGCTAATTTCTACTGTGCAGGAGAATCAGAGGGACAAGGAGGAGAAAGGGAGAGGGAACAAACATTTGTTAAGCACCTACTATGTTCCAGGTACTGTTCTAAGCTCTTCACAAATATTATGTCATGCCCCAAGGACAAGGACTAATGAAAATTCAATTATCTGATCTCCTTTTATCCTTAAAATCTCATAATCGAGGTGATACTAATGAAAGAGATTGGCATACCTAACACCACTGGCCTACAGTGTACAGGCCCGTCTTCCATAGAGGGGCCTGTATTTCTCCCTATAGTTCTTATTCTTCTGTTCCATAGGTGAAATTTGACAGATTGTGTTTCCTCATTGGTCCAAGTCCATTGGGGCTTAAGATAACTGGTGAATTGTGAGCCATAATTAATTAACATCACTGGCTTGACTACAAAAGTCAATGCCTTTTACTCAGAGGATATGAGCTGGGTTTTGATTTGTTAAGCATGAGTTAGCCAGCAGGGGAGACAATGAAATATATGCAACTCTAGTCACTGGAGTGGAATAATGTATGAATTTTTTTTAAGCATCTAGTTGTGTTTGCAGCTAATTGCAGAATAAGATTCACAGTGACCTTGCCTGACAATGATCTTTCCAATAGTTGTTATAGAGTACGCTGAAAGGGGATCATCTGGACCCCTAGTGAGTGTCGCCCAAGGTCAAGAATATGGGTGAGAGATAATGTTTACTATTGCAATTAATAGGACTTGCATGTGGCACAATTGTGATGGAGGTTAGATTTACTTTTGGTGTTCTCAGTTTCTCCTTTCTGTCCCCTAATGTGGTTTCTTTTTTACCTTCACAGATTCTAATTGGATCCTGCATTTCTGACCTACCCAATACCCTCTCCCTTTTTCCTCCATTAAAAATAAAAACTCACACACACACGCAAAAATGTTCTGTTATCAACTATATCACTACGTTCCAGGACTGTAAGATTTATGTATTAATAACTAACATTTAAGGTTTACAGAAAATTTACATAAATTATCTCATTTAATATTCAAGTATTATAGGTGTTATAATATTATAATGCTCACTTTACAAATGAGGAAAGCTCAGCTCAAGAAAAGTTAAATGACTTCACTAGGGTCTTGAGGAAAACTTGTCCTTAATTGTGGAATGAAAGGTTTTTTTTCCCTCCTTTTAAAGGAATCATAGGAATTAACCAGAAGGTAATACAGAGAGCAAGGCTGTTCCCAAAGCCCTTGAAGGCATGCTTTATATGGGACCACCTCTTCCATCTGTAGTTACAGCTCCTGCTAATTAAAGTGCAGAGAATATATTTATTCTTTACCTTGTATCTATGACCTCTGACAAGAGCAGAGGTTGAGAGTTGGGGAGGACTTCTAAGGTCCTCTGCTCCAATCTTCTCATTTTACAGATAAGGAATTAAGGCCTGAAGAGATTAAATTATTTGACCCTGGTCACTTGGATAGAGGGCAGCAGCACCAAAATTTGGAAGCAGCCCCCACCCAACCCCTAACCCTAAATCCAGACCTCTTCCCATTGTAACAACAGCCATGTAGCACTTACATAGCACCTTCAGGTTTGCAAAGCCCTTTATCTCGTCTAATCCTCAGAACACCAGGTGAAGTAGATACTATTATTATACTTATTTTACAGATGAATTAACTGAGGCTGAAAGAGGTTACTCATGATCATATGGTTATTAAGTGTCTCAGACAGAATTCGAAATCAAGTCTTCCTCATTCCGAGATCAGTCCTCTGTTCACTGTTGCCCTTAGTTGTACCATAATGGCTCCCATGGTATAGCAATCAGTTGCTTTGCAAGAGCACAAGAACCCTGGAATAAGAAGACATTGCAATTTTGTACATTTACAGAAAAACTTTGCCAGTTATGAGAAGATAATGAAAAATTACCCTGCTTACCAATGCATCTTTGCATTACCTTGTGCTCAAGATTCCCTTTTAGACTGAACCAAAAACCATTGGTTTGTTGGGAACATGGGCTGGGTGCATTGCTGCACACACAATAATTAAACTACCTCTTCATGACCTTTCCTGCATACTGGATAATAGGAATGATAACTGGATGAAGTCATGTTTATCAAGTGGATTTTTTTTTAGTATTAAAAAAAATACCATCCTGTGGGACCAGAAGAGCCCATGTTGAATTTATAAGCAGACTTAGAAGCTGATGAGAAAAGCAATAAGCTGTTGTGAAATGTCCTGTATTATAAAATATCTCCAGGTACCTCATCTTGTAAACATTACTATGCAATGTGAATTAAACACCCAGCACTACATGCAGCAAGCAACAGCAGTCTGGAGTTACAGAGTTGATTACCATCATAACTGGGGGCTCTTATTTTCCAAAACATCCTATTGGTGTTCTAGGACCAAAACAGGTGAACTGTCTTAACTAAATAACTGTGTGCTGAAGGAGAATGGAGTGCCAGAAGGACAAATGCTGAAGATTGTACCAAGAAGGTTTTGGGGGTTTTTTTGGGGGGGGGGCGGGGAGGAGGGGTGTGAATTCTGGTCTAAATGACTTTACATTGATTTGGGTCACTGGATGTGTGGGAATGAGGGAAGGGAAGGACATGGAGGCCACATAAATGATTCTTGAGTCACTACCACTAAATCTGAAGGCATTTATTTAAGGCAGTAGGAATCCATAATAAAGTGAACAAAGAGCCAGAGTCTGAAATCCTCAGCAAGGCAAATGCAGACCATTGGTAAAATGGATGTACTGAATAAGCAAATGAAAATGAGGCACATAATAAAGGGGAAAAAAGCAATGGTATGAATATATTAGTTCTCCTGACCCTCAAGCCCAAACCTAGACTAGAATGAAATGAAATTTTAGAATCTATGTTTTATTAAACCAGTCAATTTCCCCTTTCTCATTATATCTTTTAAATGTTTTCCAGATATTTTCCTTTGACATCATAGCTGTTTCTTTTTTAAGTTTTAAATATCTTATTTTTTTCTACTTACATGTAAAAATAATTTTTAACATCCAATTTTTTGAAATTCTGAATTTCAAATTCTCTCCTTCCCTTCCCCCCCTCAGAAGGCAAGCAATTAGATATAGATTATACATGTGCAGTCATGCATAACATATTTCCATATTGTTGTTGTTCATCCTTCATACTCAAAGAGAACCAATGACATTAAAATGTTAGGATTAAGCTACAGTGTGTTCAATTGTGGCTGATCAGTCCAATACAAGCCCAGAAGACTACCACAGGTCAAACATTAATTGTTCATTTGAATATTAAGGATGGAGATGTCTCTATATTTGTGAATCTCATGTTTCCTTTATGCTACTATGATTCTGCTTTACTCACAGAGCACAGGGCCTTCTTTGAGCTGCACGCACCATGTTGGGTGGTCCTGTGCCTCACAATCAATTCTAAAGTTCTTCAGAGAGACCTTGAGAGAGTCCTTGTACCACTTTTTTAGGCCTCTGTGTGAGTGCTTGCCTTGTGAAAATCTCCATAAAATAATCTTTTAGGTAAATGTATATTTGACATACGGGTGATGAGAGGATCTCAATGTCTAGTACCTTTTCTTGCCTGTTAATCTTCAGAATCTTCCGAAGATAATTCAAATGAAAGGGATTCAGTTTTATGACATGGTGCTGGTAGACTGGCCAGGTTTCAAAGGTATAAAATAATGAAGTCAGCATAAAGGCTCTGTAGACCTTCAGTTTGATATGCAGTGTAACACCTCTTCTCTCATACTTTCTTCCAGAGCCTTTCAAACACTGAGAATGCTCTGATAATGCATTTATCAACCTCATTGTCTATGTGGTCATTATTAGAAAGTATACTGCCAAGGTAAGTGAACTTATCAACAGCATTCAAAATTTTTCCATTTTCTATAACCAATAGTTCCATGTATGGATAGATCTGTTATGGTTGGTGGAGAACTTCTGTTTTCTTGGTGTTGATTTTCAGACCAAAATTAGCACAAGTAACGGAATCAATCTGTATTCTTGTTGTATCTCTCAGTCTTAGAGGCTGCACAGAGTGTACAATCATCTGCAAACAAAAATCATGCACCAACTATCCCTCCATTTTAGTCTTGGCTTTTAGCCTTTTCAAATTAAATAGTTTGCCATTAGTGCAGTAGCTGACCTTGATTCTGTTGCGGTCCTCATTGAAGGAATCTAACAATATCATGGAAAACATGCTAAAAAGCATGGGAGAAAGTACAGAGCCATGTTTCATTCCACCAGTGACTGGAAAATTGTAAAAGTATGGTTCTTTTTCTAGAAGTGATGCAAGCATGCCATCATAAAACCGGTGTACAATACTGATACACTTCTCCAGGCAACTGTAACAGTAAGCACCCTGACATACAAGGGGTGGGGGGCTGCTTTCAGAGGTTCTTAGATCTGTGTTTATAAAAGGAAAGGCAACCTTTTAGTGGTTAACAATCTCCTTTAATCAAGCACATGTATCATTCACTTAGTTCAGGGAAAAAAGTCAGCACTCTGAACTTCAGAGAAAATACAGAGAAATCTAAATCAACAGACAGTGCTTCCAAACTGTCTGACATACATCACAGATCAACAGATAACTGTCTGACCATACATACAGTTACCAGAGAGGGAAGTACTAACATCTGGGTTTTCAAAGCCAGGAAGTTGCTTAGTGGTTTCCAAGAGTCTTATCTAGTACACAAATCTTCTTCCAAAAACTAAGCCTCAAAGTAAAACCTCACCCTCAGCATCTTTACACACCTTTTAGAGCCAGAAGGAATCACAACCCTTGAGAACCAGTATGTTATTAACCAAAGATGTGGGCCTTCCTACAAATCTTCCCAGGCCCATAACAGGTGGGGAAGATCTTCTTTACTCATATTATTCAATCAGAGGAACTTTATACTAAAATAAAAACAGCAAAAGATCCTACTTTACAACAACCAATTTTGACTATGCCTTTCCACAAGCCCTCACAACTGATATATTAAAGGTCTTGGTCAGATTGATGAACATTGTGTACAGACCTCTGTTCTGCTTCTAATATTTCTCCTAGAGTTGTCAGGCAGAAAATAACCATGTCGATTATTCCTTGGCTATTTTTGAAGCTGCACTGGCTCTCAGTTAAATGACTATCTTCCAGGTGAAGGATCAGTCTATTAAGGAGGACCATGGTAAGAATCTTGCCGGTAATGATCCCCTGTTATTGTCACAGGACAATCTGTTTGCTTTTCCTTTATAGAGATGGACAATGGAGCCAACCTCGAACTCCTAGGGAACAAACAAACTCCTCTTGCCATATAACCTGAAATATTTCAGTCAGCTTCTGTATGACTAGTGGATCCTCCTCTCTAATGATCTCTAATGGGATAGAATCAATTCCAAGCACTCTGCTCCACAAGAGGAGTCTAATGGCATTCAATACCTCTTCTTCAGTTGAATGTTCAGCTGGAGAGGAATTGACTTCAACCTGAGGTATATGGTCAATGGCTTCAGCAATGGTTGATGACAATCTAATGAGAACACTACAGAAGTGTTCAGCCCATCTCTCCAGGATCATGTCCTTGTCACTGATCAGTGTGGCTCTATCAGTACTGAGTAGTTGAGATGCAGCAGTGGTCTGACCCATAAATAGTCTTCATGACATCATGGAAGCACTTTGGAATGTTGCTGTTGGCATAATACTGAATCGGTTTTCTTTTTACTGAGTTAAGAATCCCACTTCTCTCTAAGCTTCACTTGAACTTTACTTTTGATGGATTTAAAGACTGCCTTCTTAGAGACAGACAAACTGTATGCTGGTAAAACCTATGGAGTTCTTGTTTTTCATTTATCGGCTTCTGAATTCATTTTCATCAAAACCATAATTTTCATCAAACCAATCTTAATGTTTGCAAGCATTCAGACCCATATGAGCAAATGTGCTGCTGTACATCAAGTCTGAAAGCTGCTGTAATGGTAAGTAAAGTAGGATCTTTAGCTGTTTTTGTTTTAGCATACTAAGTGCCTCTGTTTGAATCTTGCCTTTCTCAACCAAGAGTCTTTATCAGAAGTGAAGTATAGAAACAAGAGTTTCTTTAACTAGAAACAGTATATGTATTTATATTGTTAATTATCTAATGTGATTAAAGATTTTCCCCACCCATTAATGGGCCTAGGAAGACTTGTAGGGAGGCCCACAACTTTTGTTAATTTTCTAATGAGGGACTGTTTCTCAAGGATTGTGATGCCTTCTGGCTCTGAAAAGTGTACAAAGACTTTGAGGTGGTGGGGTTTTACTTTGGAGCGTGGTTTTTGGAAGTGTTTGTTTGACCAAATGAGACTCTGGGCAGCCAATAAGGAACCTACTGCTTTAAATACTCAGATATTAGTCAGGCAGTTGCATGTGTCTGTTGATTTGTGATGTATGTAATGTTAACTGTCAGTCTGGAAGCTCTGTTGATTTAGATTTCTCTGTATTTTCTCTGATTTTCAGGGTGCTAACTTTTTCTCCTGAACTAAGTGAATGATACATGTACTTGATTAAAGTGATTGTTGACCCCTTGAAAGTTGCTTTCTTTTTAGAAATGCAGGTCTAAGAACCTGTGATAACAGGCCTCCCTGTGTATGTCTGAGTGCTTACTGTTACAGCTACTAACACTTTTTCTGCTCCACTGTTGATTACTGTGTTGGACTCAGCTTTTCACCATTAGTAATGCTAGGAAAGGCATTCTAATCTGTTGACATTGAGTGTCCTGACAGTTGTCTTGCCTTGGGGCCCTCACTTTTGCTGAATGCAAATGTTTAGCATAGAGAGGCTAAGTCTATGATTGGTCCAGCACTCTGTACCACACATCACCTTCATCACTCTCTCTTCCTGCCTGTCTCTTCTACTTTCAGTGATTTAGTCTAAATGTTAGTGCTTGCTGCAAGGGTATATGCATGAAGTTTTGCTGGGTTTATGTAAGTGGAAGATAGTACTGGTGGTGAGAGAAGGTCATGAGATACACAAGTCTTCACTAATAGTGACCATTGCTGTTGCTGTTTCTGACTCCATTCCTCCTTCCTTGCCATGTCTGATAGTCTGTGCCTGCACACTGAATTATAAGTTTGTCCTCTTTTGATACATCAATGATGAGAATCTCTAGCTTTATAAAATTTTTCTTCGACCTCATCAGGGTTTGGGACATTGAGAGCATATGCATTGATGATGGTGGCATGGCTCTTTCCTGAAAGTGAAGGTCACACTGCCATAAGTCTGTCATTCACTCTTTTTTTGGAGGCATATAAGCCTGATGACTAGATTAGATCTGATTGTAAAATCTACACCAGCTTCATGGCACTGATCATCACAGAAGGCCACTCCAGAAAAACCATGTATCCAGTTCTGACTTCAATAAGTTGGCCTTCATTTTCCATCCTTGTTTCACTCAGGGCTGCTAGTTGGATGCAGTACCTAGGTGACAGAGTGGATAGAGATCCAGGCATGGCGTCAAGAAGAGTCATCTTCCTGAGTGTAAATCCATCCTCAGATACTTACCGGCTATTTGGGAAAGTTACTTAACCCTATTTGTATCCGTTTCCTCATCTGTAAAATCAGCCAGAGAAAGAAATGGAAAACCATTCCAGTATCTTCACCAAGAAAACCTTAGATGAGATCACAAAGAGTTGAACAAGATTGAAAAATAAACAACCAGACATTCTGAGTTCTCTCACAATAAGAGCTATTCATCTTTTAGATGCACTAGATTTCAAGTTGTCAATGAGAGTGTACATATTCCATGTACCATTGGTGAGTAGAATCATCTTCACAAAAGTTTTTATTCTTTTTTGTGTCTTTTAACCATGGGATGGGTTCCTTACCTGCCACAGTTAGCAGGCCATGGTTGGGTGAAACAGGCCACAAACCAGAAGGTGAGCAGTACAACCCCTTAAAAATACTGCTCAGATACCCAAGGGACTAACAAATCCCACTGCTGCTTAAGTCCAGTGAGAAGGAGACTCTATTCCCTGGACAGATGGTATATCTGCACCTGCTGCTTCATCATTTGCCACTGCTTCATCACTTTCACCACAGGTAAAGATAATAAAATAATAAAACAATAAAATGGTGAAATAGTAAAATTATAAAATAGTAGATGAGGGGTGATTTCTTGCTTGACTTGCACATGAACTGGATTTAAGTAAGGGAGAATTGTACAGTCATTGTCATTCTCTCTTCCAGAGTAATCAAAGCCCAGGGGAAAAACAAAAATCAAGAAAACTGATGAAGGCCCAGAATGAAGTGGATGACATTGGTGTATTTGATGTCGGACCAAGCTCTAAATGCTCCAGATGCCTGTTGGAACAAATGGCTCTCATCTGCCCATTCCGCTAGAGAAAGTCTTCACATACTTGGGGTATACATCCTTCTAATTCAATGATGAGTATGAAGCCTTTTGGTTACCTTCAACCTAGTTCAGTCAATCTTCCAAGACAGTTTTAATATGATTGGCTGCTACACATGCTACAGCTTCATGGAGCCACAGGTGAGAGCTGGGCAACAGGTAGACACCAAAAGTAACTGGCCAGTCCTGAAAAGGGTTCAGCAAACTCATGTACCAGAGGTGCCACTACTTTGAACACCCTATACAACCCATATTTCCATATTAGGTATGTTCCAAAAATACACATGCAAGAAACACAAGAAAAATAAAGAAATTTTAAAAAGTTATACTTGCATTCAGGCTCCATCAGTTCTTTCTCTAGAGGTGAATAGAACTTTTCATCATGTCATTCTGAATTGCCTTGAATCATTGGCTTGAAAAGAGTAGCTAGGCATCTTTACAACATTGTTATTACTATATACAATGTGCTCCTGTTTCTGCTTAATTTGTTTAGCCTCAGTTCATGTGCTTTCCAGGTTTTTCTGAAAGCATCCTGCTAGTCATTTCTTATAGCACAATAATATTTTGTCACATTCATATACTGCAACTTGTTTAGCCATTCCCCAATTAATGGGCATTTCCTCAATTTCCAATTCTTTGCCACCACAAAAAGGGTGGATATGAATATTTTTGTACATATAGGTTAGTTTGCATTTTTTAATCTCTTTGGATTACAGACCTACTAGTGCTAATACTGGGGCAAAAGGAATGCATAGTTTGATAGCCCTTTGGGCAAGTTGCAAATTGTTCTCCAAAATGGTTGAAGCAGTTCACATCTCCACCAACAGTGATTTAGTGTCTGAGTTTTCCCATGTCCTCTCTAATATTTGTCGTTTTCCTTTTCTGTCATATTAGCCAGTCTGATAGGTATGAGGTGGTAGTAACCCAGAGTTGTTTTAATTTGCATTTCTCTAGTCAATAGGGATTTAGAGCATTTTTTCATATGACTATAGATTTATTTATATATGACTATAGACTTTAATTTCTTCATTTGAGAACTGCCTGTTCATATACTTTGACCATTTGTCAACTGGGAAAAGACTCATATTCTTATAAATTTCTATA
The DNA here is from genome assembly GCF_028372415.1 of Notamacropus eugenii. Taxonomy (NCBI): domain Eukaryota; kingdom Metazoa; phylum Chordata; class Mammalia; order Diprotodontia; family Macropodidae; genus Notamacropus; species Notamacropus eugenii. Next base: position 306,282,372 of record NC_092876.1, read on the forward strand.
AACTAAGAAATAAATCATATAAATTTGACTCAGTTCTCTGTGTACTTCTGGGTATGCATGTGTATATGAAAAATGAGGCCTTTATCAGAGAAATTTGTTGTAAATTTTTTGACAGTTATGATTACTAACTGCATTTCCTTCTATCCTATGTTTTCCTTCTTTATCCTTTTCTCTCTCTCCCTCTCATTTTACCCTGTCCTTCCTCAAAATTGTTTTGCTTCTGACAGCCTTCTCCCTCAATCTGTCCTCCCTTTGATCAGTCCTACTTCCTTCTTTTAAAATTTTCGCCTCCTACTTCCCTATAAGGTAAGAACGATTTTTACACCCATCTAACGGTGTATATCAACCCCTCTTTGTGCAATTCCAATGAAAGTAAGGTTCACATATTGTCTGCCACTCCTCCCATCTTCCCCTTCACTGTAAAAGCTCTTTTGTATCTTATTTATGTGAGATGTTTACCCTATTCTACCTCCTTCTTCCAGTTCTGCTAGTATATCCCTCTTTCTCACCCCTTAATTTTAGTTTTTTAGACATCACCCCTCTTTTTCAACCTTTAATTTTATTTGTTTAGATATCATTCAATAATAGCCAACTCACACCTGTGTCTTCTGCCTATTTACACTCCTTCTAACTGCCTTAATAATTATAAAGTTCTCAAGAGTTACAAGTAATATCTTCCCATGTAGGAATGTAAATCATTTAACCTTATTGAATCTCTAAATGATTTCTCTTCCCTGTTAAACTTCTTATACTTCTCTTTAGTTTTGTATTTTAAAGAAAAATTTTCTATTCATCTCTGGTCTTTTTATGTAAAATACTTAAAAGTCCTCTATTTCAATGAATATTCATTTTTCCTCTTGCAGGATTATACTGAGTTTTGCTGGGTATGCAATTCTCAGTGGTAATTCTAACTCATTTGTTGTCCAAAATACATCCCAAGTCTTCCAATCCTTTAATGTTGCTAAATGTTGTGTTATACTGGCTGTGCTTCTATGATATTTGAATTGTTTCTTTCTAACTGCTTGCAATATTTTGTCCTTGACCTGAGAGCTCTGGAATTTGGCTACAATATTCCTGGGAGTTTTCATTTTGGGATGTCTTTTAAGAAATGATCACTGAATTCTTTCCATTTCTATTTTTCCCTCTGGTTCTAGAATATTAGGACAGTTTTCCTTGGTAATTTCTTTAAAGATGATAGCTAGATTCTTTTTTATCATGGCTTTCTAGTAGTGCAACAATTTTTAATTTTCTCTCCTGGATCTATTTTCCAGAAGTCATTAGTTTCCATTTGTCCCATTCTATTTTTAAGGAATTATTTTCTTCACTAAAGTTTTATATTTCCTTTTCCATTTGGTCCATTCTCCTTTTTTAAGGAGTTCTTTCCTTCATTGAAATTTTGTACGTCTTTTTCCATTTAGTCAATTCTACTCTTTAAGGAGTTCTCTCCAGTGAATTTCTGTGCCTCTTTTACCCTTTGACATATTCTTTTCTGCAAAGTTATTTTCTTTAGTATTTTATATGCCTCCTTTACCAAGCTGTTGACTTTTTTCATGATTTTCATTGATCTCATTTTTTTTTCCTTCTACCTCTCTTGCTTGCATTTTTGTTTCTCTTTTTTGAGCTCTTCCAGAAATTTTTGTTGAGCCTGGGACCAATTCACATTTGTCTTTGACCTTCTGCATTTAATTTGACTTTGTTGAGTTTGTGCTTTGATCTTCTCTGTTGCCACAGTAACTTTCTATGATAAGGTACTTGTTGTTTTTGTTTTTCATTTTTCCAGATTATTTCTTGACTTTTTACTTTTGTGTTAAATTTGTGCTCTGCTCCTGAACCACAGGGGGTACTGTTCCAAATTTCAGATTTTTGTGCAGCTGTTTTCAGAGATAGCTCTAGGAGTCTATATGTTTTCAGGTCTTCCAAGATGGTATGATATAAGGAGAGGTGTGGTCACTGCTTTCCTGGTCTGTGTTCTAGTCTGTGAGCAATCACAAAAACTCTTTTTCAATCTAGAACTGTGAGAAGGGTCCTTGCTCCCTTGTGACTGCACACTCTAATGTGCTACTATACTTCCTCATCCTGGGACTGCAACCCCAAAATACATATGGCCATGCAACAGAGTCCTGTACCCAGCACCAGCAAAGAGTCAACTGTAACCTCTCTCTTACCAGTTGTCTGACCCTGTATATGGACTGAGAACATCATAGCTATTTCTAGAAATATCCTTCCCTATTTTCCCTCCGTTTGCTAATTGCATCCTCTCTTATAAAAAAGAAAAACATCAAATATTGTGACCAGGCTTGACAATGTATGTAAGATTCTGCCCTTGAGGTCTTCCACCTCACTGTCAAATGGAGGAAGGAATGTTTTATTATCTGTTTTATAGAACCATTATTGTTTTGTTTTTAGATACTCAGAGTTAGAGTTCCTTTTATTTAGTCCTCCGGTTATTTATTTAATTTAGTTAGCCTTCTAGTTTAGTCTTCTCATTAACTCACCATTGCAAAATCACATATAAAATTTTCATCAAAAGTACTATCAAATATCAGCAAGGATATTTGCTAATTTTAGTCATGGTGCCAGGAAATAAGTGCAGCATTAGACTCTTCCCAAAGTTATGTTTGGGAACTGACTTCGTCTTTCTTCTTAGATAGCAAAATTGTTAATCGATTTACAATATATAGTAGGCTACTGATTAATCATGAGTCAACAAAAGGGAGCCGGTTAGAAAGGTTTTTGGTTTTATTTCTCCTGCCCTTGACTTCTAAGATAAAATGGCTTATCTACTTACTTCTTCTGGTCAAAAAGACAGCTTCTAGATGATAGTGTGCAGTTTGTACACATTTACTCTGCATATATTTTTGATGTTTGTATGTTCAGTAGTCTATAAGAGGCATCTACCTTGAGAGTTATTTTGCCAAATTAAGATTGTCCTATTTCAAAAAAAAATCTGCCAGTTGATCCCTACAAATACCCTACAAGAAATGCAAAGCAAATGTTATTTTTCTGATTTTACAGATGGAGAAAGTAAGGCCTCAGGCATTAAGTGAATTGTTCAAGGCTACACAAGCTAGTTAATAACACAACTGCTCCTAGAAGTCAGGCCAACTCTTTCCAAGTCCATTGCCCTCTCCTCTAGACTACATTGCCTCAGTTTCGTTCTTTTCACAACAAATTTGTCGTCTACTTCAGTTTTGCAAAATGTCTTTCTCTTAAGAGAGTAGGGGGAGATATTGACAGATAAATTTCTACATGATCCCTGAATAGAGGGGAAGAAGGGCAATTACAAGCACTGCAGAGTATACAAATAAATAGAAACTTTGAAACATGGATCCAAACAAAAGGTCTTGAGCTAGGGAAGGAAAGACAAAATGCGGAGAGGCACAAAAGACATCCCCAACCAAATGTTATTAAAGAGGGCCATTGCTGTGTGGTCCATAGGAAGAGAAGGCAGGAGCCTATTTTGTTAACATTGGGACCTAAGCTCAAGCGAGAAGAGAAGTCAAAAACATCCTTAAAGGTCAGACAGAGATCTTTTCAGTCCCTCCCTTTTTACACAAAAACACAGAACATCCTTTGGAGATATTGAGTTAAACTCTATCCTTTAGTAGTCTAACCCACCTCACCATGTGTTTTACCTCAAAGTATGACAAAACCAAAGAGGCACTTTATATTGTCTATGTTCTGTGCAAAGAGGTTATCAGAAAGGAATCACAAAAGGCATGTCATGTGAAAGATGCTTGCAGATTCAGTCAAAGGGACTAATGGACAGCACCAAATTCAAAATCAAAAAACAAACTAAAGATTCAGTCCAACATTGAATTGACTAGTGTCCTTGGCATTCCATGGACATAGCCTTAGGTATGAAGTCATGCAATTCAATTCAACAGTATCTGTCTTTTAGGCATCTACCCCCTTAGGCATTACTCTAGTTCCTAAATGTATGCATGCATGCATGTATGTAAGCATATATGTATGATGTGTGTCTACATGTGCACATGCTTTACACATGCATGTGTATATGTGTGTGTGTGCATATACACATATATGTACACACACACATATATATATATATACACATGATCCCCCATACAGATAGCATGAAAGAATTAGAAAAACAATCCCTGCTTTCAAGAGGACTATAATCTACTTAAGGGAAAGCCAAACATTCATAGAATGACTAATAATAATACCAGGGAATTGAATATGATTAAGTATCTAAAGCATGGCATAGAGTATTCATGCACTAGATATTCAAAGGAAGATTACAGTTGTCTGCAGTAGACAGACTTCATGACAGCAAGACTAAAAGGTTGAGTGGGCAAAGAGGAAGGAAGGAGGCCTTCCATTGTCATCTCATAGGAGTGTTGTGAGAAAGTATTTTGTCAACCTTAATACGTGTGTGTGTGTGTGTTATCAGTCTTGTTATTCCAGGTAAGAAAGGCAAGTACGGCAAGGAAAAAAGGTGAAAGTAAGAATGCCATGCTTCTGGAATAGCTAGGTCCACTCGTGAAATCCAAATTTAAAAAAAAAAAATAAGGTTTGTTCACTTTTACGAAAGCAATTTACTATCTGTAAAATGAGGTGGCCAGACTAAATTATATCTAAGGACCTCTCCAAATATAAATTTGTTATACTATGATCCCTAATAACGAACAAGGAAGAAGAGGTAGGAACTTAACTTCTTTTCATAATTAGGGTACCACAGGAAAAGATTTTATTAACATGTAAGTGAAGTAATAAGAGAATCTTATGAATTTCACACTAACTTGAGTCATACTTTCCCCTAAGAGGAGAGTGAAGGATGAAAGAAAAATATAGTATAAAATATGATAAAAAAAAAAAGAAGAAAGAAGGGGACTCAGAAAGGGAGAGGAAGGAGGATCAAGTAGAAGAAATGGCAGGTTCAGGAAAAGAATAGTCAAAAGCAAAATAAACAGATTAGAGAGGATTGTTTATGAAAAGGGGAAAAGTGAAAAAAGATAAAACCCAAGGATCTGAGTCTAAGCTTGGCAAAGAGGAGAAGAGGAAAGAATTGTGACTAGATGATTCAGCTACAGATAATTAGTGTAGAATTTTTTTTCTTCCTTTTTTGCTTTTTCATCTTAAAGAGAGAAAAGTAGAGCAAAGACAGATAATAATATGTGATAGGAGGAAAACATACCTTATTATTAAAACTGTGAATAGAAAGAAGACTAAACTGCCCATAAAATGTAGGAGAATGAAAGGATGTATCAGAAAACAAAAACCAACACTTTGTATTTTCAGGAAATACACTGAAAAAATAGAATCATGCAGACATAAGTAAAGAAGATCCTATTGCTCCTCAGCTGATGTTTTCAATAGGGAGGAGAAAATAATCAGAGATAAGACAATAGTAAAAATAAACATGTTTAAGAAAGACAAATAGAAACTAAATTATACTTTAAGGCACTATGGATTTTAAAAAAGCAACACCAATGTTAAATATGTATCTACCAATTTACATTAAAATCTAATTACTTGTAGGAAAAGCTTTCTGAACTACAGAGAAAAGTTGAGAGACCACTAAACAATATTCCCCTTCCAGACATAAACAAACAGAAAAAGAAATCGTGGATTAAAAATTCATATCAAAGAAAAAATAAACATGATGGACTTTTGACAAATATTGAATTAAAGTCACAAGAAATACCTATATCACTATATACATATATTTCCACACATATCTTTCTCACCTTTTCATGGCCCATAAGCACAGTTACAAAAATTATCTGTGTATTAGATATAAAACACTCATAATCATGCAGAATGGAAGATATGTTAATCATGATCTTTACAGAACATAACAAAATGAATTTTTAATCAATAAAAGAAATCCAAAGAAAGGATTTAATTATAAAATATGACTAAACAATGCAAAAGATACCAACTAACTACCTATAGAAGTAAAAAAAGACTAGAATGATAAATTAATCATTTATAAAAATACACAAAGCCAATTTCTGAAAAATCAAGGAAGAAATAAAATGGGGAAAATAAAGAACTATTAAAAAGAAAAATAAAGCTAATTAATAGGTATAATCAGGAGACCCCTCTCTACTTATCTATAGCTATAGTATACAGAAGGGAGCAGGTCTGGAACTGAGAGCCTCCTGGTAACACACTTGTCCTGGTACTTTCAGGTGAGCTATTTATACTGGCTTGGTGCTAACAGACTTTGTGAGTTGGGGTGATATTGCAACCTTGGATAGTTTCTCAGTTCCTTGGTCTTCGTATTGGCAAAAGGAGAGGTGACTGTTTCAGAGAGGACATGGGCTCAGTAGACTATAAATGGAAGTTACTCCACCCTTTAAGCCACTCTTTCTTCCTGTGTCCTGAGCAAGTGTGGCATACAACTCTGTTACCCTAGATATTCCATTAGGAATAGAAGAGGGGTCAACATTCTTCCTCACTCTAGAAGAAATGGAAGTGTTTGCCTGTGGCAACCAGTATATGTGCTGGATTAGGGGATCTTGATCTCAAGGCTGCTTGCTCTTCTGCTTTGTGATTCATTTCTGAACATAGATTACTAAACGGCAACACTGAAATGGGCTTTGCTAGCTTTTGGAGTCAACCTTATAAGTCCAAGAGGTCAGGATCCCCTGGGTCCTTTTGTCAGAGTTTATTGGCAACAGGAGTGTTTTGCATCTATACCCTTCTTGGAGAAGATTGCCAAGATACCAATAAACTACCTACAGTTTTCTGCTTCAACACCCAATGCCAAATCCTACAGCATTGGGCAATTACATGTGGTACACCAGAAAGGACCAAGACAAATATGTTACTGTGTCACTAGAAGGGATACAGCACTATGCATGTTTCATGGCATATAACGTAAGGTGGGGTCAGAAGAGGTTTCCTGTTTATACCCATTATATTAAGGGACACACACACACACACACACACACACACACACATATGCATGCAGCACCTTCTCTGCAACTTATAATCTTAAAAAAAGTTGCCTAGAGCACTGAAAGATTAAACATCTTGCCCATGGTAACACAGTTAATATGTATAAGAGAGAGGTCTTGATTTCAGGGCTGCCTCACAAAATGATGAGTTCTCTACTGCTGAATGCTTTCAACACTCACTGGATGACAACTTGTCAGAGATGTTGTAAAAGATATAAGTGTACTGGAAAATATTTGCCTAGAGACTTTTAAGGCCTCTCTTCTAGCTTTAAGACTTTATGATTGTAGGTGGAACATATAATAAAAGAAATGCAACCAGCTTTGGATTACTTAGATAATAGGTGAGAAGATAGGGAAAATATGTTTTTTTTTCCTTCTACTGAAATACCAAACAATTAGCCTGAGAGTCAAGACACGGTCATCTCAATACATAAATGAGTAAAAAAAAACATTCAGAGTTCCTTGAGAAAAAAAAGTAATTGATACCATCAGTGAAGCTCAAAAATAATCAAAATCAAAGTGGAGATCAAAGTTTTCACTGAGAGAAAGAGTAAACTTGCAAAGAGCAGAACAGTAAGGTACCAGACAGCAGGGATTTTTAATGAGCTATATATAGTAATGAGCATAGTTTCACTAAAGGCTTCTTTCTCCTTGGAGAAGAGGAATCAGCACTGGCCTCCAGGGAGGATAGGGAAGAATAATGTGTCATGAAAAACTCTGAAGCAAGAAGTTACCAGATCAAGAATTAGACTTGGAGCTTTGGGGACAAAAGTTATCATCTAGGAACAAAGTCCTTGGCTCACCATTACCTCCCCGTTGCCCACAAAGCCATAAGTGCATAGAGTGTTTAAGTGATACTGAAAGCAAAAACCCAAATGCCGTATAGTTCTAAGCCTAGCAAGTGATCTCCTTCCCATTTTAGAAAAAGGAGAAACTGAGATTTCCTGGAAAAGTCAAATGATGTCCCACACCGAAGCAGTGATAGCTTATTCCATGGCAGTATGCTGTTCACTCCCTGTCTTTCCTATCAGAGGCAGTAGGAGATAAAAGAAATAGTCATAGTTCCAGGAAAGATAGGTTTGACCTCACTAACCTCTCTGAGTTTCATTTTCCTGTCTATAAAAATGGGTGTGATAATAGTTGCATTTCTTGTTATTTAGTCATTTTAGTCTTGTCTAACTCTTGAAGACTTGAAATCAAATCCAGCCTCAGATACTTGCTAGCTGTGGGACAATGGGAAAGTCACTTAACCTTGTTTGTTTTAGTTCCTTATCTGTAAAATGGTCTGGAGAAGGAAATGACAAACCACTCTTGTATCGTTGTCAAGACAACTCCAAATAGGGCCACCAAGAGTCAGACACCACTGAAACAACTGAACAACAACAAACTCCACTATCTAGTGAGGTAGGAGGGAGAGAGGAAAAGGAACCATAACAAGACAGAACTTCAATACATTAACCATCTAATACAGAATAAGTTATTCATGTATGGCATGACTAGACATAATCTGAAGTCTGGCTCACCCTATTCCCAAGGGAGACTGGGAGTATTCCCAAGGGAGACTGGGAATTTTTTTTTTTTTACTTTTTTGAGGAGTAAGAAGAAGTCCATGGTAGAATGCTCACTCCTTCACTCTCTTATTTCTAATGAGTGCATTGACTAGAATTTTATCTCTTTCCTTACACCTCAAATATTTGTAACCAAAGAGCATGATGCTGTCTTTTAGGGTTCTAGAATAAAATTCACTTTCCTTGGTTAGAGTAATAGGAAGGGTGACATTTAGATTATTCTTACCAGCTTAACTCTCTCACATCAAATGCTTGGGACACAAAAAACGGTCTCACAAAGTGAGATCCAAGCAAACAGTAAAAGAAATCAGAAAAATTATACACATTAGAATAGACAATATAATACACAAGAGTAAATTAATACTTTGTCTTGACAGTGAGATAAGAAGTCTTAGCCCAATCAAGGAGAAAATGATCTCACCAGGAAAGCTCATTCGTAGCTATCTCTGAGAGTGCTAAAAATCAAATAATAGGCTGTGGAGGAAGAACTTGGCTCATCTAATTTTCTATGAATCCAGGGAGATTTCTCATCTGCTATTCAAAAGTTTGGGTCTTAATTTTCTTTTTATCTCTCCACAAATGCAAAATGTCATGGGATCGGAATTCTTTCAGCCAATCCTAACTCCCATCTCCCTCTCCATATTACAACATGCAGTATCACAGGGCTGTCCTTCAGGGAACTGTGCCATGCTGCCTTTCGGTGAAGTGTTAAAAGTATTCAAATTAAACAGAAGATATTTTTTGAAGGGAGGAGAGAAGTAATAACTTAAAGATCAGAAAAGGCCTCATGTAGCAGGTGGCACCTAACATAGTCCTTGAAAGTAGCTAAGCATTAGAAAAAGGAGAGGTGAAAAGGTTAAATATTCCATGATTTATAGCAGCTGTATACATAAAACAGAATTCTTTGAATATGCTTTTAAGTACTATACACTTATCATAGTACCTCATATGTGCTTTTTCATATGATTCTCATAAATTCTCTTTAAATAAGGTAGAACAGGAATTATTTTCTCCATTTTACAGATGAAAAATGAGATAATGATTAAATGTTCTGTATCTAGATGGCAGAACTAAAAATTAATGGATAGAAGCTATAAGAAGACAGATTTTGGTCATGTATAATAACTTTCACACATTTCAAGTTGTCTAAAAGTGGAATGTTACCTTCAAAAGTGGTGAAATCCCACTCACTAGAAGTATTCCAGCAGTTCAATCATCACCTATCAGAAATTGGTGGAGAAGATTTTTTTTTATTTTTATTTATTTTCTTTTTTATTTGTTTGTTTATTTGTTTATAGTTTTAAAGATTCATTTCCACAAGATTTTGAGTTCCAAATTTTCTCCCCACCCCAAGGCTCCATGCATTCTGATTACCCCTTCCCCCAATCTGCCCTCCCTTCTATCACAGCCCTCTCTTCCCTTATTTCCACTTTCTCTCTTTTCTTGTAGGGCTAGATAGATTTCTATACCCCATTACCCATATTTTTTTATTTTCCAGTTACATTCAAAAACAATTCTCAACATTCGTTCCCAAAACGTTGAGTTCCAACTTCTCTCCCTTCCTCCCTCCCCACCCAACCCCACTGAGAAGGCAAGCAATTCATGTGTAGTCAGGTAAAAGACTTCCATAATAGTTGTGTTGTGAAAGACTAGCTATATTTCCCTCCATCCTATCCTGCCCCACCCCCCAATTTATTCTCTTCTCTCTTTTGACCTTGTCCCTTGTGGAGAAGATTCTTGAAAGGTACCTTGGATAGTCTAACACTGAAATAGTGAATATAACTCCTCCTTTTAATTAAACATAGCCTGAATCCACATGAATAATGATGTCCCAGAAACAGAGTTCCCTTGGCTAAAGGATTTTTTGCCTCAGGTCTTGTTCTCTAGCTTCAGAAGTAGATTCTTCTGGTCAAGACTTCTCTTTGTTGAAAGCAGTGTGTAGTGCCTATCAACTGAAGAAGTTCTATTCTCTCCACAGGAATCACGTGCCATCTCCTCTATCCTTCACCCCCAGTTAATTGAAGTTACTTAATTGGGACATTGGGACATCATTTGGAAAGTGTGTGGTAGACATAGTATAGAATTCAGAGTCAAAAGATTTGGGCTTAAATGCTTACACTGCTCTACTCTCTCTATGTGATCATGGTGTTTGAAAATTCTTTAGTTTCTCTTACAATATGGAAATAAACCACTAACAATCCCTTACTCTTTAAAACCTGGCAAAGCAATTTTTAGTGTGGGCCCCTCAAGGATTCATGACCTTTTCAACGGGTGAATGCAACCAAATGCAACCACCCGAAGTCTGAAAGGGGAAAAACTTTGACATTTTATTGTCTAGGGATCTTACAAGCTATAATTTCATCCAGTGTGCTGAAAGGACGCAATTGATTAAGGGTTCTGCCAGTCAACTCAACTCAATTGCCCTGATACATAAGGAAACGAATTTATTGCTGTCAGAAATTTAACACAGACAAAAATGTAAAAACTAAGGAACTAAGAAAAGTGGTTGCAACTACATCTAGTCCATATGATCTTGGAGGCTGAAAAACCTTTCTCAGCTCTACACAGGTTTTTGCAGCTTTTATAATCAGATTCTATACAAAAGACAAGACCTGGACAAGACAAGGGTTGAAAGGAATTTTTAAACTCAGAATTAGATCCAAAATTTGGATCTGGGAACTCAAGCCCAGAATACATAATTCAATTCAAAGAATAGTTTTTTTTTAGATGACTAATTAGTTCTTAACTAGAAGACTGAGTAGTAATAAAAGAGTTAAAAATTATCCCCTGAGATTGCCAAGCTAAGAGCCCACAAAACACATACCTGGATCCAAAAGCAGTTACACATTAGGAAAAGACCTGTGGCAGCAACAGTAGAAGTGCTTATCAAAGAAAATCAGTAGTAAAATTCTCCAGCAGCAATGGAAATATTTAACAGAGAATAGTATGGCAAGGATGATAGTGAAGTAAATAACCCCTCACCAGTTGGAAAAAGATGCTGATTGAATTTTATCATCAGAAGGCATCAGCAACCCTAAAGAAAACACAAATTATATCAGATAAGCATGTGACCTGGCTAAATGTGTCCTTACAATGAATAGTCCCTGGTCAGACATATTCCCTGGATATGTCCTCTTCTTCCCTGGTGTTGTGGTAATCCTTAGGAGAGAGCACTACTTGCTGTGTATGTGGCAGCAAGGTTGAAGACTTCTTTATCCCATATATTGTCATGCTATTTAACCAAATAATTTTGTTTTGTTTTGACTTAATATCTGCTCTCGTTGGCTATTAAATGAAATTTGTTCATAAGGACTCAAACATGATTTGAACCAAAGTTAACATTTGAGGGTAAGGGGAGATCTCCGTCTAAGGGAGCTCTCAGATACTATATGTAAAATGAAGGAATGGAACTAAAGGATTTTTCTCCTTTGGTGATTTAATCACCTCCCAAGGATTCAACTAATTTTTTCACAGATACACATAAAGATAGAGATAGAAAACCTGTCTCTCTCTAGAATTTCAATCCAACATAGACAGCTTCCTGTCAGAACATAAAAACCTAGATGTTCCATCAGCAACTCAAACTCAAAGTGCCCAAACCAGAATCCATTATTTTTCTTCTTAAACTCACCTCTTCTTCAAATTTCCCTATTTCTTTTGAGAAAATTGCCATCTTCCTAGCTGCCTAAAATATTTATAGCAGTTCTTTTTGTAAATATAGGTCTTTTTCCTTTTTGTTTTTATTTCTTTTGGGATACAGACCAGGTAGTAGTATTGGTAGGTCAAAGGGTACGTATGGATTTATAGCCCTTTGGGCATAGTTCAAATTGCTTTCCAGAATGGTTGAATCAGTTCACAATTCCACCAACAGTGCATTAATGCCCCTTTTTCCCCACATCTCTTACACCATTTGTAATTTTTCTTTTGCTATTCCATTATACAATCTAATAGGTATGAAGCAATACCTCAGAATTGATTTAATTTGCATTTCCCCAAGCAATAGAGAATTTTTTTTCCTATAACTACAGACAGTTTTGATTACTTCACATGAAAACTGGTCATATCTTTTGGTCATTTATCAAAAGAGGAATGGCTCTTGTTTTACTTTATAAATTTGACTCAGTTCTCTATATGTTTGACAAATGAAAACTTTATCAGAGAAACTTGCTTCAAATTGTTTTTTCACAGTTACAGTTGCTAACTGTATTCCCTCCATTTCTGTTTCCCTTTCTTTTTATTCTATTCTCTCTCCCTTTTCACCCTGTTCTTCCTCAAAAGTGTTTTACTTCTGACTACTGCCTCTTCCAATTCTACCCTTCCTTCTATCACACACACACTCCTCCTCTTTTCCTCTTCTCTTTCCACTTTCATGTAGGGTAAGATAGATTTCTACACTGAATTGAGTGTGTATGTTATTCTGTCATTAATTCAGTTCTGATGAGAGTAAAGTTCACTCACTCCTACTACCCTCCCCACCTCTTCTCCTCCACTATAAATGCTTTTTCTTACTGCTTTTATGTAAGATAATTTGCCCCTTTCCCTTTCTCCCAGTGCATTCTTCTCTCTCCCCTGAATTTCATTTTTAGATATCATTCCTTCTCATTCAACTCAAAACTGTGTTCTGTGTGTATGTGTGTGTATACACACACACTTTATAGCTGTTCTAAATATGAGAAAGTTTTTATGAGTTACAAGTATCATCTGAGCATATAGGAAAGCAAACAATTAAACATAAAGTCCCTTATGATTTCTCTTTCCTGTTTACCTTTGTATGCTTCTTTTGAGTCGTAGATTTGAAAGTCACATTTTCTATTCACCTATGGCCTTTTCATCAAGAATAGTTGAAAGTCCTCCATCTCATTCAGTGTCTATTTTTCCCCTGAGGGATTATACTCAGTTTTGATGGGTAGGTGATTCTTGGTTGTAATCCTAGCTTCTTTGCCCTCCAGAATATTGTATTCGAAGCCCTTGGTCCTTTAACATAGAAGCTGTTAAATCTTGTGCTAAACTAATTGTGGCTACACAATACTTGGATTATTTCTTCCTGGTTGCTTGCAGTATTTTCTCCTTGACCTGGGAGCTCTGGAATTTGACTATATTGCTGGGAATTTTCATTTTGGGATCTCTTTCAGTAAATAATTGGTGGATGCTTTTCATTTCCAGTTTACCCTTTGGATCTAAAATGTCAGGACATGTTTCCTTGATAATTTCATGAAAGATGATCTCTAGGCTCTTTTTTTTATCATGGCTTTCTGGTAGTCTAATAATTTTTAAATTATTTCTCTGGATCTACTGTCCAGGTCAGTTAATTTTTCCAGTGAAGTATTTCACATTGTCTTCTATTTTTTTCACTATTTTGATTTTCTTTTATTGTTTTTTTGATTTCTCAGGAAGTCATTAGTTTCCATTTGTTTGATTCTATTTTTTAAGAAATTATTTCCCCCCCTGATGCTTTGTACCTCCTTTCCCATTTGACCTATTCTGTTTTTAACGAGTATTTTATTGATTGAATTTTTATGCTTCTTTTTCCATTTGACAAATTCTGCTTTTCAGAGTATTCTTCTCCTTGTTGATGTTTTTCCACCTTTTTTATCATTTGGCCTAGTCTGTTTTTAAAGTGTTATTTTCTTCCATGTTTTCTTGTGTGTACTTTACCTGTTAGCTCTTTTTTCATGATTTTCTTTCATCATTCTCATTTCCTTTCCCAATTTTCCTCTACCTCTCTTACTTGACTTTCAAAATACTTTTTGAGCCTTTCCATGACCTGAGGCCAATTCATATTTTTCTTGAGGCTTTAGATATAGGAGTTTTGACTTCTTATCTTCTTTGGAGTGTGTTTTGATCTTTCTTATCACCATAGTAACTTTCAATGATCAGAATATTTTCTATTATTTACTCATTTTTCCAATCTATTTCTCAACTTTAAACCCATTGTTAAAGGGGAGCTCTCTCCAAAGTGTATCCAAGAGGGTACACTGTCCCAAACTTCAGGGGTTTGTGCAGCTCTTTTCAGAGATACTTGTAGGGTCCTGCAAGTTTAGAGTTTTTTCAAAGTGGTATGATCTAAGGAAAAGTGTTTACTACTCTCCTGGTCTATGCTCTCTGCTGGTCTGTGAGGGACCACAAGCACTGTTTTCTGACTTGAAGATTTACAAGGATCACTACTCTACTGCAGCTTACAAACTGGTGTGCTAGTGCCCTGAGACTGCCATGCAGGACTGTAGCTCAGATCTGAGTATGGGCAGAGGAGTCCTGCTCCCAATGCCAGCAAAGAGACCCCTATAATCTCCTTCTGACTAGCTGTTTAATCACCTCACCATCTGTGGCTTGAGAATTCTGGAAGCAGCTGGTGATGATGATTCGATGGCTCCCCAAAACTGTTCCTGGTTTACTTGGGCTGGGTCTGTCCATGCTCACCCAGTGTGACTGACCTTTCTGCCCAATTCTCAGTAGTCTCTGACTGGAAAAGTATTCCACCTTGTCATTTGTGGGTTCTGCTGCACCAGAAATTGTTTTATGGGTTTATTTAAAGGTGCTCAGAGGGAGTTTGGGGAGAATTCAGGCAAATAGCTGCCTTTTCTTCTACATCTGCATCCAAAGAGAAGATTCTTAAAGTACATGTATGACTAAATCATTCTCTTGCTCAAAAACTTTAAACTACTCCCTGTTGTACCTAAGAGAAAATAAAAATTCCTCAATGTGACATTTAAGGATCTCTACAATCTAGTTCCGAACTTCCTAGTCTAAATTATTCCTGCCTTCCATCACAAACTCTAACTTCTAAACAAATGATTACTAATTTTTCCCTTAAATTGATAGTCTTTCCCTACATATAATCAAAAAAAATTTCTCCCTTCTCTATAATGTGCTCCTTACACATAAGTACTTTTCAGAGGCCTTATCTGTTATCATGTATTAGCTCAAGTGGCTTACCCTCTAGGAACCTATAAGAAGTTATAAGGTGCAGCCAGTGAGAACTTTTGTTTTTACTGGAAATATTGAGAATGCCTGTGCATGATATCCACCAAAACTAAAAGTATATCACAGAATTATAGAATCTCTGAATTGGATGGTACCTCAAAGGCCATGCAGTCCATCCTGTATCTGAACAAGAATACTTTTAAATGATTCCAGGAAAGAGGAAATTCATCTTTTGCTTGAAGTCCTTGGTTGAAGAGGAAGCCTCTTGAGGCAGCTCATTATACCTTTGGGTTGTTCTAATCACTAGGAAGTTTTTCTTTCCTTTAAGCCTGAATCTGCCTCTTTTTAAACTCCTACATCCTAGTTCTCTCTTCTAGGATCAGGGAGAATAAAGTTAATCCTTTTTTCCATAACTCTGAAATGCTTGAATTCTCATACCAGGGGTGGAGAACATGAGATTTTCTGGCCAAACTTGATCTTCTAGGTCCTTGAGTGTGGCCTTTTGACTGAGTCCAAGTTTTACAGGACAAGTCTTTTTATTAAGAAGATCTGTTCTGTGAACTTTGGATTCAGTCAAAGGACCATACTTGAGGACTTAGAGAGTCACATGTGGTCCTGAGACCACAGGTTTCCCACTCCTCCCACATACTTTTTATGTCTTCTTTTAACATTTTCTGATATTTTTATATTCATTTGACACATTGGACCATCATGGTGTTCTCTGGGAACAGTGGATAATCAGAAAGTCTGGTTTTGAAAATTCAGAAACTAACTTTTTTTGCTTTTGATTTGGTAAAATATGTATTAGAAATCATTCTATCAATACTCAGGTTTTTGTATTTTTTATTTGAAATTTAAATACAAAATAAGAAAAGAAAAAAGAAACAAATACTAAAACTGAAATAATACAAAAGAAAAAGGAGAAAAATGCGTTGCCATGTACACAGCAGAATGTGAGAAAGGATTCAAAATATATAGTAATAAATTGCCCTTTCAAGAAATCCTGTGTAATAAATACTACACATTGTGTTGAGAGCTGTCCATCTTTTCTTTGCTTCCTTGTAAGTTGTCTTTTGTTCTCTGCTGTGCACTTTT
Organism: Notamacropus eugenii; assembly: GCF_028372415.1. Lineage (NCBI taxonomy): Eukaryota > Metazoa > Chordata > Mammalia > Diprotodontia > Macropodidae > Notamacropus > Notamacropus eugenii. The sequence goes on from NC_092876.1 coordinate 306,298,888, forward strand.
AAATTTATTCTTTTTTTCCTCCTTTCTCCTTCACCCAGAAGGCTAAAATTAAGCATGGAAATATATACATATATATGTACATATATATACACACACATATATACATACATACACTCATATACATATATAGTGTGCACGTATGCATATATATGTATATCTACATATAATTTACATATTCATATATAAATAGTCATATAAACACATATGCATGTACATGTATGCATACATATATACATGCATAGACATATAAGATACATACACCTCTCTATATATAGACTTACATGTACATATACTGAAATGTCAATAATTATAGTCATATATGTGAACTATCTTTTGACCACTTACTATGTACTCAGCTGTACTAGTTGCAGTGATGTGGATTATTAAAGGTATATTAGATGCTCTCCAGCTGGGAAAATTCATTTACACACACACACACACACACACACACATACACACACACACACACACACACAAACACACACTCATATACATACCAGAGTAATGAGAGGATATTTTGTGAAGTGCCAAAAAGCTTTTATATTTAAGGAGGAATTTTAAACATATATGTGTATACATAAATTATATTTTCTTTTTTAAGTTTAATCTCTGTTTCTTTTGGATATAGTTGAAAAATGAAAATAGTTATTAGAAAACATATCCTATAGGTCACCTTGACACTGGAGAAAGTGAGTTTTTTGAATTACATGGAAAGAGACATTTTCAAAATTCTACTCTGAAAGATTGTATTGCTCAGGCACTTGTAGCATTACATCATTTTCTTGTAGCCTATAATCTTGGTAACTCTAATATTTTCCAACCTGCTTCCAACCTATGGCCTCCATATCATACTTCAAGAGCCACTGTCCCACAAATATCATTAGCCTCCTTTTACATATAAGGAAACTAGAGTTCATAAAAGCTAAGTGGCTGGCCCACAATTATCCAGATAATGTTGTAGAAAAGATTGGAACCCAGGTCTTCCTGACTTTTACTCCAGCACTCCTCTATACTATATTGGCTCTTGAGGCTCATTATTCATTTAGGGCCCACACTATTAGCTTATCTGTCTTTACCTAATAACATCTGAGGGGTATGAGAAACTTATAGAAACTGTATTTTTCTAAGAATGTCAATGAGAGCAGGCATGGAGGAAAGTAGTTGTCATATTTGAGTTTTCAAGGCAATATGAATTACTCACACAGTCATAAAAGCAGAGAGAGAAGGAGGAATGCCTCAGAATAAAATAAAGAGGGTGACAGATGGAGCTGGAGGGCCAAGGGGAAAACCTGTGGTGTGGTAGTTACCTAATCTCCCAATGAAACAAGATATCAATTTCAGAACCATGGATAGCAATATATTCCCAGATGAAGGTCCAGTAGCTATAAGTTCTTAGAACTCATTGAAGGTACAAGTTAGGGGGCCAGTCTAAAGTAGATAGGCCCTGAAGGAGAAATACTATTATCTTACATTAAAAAAAAAAAAAAAACATTGTAATGTTTAAAAAACACTTTTCTTACAACAACCCTGTTAGATAAAACACATTTTAAAAATAAGTTTTATTGATAGTCTTTGTTTTCATATCATTTACATTTCTCAGTGTACCCTTTTCTCTTCTTCCTCCCAGAGAACTATGTCTTGTAATAAGACAAATCTAATGTATCCAGTTTTCTATACACCTGCCCCCATCAAAAAAAGTGAGAAAGTACCTTTTTATATTTTTTCTGAAGAGTCAAGCTTGGTATCATAACTATGCCAGCCAGATATATCCGTTTCCCTGCGGTCTCAATGTTAACAAAGGATTGGCAAGGGAGTACTAGAAGCTGCCTGCTCTGCCTATGCTTAAGGTCAGCCCTATGACTCACATTGTCTAGTGGAGGGCTTTGCACACAGATGCTTAGGATAGAACTCTGGCTGACCCTAGTGACTTTGATAGTTTGTAAAATCAATAGAGTTTGTTTGTTTTGTATAATAGTGCAAAAATATGAGGGCTGCTTCTCTCAACCTATTTACTAATAACTATTTGTATTTCTTTTGTCTATGCCAAAATCAGACCACTTCTGTTTGGATCTCATTTCATTAGCTGGCCATTTTTCCAATACATGGTCAACATGACTTAGCATTTCTGATTCAGAAGAATTCAATAAGAATTTACTAGAAACCTACTACATATAAGATATTATGTTCATTTTGGACACGAAAAGATGGAACAAAACAGCTCCTCCTCAAGGAGCTTACATTTAACAGAATTTTCTATTTCCCAACAGGGAAATAGAACAGGTACACTTAAAAGGCATACAAAGTAATTCAAGTTAATTAAAAGAGATAGCTAATACTAATGCTGGGAGAATTGTAAAAGGTCCCATGTGGAAAGGTGTCCCTTGACCTGAATTTTGAAATTTCCAAGGAATTCTAAGCTGGAAAGGTGAGGAGAGAATGTATTCCACCTATGTAAAATCACAGAAGTGATGAACAGGAAATAGCAAGCCAATTCAACAGGAACACACAGTATAGGAGGAAAATAATATGAAATAAGATTGGAACAACAAGATTATGGAGAGCTTTAAATACCAGGCTAAGGATTTTTTATTTTATCCTGCAGGCAATAGGTAACCAGTAAAGATTTTGAAATTTCTCTCCCTCAACTATCAATCATAGGTTTCCTCAAGTTTGCTCTTGGCTGGTAGCAAATAAGTCTATTAAGAGCTTCAAAGTCTGGACAAAAACTAATGCCAATGAAGATTTTGCAGTTCAAAAAGACAAACTTTCATAGAAAACTTCCATTCCAGTTCCAAATTAGTGACACATCATTTTTGTCCTGCCTGCCAAATGAGGGAGGAAAATCTGTCACCCATTTCCCTAAGGAACAAAAATCAGCTGTGACAGCATACTTTTAAGAGCAGAGAAGAAAAAAGAGGGTTAGGGAAATTAATTTTTATTATTTTATTACTTATATTAATAATGGGATCTTCATATAGATAAAATGATAATATTGGTGATAGTGATGTCTGAAAAGACCATGGATTATGAACTATCATAAGTGTCTAAGTTATTATTTATTCTATTGTTTTCAGAATTGAGAGCGTTCAGAAAAGTTATACAACATTTTCTGACTTGCAAATTTGGATAATGAAAGGGCCAAGTATTTCTGCAGAGTTCACTCCAGCTTTCTGAATTCCTAGGCGAGGCAATATTTAGGGAAGAACTTCCCTGAAAAAAAAACATTTTCACAGAATTTTCAACTTGAAAAGCTAGTTGGAAAAAAAGAGGTAATATTGGATACTTCAGCATTTCTATTTCCAGGCTTAAACAGAGCCCAGAGGGACAACAGATACCAAACAAGGAAGGCAAACAAACGAAAACAGATACAAAATTCAGAAGCTATGCCTAGTGGACGCCTGACGCCCAAGATGGGAGTCAGACAGCAACTACTTATCTTCTGATTCAGACCCTCTATAGACAGACAAGAAGATCAAAGGGGGAAAAAAATTCTCCAATGTCTTATGCTTTAAAACTAACCAAGAAAAATCTAAAACATTCCTGCGGGAACCCGTTAAATTCAATCACTGAAAACCCTATTGAAGGTCCTGGTAAATTGGATTCTGCCAGACCTGCTTTGTAGAAGGTATATGACCCTGACTGTACTCACCAAATACAATATTCTAGGTCTGAAAAGTGGAAAGAGTGTTGTTTGCAATCACAGAGGACTTGAGAGAGGGCAAAGGCAGGAGCAGAGCTTTCTGACAGTACAACTAACTAGATGCCAACGTTTTAGGGAGAGGGAATGGGGGTGGTAGGGTCTCATGCTGCTGCCTTTCCTTCATTTGGCAAGAGAAGTTGTTACTAAAGAATAAACCCAGGGCTTGAATAAATGCAATCAACACACTAGGCCTGGCTCCCTGGCAAAGATATCCCTTCTACATTTTCATACATCCCTTTCAGGGGGCACGTGGTAACATCACTTTACCTTCAGTTGCTCTGAGGCTTCCCTGAATACAAATTTCCACCAGATTTCAGGAAAAGGGCTGTGACTTTCCCCTTAACTTATTCCTCCTTTAAGTAGACACAAGCTAGAAAGGAGTAGACTCATGCAGGTAAGCACCATCCTGTGTGGTTCTGAACCTTCCTCATAGTTTCTGGATCACATCAAGAAGGTGGGGGTGGGGAGCAGAGTTGGACTGCAAAATTGTGAAGCAAGCCAGGTTAGCACTGGACCTCACTCATGGGAGACCTTTTCTGGATGTCTCTCCTCCCTTAGAACTAATCCTCTGCTCTACTGCTAATGTATTAAGTGAAAAGCAATTTGTCAGTATGAGGAAAGCTTTCCCAAGAATATTTGCATTCTCAAATGAGATATTTTTAACCACAAATCTAAAGGGCTCATATGAACATTATAAAGGTTAGAGGTATGAGTGATAGAATACACATCTGCACCGTTAATCCTGAACTCACACCAGGTGAGCAGGGACCTATTTATAACTAACATTTATGTGGAACCTACTATGTGCTAAGCAATATGCTAAGCACTTTACCAATATTATATCATTTGATCCTCACAACAACTCCAGGAAGTAGGTGCTACTATCGTCCCCGTTTTTAGAATGAGATAACTAAGGAAAATAGAGGTTAAGTGACTTGCCCAGGGTCACATAGCTAATAAATATCTGAGGCCAGATTTGAACTCAGTTCTTTCTAACACCAGGCAGACCTATTGCTCTATCTACTGAGCCATCTATTCCATTTCTAAGTCCAGCCTTATATTTAGCAGGGTGAGTATGAATAAAGCTGTGACAGAAGATTTATCTTATTATACATTGACCTTCAAGGTGCTCTGTTTTAGCTATGTTTCTCAGGACAGTGAATATAGATCTGTTACATTCAATCACTATAATAAATGAAATATGTCTAAGGACTTCTAAATCAAAGTCAAGTCAGCAAGGCTTTGTTAGGGATCTGCTACCTGCAGGGCAACGTGCAATAAGGCCAGAGGTGTCAAACACATGGTCAGCAAGCCACATGCAGCCCCCAGCACTACTGAATGTGCCTGAACTAGAATAAAATGTGATTGGGAAATATGTGACAAAATGAATTAATAAATAAAAAAGAAATTATACAAACATGTGGTTTTCTTAGTCAATACATAACCCACAGATATCCTTGTGACTGATTTAGTGGCATCCCTTTCTAACTGAGTTTCACAACAGTGGTATAGATGACATATAAAGTAATGTAATGTAATATAATATAACAGCATAACATAATATAAGATAAGATATATAAAATATAGATGACACAAAGAAGGTCTATGGGTTGTTATCTTTACACTATTAAATTATACAACATAGGTAGATGTGAAATAAACATGGGAAGGGCTAAGTAAAAATACCTTTCTTCCCTAATAGAGTTCAAAATCTGCTGTGGTGCAGTGGTACCAGAACTAGAATTAGAGTCAGAGAATCCAGGTTTAAATCCTGGGTCTATTATTCACTTATTGTATAATCTTGCGGGAAATCAGCCCCTCTAGTCCTTAATTTTTATTTTGTCTGTAAAATGTGTGAGATAGATATCCTTTAAAGTCCTTTTTTGCTCCAATTGTTGCTCTGAATCCTATTATTCTTCTACATCTTTTAATATTTTATTGTAATTTCTTCATAAATGTACACAGAAAGTTAAACTGCAATTAAAAGGGCCCTTGATTGGGAATACAAGGACATGGGTTCAAATCCTGGCCTTCAGTTTAATATTAATTGTGAGCAGGAGGTCGCTAAATGTGTGACCCTGGGCAAGTTGCTTAATCCTATTTGCCTCAGTTGCATTATCTGTTACACAAGCTAGAGAAGTAAATAGTAAGTCACTCCAACCAATATCTTTGCAAAGAAATACCCAAAGGAAATCACAAAGAATCTGACCTGAATGAATACCAACAAGAAAAGGATTAAAAGGGGTTAAGGGTTGTATTATACACACCATTCTTTTGGAACTGCCAGATGTCCTTGAATATGATTTACAAAGACCTAAGATTAAACCTTTGCATTTTATTTCAACTGTTGCCCACTATTGAACAGCTCCATTCCCCAGGATGCATGTTTCTGGCCAATATCTCTGCCTTTAGGGTCATGAACTGCCCATTCTTCATAATGCTTTAAAAGGAAAAAGACAGCACATCAAGGAAATTGTGCTGTACGTTTATTTACACAAGAGACTTAGAATATCTTTATTATAAGCCTGCAATGACTTATTGAAGTCTATAATAGGTTTCCAATGAACATTTCCATAATTAAGGTCAAGAATTAGCAGTTATTAACAGCAGTTTCCTGACAAGGAAAATGCTACCTTTAAAAGTATGCGGTAGGCTTATTTATGCAATGGTGGCTAAGCACACCACAACTTTGAGAATAGCAAAGCAGCATGAAAAATTTCCTTTCACATTCAAAGAAAAAGATGCTAAAAATAATTTATTGGTCCCTACATACTAGTAGGACTAGATAATATATGGTCTTTTAAAAATCTAGAAATGAAGCTGCTATTTATCAAGTTTAATTATTTAATAATTACAACCCTTATGACATATAACATGGTTAAAAAGGCATGATCTGCTTTAATGATAAGTTAATCAGGAGCCTACCAAATAGAGAGGGAGAAATAAATGGTTTAGAACCCCACATTATACTTTTAGACCCCCTAATTTAGAAAAAGCATATCTAGATCCTAAATTTACATAAGAAGTCTTTTTTTTTCCTTTCTATTCTAACAATTGAATTGCTTCACAAGTTCCTGCGTTAGGGGGAAAACTCATTTCTAGCAATATATTTCATGTGTATATATTGTGTGCGCATGTATATGTGCATTATATGTGTATGTTCACATACATGTAAATACATATACACACATAAATATATACATGGAGATGTACATATAGATACACATTGATATGCACGCATATATGCACATCATATAAAAATATATATATAGATGTGTATATGCCCATAGACACTCTCTAGCATTCTTTTGCAAAAAAAAAAAAGTTCATGTTCCATTTTTTTTATCTAAAATAAGATACTGCCATCTTATTTAATTCAAGAGTATCATTGGATTCCTTTTCCATTTCATGCCAGTAGAACCACCATCATGGGATCACAGGATTATGAATTTTTAAAGCCAGAAAGAAGCCAAGATATTATCTAGTCCAAGCCTTAATTTTTTAGATGAGGTATGACAGGGGATGGATAAATAAGGAAACTGATAATCAGAAATATTAATGATTTACTCTAGGTCACATAAGGAATAAGCAGAATTAAGTTATTGTTGTAATTTACCAGGTTTTGTGAGGGGCCAGTGAAGTAACTTTTGTAAGATGTTTGCAAATTTTAAAGTATAATTTTCCAAACTATAGAAACTGGAGAACAAGACCTTCTTAGAGGAGGTGTTAAAAAACATTACTAAAATTTTCAGAAGGGCGGAGCCAAGATGGCAGAGTAGAAAGATGCATATACGCTAGCTCTGAACCCACAGCCCATAAAAATATCTGTAAAAAAGATTCTGGAGCAACAAATTCTGGAGCAGCAGAAGCCACAGAACAATGGAGTGGACGAGATTTCTGTTCCAGAGAGACCTGACGTGAAAGGTCCATCATGACCCGGACCAGGAGCCCAGCCCAGCCCTGCCTTGGCCACACAGTGCCAAGAGGAACAGATCTGAGCAGGCTTCAGGGACAGAATCTCCAGCAGCCACGCAGGTCCCTCCACCCACAGGTGACAAGGGTTGTTGAGAGAGTCTTTTTGGGTAGTGGACAGGGGAGTGGAGTGTCCCCGTGGCTTGGGCCCCCTCGGGAGGCAACAGCAGAGGCGGGAGCAGACTGGGGCTCCCCAAGCAGGCAGGAGCCCAGATCCATTGTGGAAGGTCTCTGTATAAACCCCCTGAGGGAACTGAGCCCGTGAGGTGGCCCTGCCCCCACCTGAGCATCTGAACTTGATCTCACACTGAATAGCAGCCCAGCCCCCACCCAAAGCCCTGAGGCTGGGAAGTAGCATTTGAATCTCAGACCCCAAGCACTGGCTGGGCAGATCTGGAGGCAAAGTGGGTGTGAAGAGAATACTCAGAAGTCAAGTCACTGGCTGGGAAAATGCCCAGAAAAGGGGAAAAAAATAAGACTATAGAAGGTTACTTTCTTGGTGAACAGGTATTTCCTCCCTTCCTTTCTGATGAGGAAAAACAATGCTTACCATCAGGGAAAGACACAGAAGTTAAGGCTTCTGTATCCCAGCCCACTCAATGGGCTCAGACCATGGAAGAGCTCAAAAAGGATTTTGAAAATCAAGTTTGAGAGGTGGAGGAAAAGCTGGGAAGAGAAATGAGAGACATGCAGGTAAAGCATGAACAGCAGGTCAGCACCCTGCTAAAGGAGACCCAAAAAAATGCTGAAGAAAACAACACCTTGAAAAATAGGCTAACTCAATTGGCAAAAGAGGTTCAAAAAGCCAATGAGGAGAAGAATGCTTTCAAAAGCAGAATTAGCCAAATGGAAAAGGAGGTTCAAAAGCTCACTGAAGAAAATAGTTCTTTCAAAATTAGAATGGAACAGATGGAGGCCAATGACTTTATGAGAAACCAAGAAATCACAAAACAAAACCAAAAGAATGAAAAAATGGAAGATAATGTGAAATATCTCACGGGAAAAACAACTGACCTGGAAAATAGATCCAGGAGAGACAATTTAAACATTATGGGCCTACCTGAAAGCTATGATCAAAAAAAGAGCCTAGACATCATCTTTCATGAAATTATCAAGGAAAACTGCCCTGAGATTCTAGAACCAGAGGGCAAAATAAGTATTCAAGGAATCCACAGATCACCTCCTGAAAGAGATCCAAAAAGAGAAACTCCTAGGAACATTGTGGCCAAATTCCAGAATTCCCAGGTCAAGGAGAAAATATTACAAGCAGCTAGAAAGAAACAATTCAAGTATTGTGGAAATACAATCAGGATAACACAAGATCTAGCAGCTTCTACATTAAGGGATAGAAGGGCATGGAATAGGATATTCCAGAAGTCAAAGGAACTAGGACAAAAACTAAGAATCACCTACCCAGCAAAACTGAGTATAATACTTCAGGGGAAAAATTGGTCTTTCAATGAAATAGAGGACTTTCAAGCATGCTTGATGAAAAGACCAGAGCTGAGAAGAAAATTTGACTTTCAAACACAGGAATGAAGAGAAGCATGAAAAGGTAAACAGCAAAGAGAAGTCTTAAGGGACTTGCTGAAGTTGAATTGTTTGCATTCCTACATGGAAAGACAATATTTGTAACTCTTGAAACTATGCAGTATCTGGGTACTAGGTGGGATTACACACACACACACATGCACACACACATGCACACACACATAGAGACAGAGTGCACAGAGTGAATTGAAGAGGATGGGATCATATCTCAATAAAATGAAATCAATCAGTGAGAGAGAAATATATTGGGAGGAGAAAGGGAAAAATGGAATGGGGCAAATTATCTCTCATAAAAGAGGCAAGCAAAAGACTTATTCGTGGAGGGAAAAAGAGGGGAGGTGAGAGAAAAACATGAAGTTTACTCTCATCAAATTCCACTAAAGGAAGGAATAAAATGCACACTCATTTTGGTATGAAAACCTGTCTTACAATATAGGAAAGTGGGGGGTAAGAGGATAAGCAGGGTGGGGGGGATGATGGAAGGGAGGGCATGGGGAGGACTGAGCAATTTGAGGTCAACACTCATGGAGAGGGACAGGATCAAAAGAGAGAATAGTAATAATGGGGGACAGGGTAGGAGGAGGGAAATATAGTTAGTCTTATACAATACAACCACTATGGAAGTCATTTGCAAAACTACACAGATTTGGCCTATATTGAATTGCTTGCCTTCCAAAGGGAAGGGGTGGGGAAGGAGGGAGGGAGAGAAGTTGGAACTCAAAGTTTTAGGAACAACTGTTGAGTACGGCTCTTGCCACTAGGAAATAAGAAATACAGGTAAAGGAGTATAGAAAGTTATTTGGCCTTATAGGACAAAAGCGAAGATGGAGACAAGGGCAGAGAGGGATGACAGAAGAGAGAGCAGATTGGTGATAAGGGTAATTAGAATGTTCGGTGTTTGGGGTGGGTGGAGGGGACAAAAGGGGAGAAAATTTGGAACCCAAAATTTTGTGAAAATGAATGTTAAAAGTTAAATAAATAAATTTTAAAAAATTTCAGATATTTTCAAGTACAATACCCACAAAATGCATTTACTTTTTTTTCAAAGAAAGCAAAACCTTAATAAAAGGCAGCAGGGTAATATATGTAACAAATTTGTCCAAATGGCAATAAATGCAATGCAATCTTTACTTGACATGTTATGTACAAGTAAGGTCAGATTTGATACATTTACAATCTGCTACCATCACCTGTGGTCCAAACACAGATGGGTTTTATTGTCTCACATAGGAATATGCTATATTAGATTCTAAGATGAACACATTTTGTGTAAAATATAGCATATTCCTCCTTCTCTCATCAAGCGTACACCATCTTGGTATAGGCCCTCACCTCCTCAGACCTGGATTATTATAATGTCCTTCTGGTTGGTCTCTCTGACACAATTTTTTCTCCATTCCAGTCTATGCTCCACTCAGTTGTCAAATTGATATTCTTAAAATGCAAATTTGGCCATGTCATCTTTTTATTCAATTAACTCCAGTGTCTCCTTTCCAGAATAAAATATAAGACACTCTGGTCTTTTAAGCCCTTTATCACCTGACCCTTTATATTTCCAATATTCTTATTTCTTCTCTGTTTAACATTCTCTGCCATCCAAGGACTCTGGTCTTCTTGCTATTTCTTGAACACAACATTCTGAATCTACATTCACACTCTTTGTTTCCTATGCCTGGAATTCTCTCATTACATATCTCCTTTCAGGACTAACCTTAAAACCCAGTTTCCACAAAAAGCGTTTCCCAATCTCGTTTCATACTAGAAGCTGTCTTACAATTTAGCCAGTTTGTGCAATGTCATTTGCATGTTGTCACCCCATTAGAAAGTAAACTCCTTGAGAACAAAAATCTTTTCTTTAGACCTTTCCTGGTATCCCTAAATCTTAGCACATTACCTGAAACAGCAAGTGCTTAATAAAGACCTGTTTACTTGTAAAAGTGAATAGTATCACATCATATTTCTCAGTCATTCATTTTACTAAGTACACTATAGTGAACTTCTTCCCTAACAAAAACTACAGTCCCCACTCCAAAAAGACCTATACTTTATAAAACATTAAAATAACTTCAGAATGGTTATAGATAGCTATTTGAAATTTCTAATAATTTGATATTTTAATTATTTTTAAGTTTTCATATCTAATATCTAAATAATAAAATAATATCTCTTCATGATTGATAAATGCACCACTGGTTTGAGGCCAATATTCCCTATTGCACCCTAGACTAAGAAAAGTAAAGAGAGTATTTAAATATGAGAAATATAGAAAAACAAAGTAAATCTCTCAAAAATATGGCCCTCTAGAGTTATCATTAGGATTCATGAATATCATGGTTGATAGAGAGGGAAGACTATTGTTTTGCTTAACATGAAAATCTTAGTGGCAAATAACATGAACCCTAATAGATTGAAATATTGTTAATGTACATGCATAATACATTGGTAAGGTAAGTTTTCCCCCAAGGGAAAAAATTTATGCCTTTAAATAAGCAAAAGAAAATATTTTCCATAGACATGTCTGTGACATCAAAAGGATCACTTACATCACAGAAGGTTGTTTATAGAATTACTACATATGAGAAAAAGCATCCAATTCAAGAAACATTGCTAGTACCTGAAGCTATTGAGTGATTTAATTGAAATAATTATGACCAATCATGTAAAAAGCACCACTGAATAGTTCTGCTTGCAGATAATACAGTAAGAAGAATAACCTCATGTCTGAAGACTTTTTTGGTCAGCTAATTGAAAAGTTAAAATCTTTTCAATTTTCACTGAAAGTGGATAAACCAACATATGTTGTGCAAGATATGTTGTTGGGAGATTTGATACTTAGCAAACCTATTCATAGCAATGACACAAAAAAAGAAATTTTTAAAGTACCTAGTGAGTTTCTTCAAATGAATGTGGCATAAAATGGAAAAAATATTGTTCATAAACAAAGTCGCTACCCTAAAATACAGACCTCAAAATGTTCTTGAGAGATCAACAAATACACTGAATTGGATTTGAATCATTAACACAAGGAGAACTGCTGCCCACAATTTCCTGAGGAATTAAAGTGATATCGGAACAAAATAAAAGTCTACAATCACTAGTTTAAGTTATGGATATTCTGTAATGTTGTACAGACATTAAGCTTCAAATACAATCACTAATGTTGAGAAATATAAATGAAAAGCTATATGTAGTTTTTCAAGGTGATAAGAATGACCAACTGCACAAAAAAACTGGAAGTTTCTTTGCAAAATTGTCTAAAAATATGCAAATAAAGAAAAAGACCATTCTATATTATTACAAAACATGTTGGTTTTCTTATGTCTTTCAAAGAATAATTAAAGTAATTACTCTACTTCTACTCTATCTTCATAAGAAAAAGAAAATTAATTTTACAAAAAATTTCTCTCCCAAAATGTATATAATTATTGAGCTGTTTTTTCTCAATTTCCCAAATGTATACTCTGATACAGAAATATGAAGTTAATGCCTTCATGAAAAAGCTAGAACTAAGGGCAATAAATTTGCAAAATGATATTTTGATATGTTTCCCAATTTTAAAGATATCTATTCTGCAAAGAAAATAGAGAAAGTAAATACATGCATATTAATCTCTTCACAAATCTACAGAAAGAGTTCTTATTTTTAAAATAGATTTATCTAAATATGAAGGTATATGTAAATCATTTAAATGGAACAAACAATCCATTTGGCATTACTCCATCTGAATAAGAATGATTTATCAACTTGTCTTATGATATGGTATTAAAAGAAACATTTGAAATGAAAATTTCGTATCATTTTAGCCATAGGTGAATAAACATTTTCTAGTTTATCAAAGTGGCACACATATCACTGCCATTTATTCTATCTTAGTGTATGAAATTGAATTTTATGCCACAGCTATTATAAAGATAAAAGTTAGATCCTAATTATTTTTGAAAAAAGAATTATGACTAGCAGTGTCATCAACGACACCATGTTTTAAGAAACTTTGAACTGAAAAACTTGTCTCCCTCCCCAATCAATTAGCTATCAATGGCAAAATGGAGAGGGTGCTAGACTTGTAAACCAGAAGACCTGGGTTCCAATATCATCACAGACACTTATCAGCTGTGTGATCTTAGGCAAATTATTTAACTTGCTTTACTTCTCTGCCTCATTTTTCTCATCTGTAAAATAAGAAGTTATACGTAATGGAACTTAAGGTCCATTCAATGTCTATGATCCTGTGAGTCATTTATGTATTAAACTGTGCCAAGCACTAGAGACACAAAGACAAAAGTGAAATAGTTTCTTCCTTCAAGGATCTTATATTCTAAAGGGGTGATAATTATATATATGTGTATGTATGTATGTATGTGTGTATGCACACACACACACACACACACATATGGTGTGATTTTAGACCCCATACTCTATCCATTCTGCCACTACACTAGCAATGGAGCATTACTGATGTGCAGGAGGAGGAATCAGAAAAGGCTTCATGAAAGAGTGATTTGAGCTAAATCTTGAAGAAAACAAGAAATTCTAAGAAGGAGAGGTGAAGAGGGAGTTCCTTCCAGGCGCAGAAAGAAAATTTGAAGGCATGAAAAAAGAATAGGGATGATACACAATGAGTTTAAAAGAGCTAGTAGGATAGTATGGCCAGATTTCAAAGTATAACAAAGAAAGCCAAGTATAAGAAGGTTGGAAAAGTAGGAAGGGACAAGGCTGTGGAAATATTTAAATATCAAACAGAGGAATTTGTATTTGATTGTACGGTCCTTAGAATTTGTGGAGTGAGTGTGTCCATTGGGGGGGAGTGACATGATCAGTCTTGAACTTTAGAGCAATCACATTGGTGACTCACAATGTGATCCCAAAGGCAAAGTGTGGGAGACCAAATAGGAGGGCAATGTAGTAGACTAAATGATGACTACTAGGGGCCTAAATCAAGGTGGTAGCTGTATGAGTAGCAAATAGGGTATGTCTATGAAATATGTTAAGTAGATAGAAATGAGAAGATTTAATGACTGATTGGATATGGGGGAGTGAGTGAGAATGAGAAACTGAAGATTACACTGAGTTGCAAACCTGGGTTCCTGGAAAGAGGGTGATGCCCTTCACACAAGGAGAAATTTCTGAATTTGGTGGTCAAGATTAAATTAATAATAGTATAATGATTTAGATTTTTATTAACTAGAAATATGACCTGTATAAGAGCTTTCTAATCAATAAATACCTGTTATGTTATTCTATCTTAGTAGCATGTTTAAGATTTATGTTGTTAGAAAAGTTACAATTCTTAATGTATTCAAATAAAACACAAACTAAGGATTATTTGTATAAACATTTTGTGAAAAGTGATAGAATATAATAGTTTTATGTGCATGTAAATAGGATTATCACTATATAAAGGAAATCACTGCCTTAAAATGAAATCACTTAAACCTTAAAACAGCATACAGATATTGACTATTAATGCTGGGATTATTATTTTTATTTGCCTTATTATTCTTATATTTTTAGTGGAGTTAAGAAACAATCCTGAGGGGGGACGGGGGAGGCAGAGCCAAGATAATGGAGTGAGAGCAACTACTCACCTAAGCTCTTAGACAAACTCCTTCAGATACCTCTAAAAAGAAAATATTACCAAATTTTGTAGGTACAGAATCCAATAGGAGACAGATTATGGCAGATTCACAGATCAAGACAGACTGGAAGATCAACTGGAAGAAGCTGTTCCTTTTGGGGATAAGCCCACAGCACACACTGCAGGGCATCTCGCCCAGGCAAGGCCAAGTAGGAAAGCCCCAGGGCATCCTCAGGCAGCAACAGCATGGCAGAACAACAGAGTGGCAGCCCAGGGCAGGAGATCAGCAGGAGCCAAGCAAGTGGCAGCCACTGAGCCCCAGGTATCAGCCACCGCTGCTCCTGAGACTTCCAGCCCACAGATTAAACATTTGTAAGTCATCTACTTTTTCTGGGAGCCAAAATGGCAGAGTGATCAGTCAATGCTCTTTCCCCCTCCCCTTGTTGACCTCGAAAGAACCATAAAATATTTCCCCAGAAAAATCCTGGATCAGTGGGATCAACAGCCTCATAGAACCTGAGGCTAGGAAAATCGCTAAAGAATATTCTTTTTTACTGGGGCAGAGGTGAACAGGAAGGAGAAGTGGAGAGTGGAGTCTCATATTGAGACCCAGGTGTGCCTCAGTGCTCCAGGTGAAACAGGAAGACAATAGAGTAGCCAGGATCATCAAACCCTGAGCTTGCCTTTGCTCTAGCTCAGCTGAGGAGATCTCCCATGACCAGATTACCCCTTCTCACACTTAACAAGCTAGCCCCAGGGCTAATCTGGGGAAACACACACACACACACACAAAAAGGCACCTGCCCTTTGTTTTCTCACACCAGAAGCTCAATACCAGGTTCTCCATATTCTAGCTGAAAGAACCAGAGGCCACAACACACAAAGCCTCACCATCATGAGTAAGAATCAAAGGAGGAAGGAAAAGACCATAGAATCTTTCTGTGGGGACAAGGATGAAAACATGAATACCAAAGAGGTCAGTATTGAGACTGTACTCCCAGCTGAAACTTCAGAAGGAACTATGAACTGCTCACATGCACAAAGAGCTCTTCTAGAAGAGCTAAAGAAGGAAATAGAAGAAAAACTGCTGGAGAGCATAGGAATAAAGGGAACTTTTCATAAAATAATAAGCAGTATCTACTTAAAACCTTCAGCAAGCATTATATGCAATGAAGATAGGGTAGATGCATTTCCAATAAGATCAGGGGTGAAACAAGGATGTCCATTATCACCACTGTTATTCAATATGGTACTAGAAATGTTAGCTGTAGCAATGAGAGAAGATAAAAAGAATTGAAGGAATTAGAATAGGCAAAGAAGATACTAAGTTATCACTCTTTGCAGATGATATGATGATATACTTAGAGAATCCCAGAGATTCAAGTGAAAAAACCACTTGAAATAATAAACAACATTGGCAAAGTTGCAGGTTACAAAATAAACCCCACACAAAACTTCTGCATTTCTATATATTAGTAACAAAGCACAACAGCAAGAGACAGAAAGAAAAATCCCATTTAAAGCTAGAGTAGACACTATAAAATATTTGGGAGTTTACCTGAGAAAACAAACCCAGGGATTATATGAACACAATTTCAAGACACTTTTTGCACAAATAAAGTCAGATCTAAGTAAGTAGAAAAGCATCAGTTGCTTGTTGGTAGGCCAAGTCAGTATAATAAAAATGACAATTCTACCTAAATTATCAGATTGGCAAACGTGACGGAAAAGGAAGATGACAAATGTTGGAGAGGATGTGGGAGAGTTGGAACATTAATTCTTTGTTGGTGGAGCTATGAGCTGATCCAAGCATTCTGGAGAGCAAGTTGGAACTATGCCCAAAGGGCTACAAAAATCTGCATACCCTTTGACCCAGCAATATCGTTTCTAGGACTGTATCCCCAAGAGATTATAAAAATTGGAAAGGATCCCACATGTACAAAAATATTTATAGCAGCCCTCTTTGTGGTGGCCAAAAATTAGAAATCAAGGGGATGTCCATCATTGTGGAATGATTGAATAAATTACGATATATGTATGTAATGGAATACTATTGTGCTATAAGAAATGATGAACAGGAAGACTTCAGAGAAGCCTGGAAAGATTTATGTGAACTGATACTGAGTAAAAGCATCAGAACTAGGAGATCTTTGTGCACAGCAACCACAAGAGTGTGCAAGAGTTTTTTCTGGTAGACTTGAAACTTCATTGCAATGCAAGGACTTAAAAAAATTCCGAATGGTCTTTTAAGGCAAAATGCCTTCCACATCCAGAGAAAGAACTATGGAATTCAATTGCAGAATGTAGCAGATCATTTTCTTTTGTACTACATTTTGGTTTGTTATGTGATTTCTCCCATTCATTTTAATTCTTGTATACAGCATGACTATGGTGAAAATGTATTTAATTGGAATGTATGTGTTGAACCTATATAAAATTGTATGCTGTCTCGAGAAGTGAGGGAGAAGGTAGGGGGGAAATAGCAGGAAAAAAATCTAAGGTATATGGTAGTAATTGTAGAACACTGAAAATAAATAAAATTAATAAAAAAAAAGAAAAAAACAATCTCAGGATAAGTCCTTATCTTGCAATTAATTACTGTATTCAATGTTCTGTGAACAATTACACGTGTATCAAATACCTTGCTTCCTGTAATGAATTTATGGCTATTCTAAATTGTTCAGCATCAATGTGATGCTCAGGAAATTGTGGGCAGCAGTTCTCTTTGTCATAATGGTTTAATTCAAATTCAATGTATTTGCTGGTTTCTCAAGAATATTTTCAGGTCTGTATTTTTTAGGGTAGCAGATTTCTGTCTGTTAATTTATGAAAGATAACACCCTTCTAGTGTACAATTCTAACCAATAGACTATGTGCTTGATGACTGCTCAATTTTGCAGCCTAAAGTGATGTGTCACACAGTTCCTATTATTTTTTCACATGATCTATATCGACCAATTATTCCAAGATGCTTAATGTTCACTTTAAGTTATCATCTATAATTCTTGGTAGCAATGATCTGGTCCTGAATTGCCAGGACATCTTCTATTTCTATAAACAAATCTTCATGTTTCAGGTATTTGATTAACTTTTTCTAGTGGACATGTTGAGTTCATGTGAATGTTGCCCACTAAAGATCTTTTGATTCCATTTGGGTATTTTAGACATTTTAGGCTCTGGAGATAAAGCTCTTTCAGTTGAATTATACAAAAGCAATGGCATGAACCTATTGTCAGTCTTTATTATTGTTCAGTGAAGAAATGCATATGGGTTCCAAAAGTATTCCTATGAATGTTTAACCTGTTCATCATATATTTGAATACATATATCAATTCTCTTTCTCATTTTTGACAAGAATATTTTTACCTATCCATAGCTGTGTTAGGGTGACGAGTTCCATGTTTTATTAGTATTATATGGGATTTTGGGGGGAGGTGGTTGCTAGGATAGTTTACAAATAAATTATAATTCATTTTACATTTCCAAAAATATACATTAATACTGATATACCATCCTTGTTAATTATTTTAAATATATTTACCCATTGACACAGAATATCATTTTCTTCAGTATTTTGGGGGGTTTCCTCTACAAGCTGTTGACTTGTTTTTCATGATTTTCTTGCATCACTCTCATTTCTCTTCCCAATTTTTCCCCCACTTTTCTTACTTGATTTTCAAAATCCCTTTTGATCTCTTCCTTGGCCTGAGACCAATTAATGTTTTTTCTTGAGGGCTTTGGATGCAGGAGCTTTGGCTTTGTTGTCTCCTTCTGCTTGTATGTTTTGATCTTCCTTGTCATCAAGGACATAAGAAAATACCTCTTCCTGAAGAAAATAAGAATCTATAGTCTGTTTCTTTTTCCCCTGTTTGCTCATTTTCCCAGTCAATTACTTATTTTTTGAGCTCTTTGTTAAGTGGAGAGCTCCAGAAGCAACCTCTGCTTCAGCAGTGGCTGCTGCCACCCTGGAACCAGGACTGGGGCTGGGGCCAGCCCAATTTCCCCTCTCAGTCAGGTGAGAGTCCCTTCCCACTGTCCTTCAAAGCTGTCTTTAGTATTTGTGGGTTAAGTCTGGAAACATTATTTAGTTCCAAGGACATAGGAGCATATGTGTTTCATTTGGAAGGTAAGATATCTAACAGAGGAATGAGGCGTTAAATTGGAAAAAAAAAACTGAGAACTGCTTAAATATTCCCAATAACCAAAAAAAGTCTTCCTGCTTATTGGTTTGTGCTTTTTTCTAAGCCTTTATCTCATACTTGGTAATATTTATTTATCTAATCCACTGCCCGCTATGTGAAGGTCTATGGGATTAATCAAATAATTAATCAATGAGTTAGTAAAGCAAAACAATGTATTTAAAAAAAAATATCTGATCCATTAAAACAGACTTAGAATGAAAAACAGGAAAGAAACCTTACGTGCCTAGATCTGAAATTGCTTGCCCAATTATACTGGCCTAGATGGATGAGAGATTACAGAAAGGAGAGGCAGGGCCCCTTCTCCATTCTGCCCTACATGTAACATTTTGCTAATTCCCCACAGGATATAAAGGGCTGATTCTACTCTGACATTTTCTTTATTATGTAGTGAGGAAGCTAAATAAAACATGATAGCTACAGGAAATATGATGTGAAAGTGAATGTGTACGTTAATATGCTTTGTGTATATTGAGAGGAGTGAAGAAGAATGGGGAAGGACTGTTGGTCCTGAATGCTGGAAACAAGAAAAAACACAGGGTGGTAAAAGGCATAACCAAAGTACATTGCAGGGATGATTTTCTATCTGCTGAGGTGTTTTAGGGTAAAGATAAGGTAATAGTGGTAACCCTGAAACAAATGGCTGAATGTATTTGATTTAGTAGTAACATTATAAAGCTCTGTATAATGGAATATCTGAGATGGTCCAGAACCAGATGACAAGCATATTTTACCTACAAGATAGGAAGGATGACAAGAAAATGAAGACATGAAACTTTATTGGTTATTTGGATAAAGGTGTAGAATGCATGCTTATCAGATTTACAGACAGTACCAAGCTCAAGAGATAGCCAACATCCCAGATGACAGAGTCAAGATAAAGAAGTATCTCAGTAGGCTAGAATCTCAGGCCAAGATTCAAATTGAGGTCAATGTAAAGTCTTACTATTGGATTCAAAAAATCTACTTCACAAAGTAACATCTTAAATACATATATATGTATTCACATACACATATGTATACATGAATATATAAAGTGTGTATATGAATGTATATATATACACATGTGTCTGTATGTGTCCATATGTCTGTGTGTATATGCATGTACACACATACATTTGTGTCTATATATATGTATACATACACAACTGTATAGACTGAGAGACATAATTAGGCTGTAGTTTGTATGAGAAAAGATCTGATTGGGGGCTTCAGTATACTGTGAACTCATCCCAAACAAGTTTTGTGATGTGGCAGTCAAAACATCTCATATGATCTTTGGCTGTACTGTGAGAAACATTTCTGGAATGGGGAGGCAATAGTATTCTGTTGTCCTCTGTCCTACCCAAATCCTCTCTATACCGTAGAAGTGTTATTGGAAATCATCCAAAGGAGGGCAAACATGACACAGGATGGTGGACTTGGAATGGCCGTGGGTTTGAAACCCACCTCTGATACTCACTGCGTCACTATGGCCTTGAGTAAGTATCTTTTCTCTGAGACTTAGTTTTCTTTTCTGTAAAATGATCTCTAAGTCCCCTTCCACACAATAAAATTGTGATTTCATCAACCCAGGTGGTGAAAAGTTTCTAGTTTACATTATATGAGAATTGCTTAAAGGAACTGGAGATAATTAATCTGGAGAAAAGACATGGGGACGTGATAGCTGTCCTCAAATGTGTAAAAGACTGCTATGTAGAAGAGCAATTGACTTATTCAATTTGTCCCCAGTAGGCAGAGCTAATTGCAATGGGTGAAAGGCAAAAGGGGAAAAATTTAGGTATGCTATAAGAAAAAAACTTCTTAATAATTATACCTATGCGAAAGTGGAGATGCAAATTCACTTAGACTCTTATCCACATCTATTGGCATCAAAATAGCACCCTGAACCTCTAAACTGTGATGTATTGGTGGCCCACTATGGGGAATTGTCTGACCCCCTCAAGCCCTTCTCCAGCAAGAGTGGAAGATTTTTGTCTTCCAGACTACAGGCCATTCATCTACAGTTGGAAGCAAACAATGGATACCAGCTCATGTCCACTCATCATTCCCTGGATACAGCCTATATTCAATTCCATTCAGATTGTTTCTTGGGAGCCCCCTCCAGGCAGGGACCCCTCTACAGCCCTTGTCAGCAGGAATTAGTTTCAGAAGCTGAGACCTTCATCCCTTCTCAAAAGATTTTGGGTTGCATTGTTTAAGGGTGGAACCATGGGGGATGGTACCTGAACCCCTAAAAGAAAAAGACCATGTCTTTGCCCCTGATTTTCCCACACATTTCTACCTAGATACTCAATAATAATCCTTTTAACTGTACTTTCATTGTGGCCCTACCACTGAACTCCCTTCGTTGTCTATACCTGGCCCACCCCAGGCTACTTGTCACTCTTTAATCCTATCCCAATCTTCCCGCAGTCTTTTTCTGCACATAAGTACCAATCTTACCTCCACTAAATGGCACAGACTGATGAGGAATCTCACCTGCTTTTATTGGCAACTAAAAAACAAAAAAGAAAGTGGAATGGTCTACTTAGGGAGATAACAGTGGCTCCTCCCACCCCATTAGCAGTCTTCATATAAAGGTTGTATAACCACTTGCTGGTAATATTTGCAGGATTGATTTAAAACAGATGACTTCTGAAGTCCTTTCTAACTGTGAAATTTGGGAATTCTGTGTCAGCCTGTGTCTCTGCCTGAAATTCCTAAAACTTATATGAATGGTTTGAAACTGTTTCTTTACACCATAAATTTTAACTTCTAATACCTGCAAAATAAAAGTGTTGGACTGATGATGAAAGGTAGGAAGGAAAAAAGCTTTAATTAGACACCTACTATGTGCACTGCTCTAAGTGCCTTATGAATATCATCTCATTTGATCCTCACAACAACTCTGTGAGGTAGGTGTTATTATTATCCCCATTTTATAACTGAGGAAGCTGAGGCAGTCAGAAGTTACATGCCTGGGGTCACACAAGCCAGATTTAAACTTAGGTCTTCTTGACTCTAGGTCCAGTTCCCTATCCGTTGCAGTGTCTAGTTTTATCTAAATTTATGATCCTATGATCATACTCTAACAAAAGATAGTGTGGATAGAATATTCCAGTAGAATGACATCTCCTTGATGGTAGGAGCTGTTTCCATTTTGTCTTTTCATCCTCAGCACCTACCCCAGTTCCTTACACCCAATAGGAAATTTATTGAATTGAATTGCCACATAATGGAGAACCTTTAATCTTTAAAGTTCCATTTCTTTTTTAGGAATATTCCAAGTCATTTTGGTGAATAAAGAAGACTGGGAAAAACAATTATGGGTAAAAAATAAAACCCCTACGTAACTATAATGAGCCAATTTGGTTGTGTGATTGCAGCCTTGCTCAGAGGGCAGTCAATTTCCAAAGAAGAGGTCCAAAAGAGTTTTGGGCATTGGCCATGTCATTATAGTAACAAGCTCATCACTTTCCCAAAGGAGCTACTCTGAAAGGAGCAGAGTTAGGAAAAAATAGGGTACGGTGAATGATGGTTAGACTTGAACTTAGAAGCTGCTGATGCTGTTTAGCTGTTTTTCAGTCATGTCTGACTCTTCATGACCCCATTTGGGGTTTTCTTGACAAAGTCACTGGTGTGGTTTACCTTTACCTTCTCCAGATTATTTGACAGATGAAGAAACTGAGGCAAACAGGGTTAAGTGACTTGCCCAAAGTCACAAAGCTAGTAAATGTCTGAGTTTGGATTTGAGCTACATTCCTTCTGACTAGGCATGAGGCTCGGCACTCCATTCACTGGAGTCAGGAAGACCTTAATTCATAAGCAGCCTTAGTCCTTTATTAACTGTGTAACCCTGTACAAGTTATTTAAACTTCTGTTTGACTAAGTTTTGTCATTTATAAAATGGGGTTCATGATAGCACCTGCTTTTCAGGGTTGTGAAGATTAAATGAGACATTTTTATCACAATACCTGGCACATAGTAGGGGCTATAGAAATGCATATTCTTCTCTCTTCCCAATCTATGGGAGGTACACTAGCTAAATGACAATGCTTGGAGTGCAGACAGGTACACAACTCTCTCACAATATACACCCTATCCACTGCACCAAGCTGCCCAGAGTCAGAGGACCTAGGTCTGAATCCCAGCTCAGCCACTTTATACCTTTTTGACCATGGGCAAGTCACTTAAGCTCTCTCTGCTTCAGTTTCTTTATCTATAAAAGAAAACCACTTGGCAAGATGTTGGCAAAATCTCAGGTTCCTTTCAGTTCTAAATCTATAATCCTATGAACTCTTCAGGATATGTGAGAGTTGGAAAAGTCACTTAACCTTTGCCTTGGTTTTCTCATCTGTAAAATGGATGTCCACCTCCCAGGGCTGTTGTGAGGATCAAATGGGATAGTAATTGAAAAGCACTTAGGACCATGCCTGACACATAGTAAACATTATATAAATGTATATATAATATGATATAATGTATAATAAATATAAAAATTATATAAATTCACTATTACCAGTTGCACCATCAGTTGCCACTATGGATGGAACATACACGGATAGATGAAATAGTCTCTTTTACACATGTGTATTATTGTTTTTCAAACGTTATTGTGATTAATAAAGTTCACTTAGATTAAATAAAATTCACTTAAAAGTAAAGCTGAATTCAGAATAACTTTTTTACATGTATTTTTTTCAGTTGTTAGGTAATTAAAGAGCAACTACTGTTGGGGCAATCTAAAAATAATTTTGACATTCAAAAGGTCTCCTAAAACTAGGCAATGCTGAAAAACATTGACTTAGAGAGCCAGAGTAATAATTCTGACAAAAGGCTTCCTCAAACTAGACAATGATGAGAACCACTGAACTAGAGATTCACAGCAGGAGTTAAAAGAAATCAGGGCAAGCCGCTCCTGAGTTTCTTTCCAATTCATTTAGGCAAATGTTTGTGGAATTAATTTTAAATAATTGATGTAAAGAAAGGTGATTATGAGACTCTAGTAATCTGAGAAATTTTTGGAGATTTGGGCAAATCTGGGATTTGGGTGGTGATGATTACAGTTGTACAGATTGTGCTTATCCTATGAAAGCTAGAAAATAGAAGGAGGTATAGAACAGATCAAGCTGAGAATCTACTTTTCACCCTCAGTAAAAAAGGCTCCTCACCTTCCCCTTCCCTTGTATTTCCTCTTTATTTTCCTGGGAGGATAGACAGCAGGGAGAAAAGTAAGAGAAAAACACATTACTCACAACAAGCCTGAGACTGAAAGAAAATAATGAAATCAAGTGATAGGTTACAAATGAGAAAAGAGTCAGGAGAATGAAATATCTAATGACAATGAAGATAAACAGAATGTGTGCCAAGAGAAAAAATAAAATAAAAGGTGGTGGTAGAAGAGACATACAGATTCAATCACAGACAGGACCTGAAAATTAAATGCCCCTACCAAAAAAAATCAGCTTGCAAAGAGATAAAAAAAAAATAGGAAATTTTGGACAGGAAAGGATAAAGTAATGTAGCCTGTTGTAGGGTGAAAGAAAACCAGAGCTTGGAGGTGAGAGGCTATTAAGATATCTGATCTACTGGAACATCAATAAGGGTAATCAATCCAACGGGGCTCCCAAATGAAAGTACAAGTCAGACATTTGTTACAATGACCAATGTTTCTCATTGCAGCAGTGTAGTTTGGTGGAAAAACACCTTGCATTGTGAATCAGAAGATGGGGTTTTTTTCCCCTGCCCTACCACTTCTAATTGTGTGAACTTGGGCACAATTATGTCTTTGGACTTTAGTGACTTTGATGCTATGTTTCTGTTCTGACACCAACACTTGCCTGTAGTGAATGCAAAGATTTGGATATAGCTACAAGAGTGTGGGGAGAAAGCTCTCTGAATTCACTCTGCTCTTGCAGTCAGCCTTACTGAAACTGTGGGGCAACTACCCAGCTCTGGTTTTAGCAAGTAGGAGCCTAATAGGAATTGAAACAGTTTTACTAACTTCAACCCAAGGAAGTTTGTGCTCAGAGGAATAATAAATTGGTCAAAAAATACCAATCAGATCTGAAGTACTCTTTGTTCTGCTGGTTGTCCATAGCCACTAACTAAACAGGATGAAGTGGTGACCTTTGACTTGCATTCCTGCAGAATCAAATGGCTGCTCTCCCTACTTTACGGTGGAGTTAGCTTTGATTCTGCCTTACCCTTCATAGCCCATTCTCTGTTGCCACTTTCATCTTCCCTTAGCAGCATCCTCCTAGACTACTAAACCATACTATAACAGTTTCTCTCTGTATCTTCCCATCTCCTGTTCTCACCTCCAACTCATCCCTTATCCTGCTGTCTGAACAATCTGTCTTATGTATTGACCTGGTCACACTACTTTTCAATTTAAAAATTTTCAGGGCTGCCCTTCTACAAATTGCTAAAGTAAACTCCTCTGCCAGACATATAGGCCTTCAGCAGTGTGGCAATACCCTAGCTTTCCAGCTTCGTTTCTATTTGCTCCTCTCTAGTCACTCTGTAACTCCAGCTAAACTTACTGCCTTAAGGCTCTATAACTAGATCAAGCACTTCCTTCTCTTCAGAGGGTCTTCCCTTCCATTTATGTCCACTCAATCCCTATCCACAATTTTAAAGCTCAAACTCAGTGCCATAAAGTTGTTCCTGATCCCTTTGGTCAGTGATAGCTTTTCATATCAGATCTCACATAGCATTTTCTTTAGTAACTCTCCAAAGTACTTCCTATGTAATGTTGTATATTCTAATGTTGCATCTGGAAGATTCTTAACATGGGCCTCATAAAAAGCTGACCCCACAATCATGTTCTTTCACTTGTTCAGAACTAGTCCATAATCAATGGATTATGCCCCCTTGCACACACAGCAATTAATGTGTTAACTTTTACTAGCCAGAAGACATGTCATGGTGTACCTGAATGATTGCTGGTATGGAGTCAAAGCACACGCACTGAAAACCTGGGTCTGCCACTTATTCACTTGTGCAAACCATTTAACTTCTGTGCACCTGAATCATTTTAATTGTATAACAAGGGGTCTAAGTAAATGATCTCTAAAGTTCTTTTTATTCTAAACCTATGACATTTCTTCAAAACAAAGACGTTTAATTAAATAGCATACAAAATGAACTGAAATGGAAAGTTTCCATCAGAATGTAAGGGAGTATTCTCTTCCACTGATCCACACTGGTCAGGGAAGTCACAGAAGTAAAGAATATGTATGACCTGGCTATATGAATACGGGGTCCACTTTTTGGGATATATGTGGTCAAAGTAAATTACGCCTCCAATGTCATAGTTGTTGATATCATCTTTTTATATCCTTGTGCCACCATCTGCTGATCTCTATTGAATGGCATGTGTTTGATTTCTGATACATAATCTCAGCTGGGCACATCATCTCTCGTGAGGATCTCATTCCTGGGCTAGGGATCAAATCTCCATCTTTAGTAGGCATCTCCACTGATCTCATGGCTGTTGAGCTATCGTCTGCTAGAGTACAGAACAAAATTAATTTTATTGTTAGCAGATATATGCAATAAAGGTAGGGATATGGGCCCTAACTTTAATTCTCTACATCCTGGCTACGTTTCTATCTTTGTTATGTAGATTTGCTAGCACTAAAATCATTGGTTAATAGTCAGTTATAAGATTATAAGTTACATGAGGACAGGGACCTTGAATTATTCTTTAAATTGTTTGTGTTCCAGGTAACTAATTGGCAGTCAATAAATATTTATTAAATACCTACTATATTCCAGATAGGAGAGTGGATGGAGTACCAGGCCTGGAGTCAGGAAGACTTGAGTTCAAATCGAGCCTCAGACACTTACTAGCTATATGACCCTTGGCAACTCACTTAACCCTATTTGCCTCAGTTTCTTCATTTGTAAAATGAGCTGGAGAAGGAAATGGTAAACCAATCTAGTATCTTTGCCAAGAAAACTCCAAATGGAGTTACAAAGAGTTGCACATGACTGAAACAATCGAAGAACAACAAATATGCCAGGCACTGTGCTAAATATTCAGGATACAAAAAGAATCAAAAGATAGTGTCTGTCCTCAAAGAGCAACAACAAGTAAATAAATATGTACAAACAAGTTATATACAGGATAAACAGAATGTAAGAGAGCGAAGGCACTAGAATTAAGAAGGGTTGAGAAAAGCTTCCCATAGAAGATGGGATTTTATTTGAGGCTTAAAGGAATCTAGTAGGAAGAGTTGAGGAGAGAGAGCATTCCAAGCAAAGAGAATTGAGCGTCTTGTTCATGGAACAGCCAGAAATTCAAATCTCGGTCTTCCTGACTCCAAGCCCAATGCTTTATTCACTGAACCACCTAGCTGCCTTTTTCCTATATAAGACTCATAATGTCAGAGCATCAGCTGGTGAATCAGTGGATAGAACTGTGGCCTGGAGTCAGGAAGACCTGTGTTCAAATTTGACCTCAGATACTTACTAGCTGTGTTACCCCGGGAAAGTCACTGGACTTCTGCAGAGTCTCCTCATCTATAAAATAGGAATAGAAGTAGCATCTATCTCCCAGGATTATTGTGAGGATAAGATGAGATAATATTTGTAAAGCACTTAGTTTCATGTAGGTGTCATATAAATCTTAGCTATCATATTATTTTATATTTGCTATTATTATTAGGATAAGATTGATGGCAGAGAGAAATTGGGGGATTTTTTGGGGGGGAAGGCACCAGGAAAGGCCTCCTGAAGGTGGAATAAAAGTTGAATTTTAAAGGAAATTAGAGAAACTAGGGATTATAAATAAATAGGGTGAATATTCCAACCACAGTCAACAGACAGTGCAAATTCGTGAAGTTCAGATAAGGAGTCTCCATGTGTAATGTGGAGCAGGATCAAATGTAAAAAATAAACGGAAAGATAAGAAGGGACCATAACGTGAAGGGCATTAAAAGCTAAATGAAAGGTTTTATATGATTTTGCAACTAACAGGGTGCCACCGGAGTTTATTTAGGAAGGGGAGGGAGGGAAAGAGGAAGCTGCATGACACACTGCATGACTTACACTTGAAGTGTAATCAGCATGGTAACTGAGTAGAAGGTTCACTGAAGTGGGAAGAGACTTTAGCAAGGGAGAGAGATTAGAAGGCAATTAAGGTAGTTCAGGTGAAAGTTGACAGGATTTACCAAAGGACAGGGGCTGTGTGGTCAGGTGACTATAAAGAAGATGTTGTGAGGGTAAAAATAACAAGCTCTGACAACAGATTGTACATCTTTGGTGATTATAAGTAAAAGAATTGAAGATGGCACCATGGTAGTGAGACTGGGTAAGTGAGACAATAGTGGTGTCCTTGACAGAAACAGGAAAGTTGGGAAGAGGAGAAGATAGGGGAGGGCAGGGAGGAGGAGATGGGTGCTGCTCTGGACATATTAAATTGGAGATACCTACAGATATCTGTGCTGATAAAGGGCTGGCATTGGGAAATCAGAAAACCAGGATTCAAATTCAACATCAAACTCCTACTAGATATGTGACGGTGTGATTAAGTTAATCTATCAGATCCTCAGTTTCCTCATTTTTGAAATGGGAATAATAATATTGGGAGGAACCACCTTACAATTTTTATTAAGAGAAGTGTTTGCTTGTTTGTTTGTTTTTCTGTTAAACCTCAAATGCTATACAAATGTGAATCTATTTTTTGTGAATTTATTTAAGGAGAGGATGTGGCACATGGGGGGGAAAAACATAGATCGCTGACTTTAGAGTCTAGAAGAAAAAGTGGATCTAGCCTGATCTCTAACATATGCTAGTTGTATGATCTAGGCCAAGTCAGGTAACCTCTACCATTCAGGCAACTTGCTAAGAACCCAAGTTCCAGAGCAGGGGCCAATCTATATCAGTAAAAGGAGTTTCTTTTTCAGAATTTCATACACTAGTATTGAAATCACAAGTACAATAAGAAAAGTATTATGAATATTGCCTAGGTATCGGGAAAGGGAGAAGCGAAGGGAATAAGCATTTATTATGCACCTATTATGTGCCAGGTAGTATGCTAAGCACTTTATAAATATTATCTCATTTGATCCTTACAACAATCTGGGGAGGTAAGTGCTATTTTATTCCCATTTTACAGTTGAGAAAACTGAGGCAAACAAGTTAAAATGACTTGCTCAGGGTCATACAGCTAGTAAATCCTAAGACTGGCTTTGAACTCTCCTCTTCCTGACTCTAGGTCCAGAACTTTTAACTTTTATCCTCCCCATCGCCTAGCTGCCTACTGCTAATTATAATAGAAATATATTCTAATGTTTTTGTTATATAAGTGCATCATTCTTTGAGAAAAATCAATACAAATAGATCCAATTTTTAATAAAGATATATGCATTTAATTGTAAATCAGAAATGGTTCGTTACAGTTTCCTTTAAATAGTTCTATTAGTATGTTTAAAATCTGGTTTTTGTAAAACAACTCACATACAACTATGCTGTGAAACCTGTAAAGAAACGTATTTTTGATATGCAACTGATCAAACAAGATGCTAACCCAAATAGTCTCTAATCATTGTTCCCTGGACTGCATTTATGAATGAACCAAAGACATAAGATTCCATTTTAGTTCAGGAAACCTTTGCTTGGGATCTGCTATATGCAAGGCACTAATGATTCAAAGATGAGACGCTCCAGTAGCATACAGTTTAACAGGGAAAAAACCAAGAAAATTACTGGAAAATAAACTGGAATGTGAAAATCCCTAAGAGAGATGAAACAAAGGAGTTATGGAAATTCAAGAAACCACTTCTTACTGGGAGATCAAGGAAAGTTTATTGGAGAAAGAAGTAACTCACCCAGGACTTGAAGAATGGGAAAGGCTTCATAGATCAAGCCTTGTAAGGGTGAGGAGGGCCAGGCAGTAGGAGAGAATGAGATGAAACCTGGGACCTGTGAGTAATTCAGTTTGGTTATATCATAAAGTATATAAAGACAAGAGAGAAAGTTAAGTTATAAAAACAAACAAAAAAAAGTAACTATATAGCTTAGGTAGAATTAGCATGTCTTATGGTATTGATATACCCAAATAGTTGATGGTATAAGAGTGAGCCAGCTTCAAAGGTGGGAAGACTTGGGTCCATGTCTTCCCTCTGACACATACCAGGCAAGTAATTCAACCTCTCAGTCCTCTAGGCAGCGAAGATGATAAGATGCAGAGACATATTGTATTGGTAAAGAGAGTTTTCTCCTCACTAAGGAGTTGCCTATGGTGTGAAATCAAAGGTCCAGTCTCCATTCCTATAGCTGAACAAAAGGACTGTTTGCAAAAGAACACAGTAGTTGACATTCCCAATGCAACCACAGAAAGTTAGCAATATCCTCCTAATATGCTTCAATAATTCATTATGGATTTGTCATCTCTGAATTAATTTAACATCTCAAAAACATGACGTGAGTTATGTTGCCTTCTATATGGTGTCACACAAGAGAGTTATGTCTCAATTAGTTAATAGTGAATTTCTAGAGACCTCAGTCTTCCAGAACAACCACCCCAGAAAAAAGGCAAAAGCTTAGTCCAGAGAAAATACTTAGCATGATAAAAACCAACCCACATTAATTTGGACTTTACAGTTGAGAAGTTCTCTGTGTTTCTGTGTTTGTCTCTCTAAATAGGTAGAGGGGTTGGTAGGTAAAGAGAGAGAAATGGAGAGAGAGAGAGAGAGAGAGAGAGAGAGAGAGAGGTTTATATAGAGATATCTGTATGTATAAAATCTGATCCCTAAAACAACTCTGTAAGGCAAATGCTATTATTAACTCCATTTTACAGATGAGGAAACTGGGGCTAAGAGACAGTGACTTTCCCAGGGCCAAAGAATTCACAAATGCCTGAATCAGCATTGAAGTCTTCCTGACTCTGAGTCCAATGTCCTATCCACTATGCCAAATAGTTATCAGACAGTCAATTCCCGTGCATTTTAATTTGTAAATTGTATTCAAGCATATAGTCCCAGTGCTTCTTAAACTATGGGTTGCGACCCCATAGTAGGTCACAAAATAGTTGACGACAGTAAAAGGTATCTGAATGCACAATAACCAAAAGTCAATTAAAAATTAAACACATAATGAGTCTGAAGTGTTGCATTGTGCAACATCACTACAGCCTTGATTCTGTACACAAAGCATGTGCACTTTGCACCACCATGCAGAAGAGGTCTCAAGTGGAAAAAGTTTAAAAATCCCTGTTCTACACAAACCATATGCAAAAATTCAATACTTGTCAGCTAATGGATAGCTAGTAACATCATGGAAAGAGTGCTCGACTTGGACTCAAAAAGACCTTGGTTTAAAATCTGCCTCAGGCATTAGTTGTGTAAATCTGAACAAATCATTTAATCACTAAAAGCCTCAGTTTCCTCATCTTTAAGATGAGAATAATAATCCTACCTCACAAGATTATTATGTGCATCAAATAAGCTAACATATCTAAAGTGCTTTGTAAACCTCTAAGTGTTACATAAATGTTGCTGTTGTTACTGTTGTCACTTACTTTGTCAAGCAGTAATCTCTCTTCCTGGAGCACCTTCTCAGTTCTCTAGGTCAGTGGCAGCTCAGCTCTCAGAGAGAGGATGATTCCTAGGGCTCAGCCAATGTCCTGGGTGTCTGGGTAGATTTCTACTAGCAGGCACGGTGGCAGATTACAAAGCACAGGAATAGGGGACCCCAATGTTATATTTGGAAGTTAGCTGTTTAGTAAATAGTTTTCCATTCAGTAACAGCCTTCCCCCTTTGTTTTGTAGCCTTCTCATGCACATATAATGTACTATCGTGTATTATAATTGCTTTTATAAGTATCTTATTCACAAAGTAGACTGGAAGGTACATGAAGAATGGTGACATGGTTTCTCTAAATTAGGTATTTCCTGTAGTGCTTGGCATGATGCTCTGCATCAACAGGCACTTAATACATATTTGTTGAGTGAATGAATGAATGAATGAGTTAAGAGCAGAGACCTCACAGAAGCCATTTTCACTTCCATCTCAGGATGTCCTCCTGGCTAAGGAAAGATGACAAACATCCGTTTACAAGTTGTAGTCTGTACCTCATACCTTGTCATGAGATCACACTACTCACCCAATTCTTGTTTTATCTTTTTCATTTCCATTTCTATATTCATATAAAAAGCTTTACACAAAGCTGTAGCAAATGTTACTACATGTGAAACAAGAATTTGAACTTCAAAATAGCCTGCATAGTTTCTAAGACATTATAAATGATCCAATAGGCAAATAAATATTTGTAGCAGTTAAAAGCTTTTCCATGTTTGAAATTTATGTAGGAAATATAGTGTTTATATTGAGATTGTAGAGAATGTTATATGTGTTCAATCAAGATTGCACAGAAGGTTATATGTGTACCAAACACCATTTGGGGAAAAGTAAATTGGGGCAAATTGGTTCTGATTTTATGTACTAAGTACATCATAACTTAATCATTACACACTAATGAAGTAATTGCTCAATATTACACTTTTTTCTTCTCCTATCCTCTTTTTGGATTTTCACTATGCTATTATAGTCTGTATATGAATTAATTTTTCCCCTGTTCTTTGGAAAAAATGTTATTTTGTCAAAATTTAATTTATTTAGTGATCATTACCCTTCCTCAGATTGTTTTTCTTTGATTTTAAGGAATGGTTTCATTAAATTTACAATGAATCCAATTTTTATCCTCCGTAAAAGTCTTGCTCCACTATCTGATCCTGACACTGGAGTCCCAGCTTCTCAAAGGCTAGGCCCCCAGTAAACAACTTTGCAAGATTTGGTGGAGTTCTGAGGCTTTGATTATATAATCAACCACAAACTGTGTCTATTGTCTGAGGAAGGACCAGCATAGGAAAGTGCAGAGAAGCTCAAAACCAGCAGATTAGTTACTAGGTGACAAATGATTTGTCCATGGCAACCAAGGAAACACAGAGAAATATGAAATGGGCACCCCATTTAAACTTCTGCAGTGACTCTGAGAGAGAAGAAAAGTAATTGAGGGGTGGGAAGGGAAAAAGATCATGAGTATCAGAAAATTAGATAATCTATAAACATTTCAATGTTGGTACATTAAATTTGAGGTTATTCAGAGGCCAAGCTGTTACATCACTGGAGGAAATGAATGCTATCACACTGACATCCTCACATTAGTGAAACCATAAGATATAAAGGAGATACAACTGATGACTCATAGTTTCTGCTTGCAAAAGAAAATCAAGTCTTTGCCTGAGTTGATTCCATCAAGAGCCAAAGAACAACAGGAAATATGTCATGGAACATTTGGCTATCTTGCCTTGCAGTATTCATAAAGAAGATAGGCAAAGTGAATTGCATAAAGATGGTTGTATCTTATGAACATTAGCTCTTCTAAACACAGTACATATTTTGATACTCAGTGATGTCAATGTAAAGATCGGCAAGGAGAGAGTGAACAAAAGCCTCTTGGAAGACCATCCAGTAAAACTCATTTCTGTGTAGTATTATAACATTCTCCAGGAAGTAGATCAACCAGCCTTTCCTTGAAGACTTCAAGTGACTTAAAGATCTTTACCACCACATGGCAGCTTGGTGGTATAGTGGATCAAATTGACCTTGGGGACAAGAACACCTGAGATCAAATCCAATATCATCTCTTATTGGTCATGCTATTTAACCTACGTCTACCTCAGTTTCCTCAGCTTAAAATGGGGAAAATAATAGCACCTACCTTCCAGGGTTGGTGTAAGAATTAAAGAATATTTCTAGAAAACCCTGAGTACAATGTCTAGCATATAGTAGGTTCTTGATAAATGCTTCTTTCATTTCTTCCAAAGCATCCCATTCCCATTTTTGAAAGCTCTAACTTTCTAGGAATTTTCTTTCCCTTATATCAAGTTGACATTTTCCCTTCTGCTACTTCTAATCATTGCTCCTCATTCTCTTCTCTGGTAGTAAAAAGAAGCGTTAGGTCTCCTTCATATGGTCCTTCAAATACTTACAGACAATTCATCTCACCCAGCTATTCTACTTTACAGAGGAAGAAAGAGAGACCTGGGGAGCTTAAGTTGTTTGTCCAGAGGCATATAGTTGATAAAATGGGATGTAAAGTCAGGTCTACTGAATTCACAGTCAAGGCCCTGTTTCTAGTACACTGCAGACTCCCTATATCTATTCTCTTTCCCTCTGTCTCTGTCTCCCTCTGTGTTTCTGTCTCTGTCTCTGTCTCTCTCTGTCTCTGTCTCTCTTTCTCTCTTGGTTATCTAAGCTAAATATCCTCAGTTTCTTCAATCAGCCCTGGTATGGAGTGGCCCCACTATCTCCCTCCCTACCTCCCTGATCATCACTTCTGGATACTCTACAGCTTCTCAATCTCCTTCCCAAAATATAGTACCTGGAGCTGAACACAGCACTCAATGTACATTAGGACTATCATTCCCTATGTTCTGAATGCTGATTCTTTTAATGTTGCATAAGGTTTTCATTAGTCAATCAATAGGCAACATCAAGCTACAGACTGTGTCATTTCCTGTACTATCTGGGGATACAAAGAAATACAAAGAAAACTCTTAATAAGATTGTGATCTGATGAGAGAGACAACATGTCAACAACAATGTACAAAAAAGATATAGAAAGGGCAAATTTGACATGACCAACAGAGGGAAGGCACTAGCATTAAGGAGGATCAGGAAAGGCTTCCTATGGAAAGCAAAAGTTTAGTTGGGATTTAAATGAAGCCAAGGAAATCAAGAGACCAAGATGAGGGAAAGCATGGAACGAGTCAGTGAAAATGCACAAGTTCAGAAATGAATTGTTTCATGCAAGGAACAGTAGGGAGGAGAGTGTTACTGGTTTGTATGTGAGAGTGAGTAATGTGTAGGAAAACTAAAAATTTAGGAAGGGGTCAGGTTCTAATGACAGAGTATTTTCTATTTGATTCTGGAGGTGATAGAACCACTTGAGTTTATTTAATTAGAGGGAGAAGAATAACACAGTCAGTCATTCAATTTAGGGAGATTAATTTCACAGATGACAGGAGTGGGGAAAGACTTGAGACAGAGACACAAACTGGCAGGCTATTGAGATAATCCAGGCAGGAGATAACAAGGTACTGCACTAGGGTAGTGGCAATGCCAGAGGAGATAAGGGGGTGTACAAAAGAGATATTAGGAAAGTGAAAATGGCAGGACTTGGCAATAGATTCGCTATGTGGGAGAAGTGAGAGAGTGGGGAACAAGAGAGGAGATCTAGATTGTGAGCTTAGAAGACTGGGAGAATGTACTACCTTCAACAGTAACCAGAGAAGTTAAAAAAAAAAAGGGAGAGTTGTGGGAGAAGGAAATTAGTTTAGATTTGAACAAGCTAAGTTTGAGGTGTCTATGGGACATCTGGTTTGATACGTGCAACAGGCATTTGTATTTGCAAGATTGGAGAGTCAAGAGAGGGTTGGGTCTGGATAAATAAATCTGAGGATCATCAATAAAGAGATCTTAATTAAATCAATGGAAGCTGATGCAATGACCAAGAGAAATAGTATAAAGGGAGAAAAGAAGAGGTCCCCGGAAAGAGCCCTGGGGACACACACTATTAACAGGTATGACCTAGATAAAGCTCCAACAAAAAGAGGTTAAGGAGGAGTGGTGAGATATGGAGGAAAGGGGAAATAAATAAAGGTCAGGATAGAGTCATGTCATGAAAACCTAGAGAAGAGTGTCAAGGAGAAGAGACTAATTGATAGAAGCTGTAAAAAAAGTCAAGAAAGATGAGGATTGAGAAAGGATCATTAGATCTGATAATTAAAAAATCATTGGTAACTTCAGAGAGATGTTTCAATTGAATGATGAAGTTAAAAACTAGACTGCAAACCAGTAAGAAGAAAGTGAGACGAAAGAACATAGAGATATTGGTTGCAGACTGTCTTCTCAACAGTTT
The DNA here is from genome assembly GCF_028372415.1 of Notamacropus eugenii. NCBI lineage: Eukaryota > Metazoa > Chordata > Mammalia > Diprotodontia > Macropodidae > Notamacropus > Notamacropus eugenii. The sequence continues at coordinate 306,334,800 of NC_092876.1, forward strand.
GGCCAAAAGGGAAGAGTACTGTGAGATAACAGGTAGAGGAGAAAAACAGATCAAATGAGGATGTTTTGAGGGTAGAGGTGACATGGGTATGTTTGTAGGCAGTAGGGAAAGAACTAGTAGACGGAGAAATTGGAGATAATTGAGAGAGGGGAGATGATAGAAGAGACAATCTGCTCAAGAAGATGGGATGGAGTAGGGTCACTTGCCTATAGAGAGGGTCTTCCTTTGCAAAGAGAAGGACCATTTCTTCAGGTGAGATAGTGATGAAGTAGATAATTGCAAAAAGCATGAGACATATGAGATCAAGATGTGATGAGTGGAATCTCAAGGTGAATATCCTTAAATTTTTTCAGTGAAATATGAGGCAAGGTTTGAAAGAGGGATGGGACGGGTGATATGGAAGATGTGAAAAGGGATCTAAAGGTTCAGAAAAACTGCTGTAGGGAATGGGAAAGTATATTGATTACTCATGTCTCACAGTTGATTACCATGGAGTTGACAATCCACCAAAACAATTTTTTTAAGCTAATGATCATCTGGCTATATTTCTCATGATCTACTTGTGAAATTACTTTTTTGAACTCATGTGATTTTCTACACTGATCTTAGATTCCATCCATCATTCTAGACTGGGGATATTCTTTTGGGGGAAGGGGTGGTGATCTTATAATTCAAAATGTTTGCTATTTCTGCAGCTTTGTGTCAGCCACAAAATTTTTGCTTACAAATCACACTGAGCATATTTCTTTGTAGTTTATAGGGAAAATAGCATGGGTCACATTTTCCACAGTCTAAACTTTACAAGCCACTTCTGCAATACCTTCTTAAATGTCTAAGTTGAGGAGAAAATAAAGTCAATGTTTACTCAACTCCCCATCACAAACAATGTGTACTTGCCCTTTTTAAGGGTGATTTTTTTTTTAAATTTCTTCCGTGCCAAATGCTTCAAACAGCCTTTATCTTTTAAGCATTCATCTGAAAGAACATTGGGTCAAAATGTCAGGCTTTCAGAAGATTTTCTTTTTTCTAAATTCTTTCCTTCTTAAAATAAATGTTAAAGAGAAGTACCCAGTGAGGAAACCTGGTTTGCTTCCTTTTTTAAAATAAAGATTGAATCTGCCCACTTTAATATTCTTCTTTATATGAATCTGAATATACTATTTAATTAGGTCTTTCTTCTCTATACTTAGGTCAGACAGCTCTAATGCAGTAACCAATGCAAATCTTTCTTTTCATTATTTTCTCTACCTTTGGGAAAGGACAGACTCACTTCAAACAGACGAAAGGAATTGAAGATTCATTTCTGTCTCCTAGCTGTGTGACCCTGAGGAAGTCATTTAACCTTACTTCAACTATCAAATAGAGATAATAGTACATGTACTAGCTGCCCCGTGGCATGATGAATGATGAGGAATGATGAAAATGTGGTATAAATCCTAAAGTGTCAGATAAGTGTGTTATTGTTATTAATAACAATAACATAAATGCATTAGAAAATTCAGCATTGCAAAAATAAAAATGTGCATTTATGCTGTAGGTTCCTGCTAGACTTTAAGCTCCTTAAAGGTAAATGTCACATCTTATTTACTTATCTTACTAAATGACTAACACTGCTTTATAGATAGTGGGCACTCTAATACTCAGGACATAGTAGCCACTTTGTAAATGTTTGTTAAATGGATGGATAAATGAATTCTAATGTAGGTTTAAATGATAAAAGAATAGCAATAAACAAAGTACATATTAAGCAAGGAACTTAAATACATTAAATAATTTCTATTATTTTTAATTATTCTGATTATTTTCTCTTTTGCAATTCATTGTTAGAGGCTCTGATTTTTTTTTGGTAGATTTAGGGTTCACCCTTATTCATGATTATAACAGCATTCTAGACCAGTATTTCTTCTAGAGTTTTTAAAACTGGCAAATTTCAGTTTGTTTGGACATTGGTGGTAAATATCAGTATGTCATTTTTTTTTATTTTTTTCCTTTTTTCAACATCCAGAGAATCAGTTGTCACCTAGCCAATGTTTTTCAGCCACTAAGTCTATGATTTATACATTATGCATTGATAAAAATACTAGGGAAGTATGTCCAGAATCAAACAAGTGTCCATTTAAAAACCATCTGAACTATTTTTATAGGTAATTGACAAAAAAATTAAAAGATAAAAATCACTAAAAGCAATGTTTCAAAAAGTCTGAATTCTTGCCAAGCATGTTTTTTGATCAATTTTGCTCTGCCCAGGAGGCTAACAGTTATGTCTAGGGGAGAAATAAGATTTCAAAGTTACATCTGCCTATTTCTGCCACCCAAATCTATTCAAGAATAAAATCAGTAATGGAAAGCATACTGTTTCCTACTGGAATAAAATGATAAACTTGGTGACATCTATCAGTGCACTTCCCATAGATTTTGATTCATTCTTTTCTCCATCATTCGTGTTTCAAATCTCAGAGCTCACATCATGCGAAAGAATATTCATAGTTTTGGGCTTGGGGGGGAATTTTGAGGATTTTTTTTCTTCCAAACGTGAATGTCATAATTATGGTCAGCACTTTTATAGGTGATCTTTGAAGTCCACATTATTGATCAAAATCTGAGATTTATTTATCAGCATGACTCTCAATATCATCCTCAGGATGTTCACTGAGCTGTTGGATTTGGACTTCCAACTCTCAAGTGACTTCTTGAAATCTTTGTCATTCTTCACTTTGGTTATATGCATAGAACACATCATTTTGGGTCATCAGAGATGACTTAAACCTCCAATGATGTGTACAAAAAATTTCTGATAATCTTCTTTATATTTGTAATGAAGGAGAGAAAAAGTTGTTTGTGATTGATTCAATTTTTCACTAAAAAGTACTTATATTTGAATTGTAGTTCAATATTTCAAAGTTCAGTGATTTCATCGGTATGAGTACTCCCTCCACCAATTGTAATTATTTTATGTTTTCCTGAACTGTTTTGATGAATGGCTGTGTGTATATACAGCTGGTATATATACATAGGCAGCTAGATGGCACTGTGGATAGCATGTGGGCCTGGAGTCAGTAAGACTCATCTTGAGTTCAAACCTGGCCTCAGACTCTTACTAGTTCTGTGCCCCTGTACAAGTCGCTTAACCCTGTTTAACTGACTTTCCTCATCTGTAAAATGAGCTGGAGAAGAAAATGGCAAATCATTTCAGTATCTGTGACAAGAAAACCTCAAATGGTGTCATGGAGGGTAGCACACAACTGAACAAAGAATATATATATACATATATATATATATATATATATATATATATATACATACATACACATACATATGTGTGTGTATATATGTATGCATACATCATAATACAGTGTATATAACATATAAACATATATTAATATATAGACTTATGTATATATGTGTATAGAAACACACATATATAATATGTGTGTGTGTGTGTGTGTGTCAGAGAAACAATTAAAATAACTTTGTAGGCCACCTATTGGCGACAAAGACTTTTCAAACTTAGCTAGACTGTGGTCTTCTCACAACAGTCATACATTCCATCACTATGATCAACGTCAAAATCTATCTAGTTTTATAGAATCTACCAGGACTTGTGTTCCACTGATGAAGTCTTCAAGAATCCAGAGTTCCTTCTGTATCACAGAGACAATCCCAAGAAATACAGTAGTCTACTGTGGTTAAAGTATTAGAGGAGAAATTTGGCGTTGATGTCCCACAGAGAAAACTCTCAACTCTCTAATAATAGAATGTGTTGCTCTCATAGGTAATGACTTTCCTGTCACTAGAGGTCTTCAAGCAAAGACTGTACAAACATTGGTTTGTTGCATAGAGAATTCTTGGTTAAGATGGGATTCTGAGATTGCCTCCCACTATGATTCTGCTGGGAGTTTATTCAAAGGTAATAAACTATAAACATAATATACAATTAAAAGCTTATAGGTACAACTGTAATCAGATTATTAGAGGTATAGGGTAGAGCATCAAGTTCAGTTTTCATTTTAACAGGTAAGAAAACTGAGTCTGAGAGTTTACCCATCAGGTCAAATAGGTAGTAAATGGAAGGGATGGGATTCAAAGTGAAATTTTCTGAGTAAAAATTCTGCACCATGTGTATTGAAAATGCAGTTTTGCTTATTGTTAATGTAATTTTGCTTCCTAATGGGAAGAGCTTTCCCATCCTGCTTAAGTCACATGGAAGCCTGAGTCACATGAGTCATCACATAAAATAGGAAGGGGTGGAGCAGGAAGTATGGAATGAAGAGGAAGAGCTAGAACAGAGGAGTCAGAACTGAGAGAAAGAGAGAAAGCAGGCTGGCTGGCAGGAGGGAGAAAGCTTGTTTGCTATTTGCTCAAGGGACTGTTTATGGGAAGTCTAACATAAGAAAGGTTTGGGGCTGGTGTTGTTCTTTGCATTGTTATTGTATATAGATTTGTGTTACTATGATGGATTTGGTTTTCTGGTGTCTGAATAAATTTTTTGGTTCTGTCTTCCATATAGGGAGTCTGTGGTATTTCACAATCCAGAACTGCGTTGGCATATTCATGGACCCCATAAGCATGGTGAAAATCACATTAGTGCTACCCCATGTTAAGGAAATAGCATTATGTGGCATTAAGGAGTGGAGTCTTCTTAGGAAAGTACTCAATCTAAGGCCCAGAGCTCAGAGTTATCCCTACTGAAGGAAGGAGATATCTAAGGTTTTCCTTATGGATGTGGTGTTCTGCTTTTCTTTGGTGTGTGGGGACCCTCAGAAAAATCACCCCATAGTCTCATGACCCTATAGTCTCATAACCTGGTTCCCACTTTCACTCTAAAATTTTTCTGCATGTAAAATCAGTTTGTAATAAATGTAAAGGACAGCCTTAAAGACAACCCAAAGTTATAAGAGCAACATGAATCTTGAGAGATATGTCTGAAAAAGAAGCAGATTCTGAATTGGGGAAACTATAGGCTGCTGCATAAATAAGTCTTATATCTTTTTTTGCAGAATCTAATCACCTCTTTATTCTCCTGTGCCTCCCACTCTGATCCCTTGAAGTTACCGCTAAGTATCAGCTCTGATGAGAGGAGCAAATCTTAAGATCTATACTACTTCATTTCCCTCAGGTATAGACTGCATTATGAAATATACTATTATTTTATTTGTGTATTTAAATCAAACTGCTTCATTAAATTTTAAAGCATGATACAGTGGATAAAGAACTGTATTTGTGATTAGAAAGACCTGAGTTTTAAAGCCTGCCTTTGATATTACTAGCTGGGTGACCAGGAGCAAACTATTTAGCTGCTCTGAGCCTCAAGCAATTTTACAAGATTTTGAGTAGTGGATGGTTTGGATCTGCCATTAAGTGACTAGAACTCCCCTACAAACAAAATCAGAAATTTTTGATACATCAGTTGTTGGTACCTTCGAGTCAGTTAGAAATAGGGACTGGACTTGTGTTTTTACTGGTATAGAATGATGAAACTCCCTAGCCTATCAATGGAGGTCAGCACTTCTACCTGGGGCAGCTGATAATCTGGGAGTATTGCCTAGAGCACTGAGAAGTTAAGGGATTTGTCCACATTCTTACAGTTTTCAATTATTCTTTCAATTTTTCTTTCAATTATTCCAACTCACAGAAAGTTTTGGCAATTAGGAAAGAGACATTTTGGTCCTAGGATGCTGACTGGAGAGTAGGATTGAATGAGTTTTTCTGGGTGGCCAGGCAAAATACTGAACTTTAGACAAGGGAAATCAGAGAGAAATGAGGGAGTGGGTTGGTACCAATGATACTTGCCTACTTTAATTTGTTTACAGACTTCACCTAGTTTCATGAAATGCAAGTGTCCTTCTGAGAATAGACCTAGTATTGGATCCCCCAAGAGTCTTGATTCAAACCAAAGGTAGCTGCATGACTTTAGAGTTTTTGGTCTGGGCTTTTCTGTTAAGATCTACTGAAAACTCATACAAAGGTTATAAGGTTAACTTTATCTTTTCTTGACAATAAATGACCAAATAGCCCTGAATCACTCAGTCACCAGCAACAAAACTGAAGCCCCAGGTCTGGTGCCACAAGTGTTTTTGTTTAATCTGCTATTTCACACAAAAATAATTAAAGGAACTTCTACTCAGGTCTGCTCTGAGTTGTTAATAGAAGCCAACCCTCCTAGAAGGGATTGTCAATTATTAATGGGTTACGACATTTACTATTAAGAATTTCATTTTTTTTATTATCTCAAGGGAGTAACAGTTTGAAATTCTGGACTTCTAACAAAAACTTGGCAAAAAGAAGGTAGTGTTGTATAATGGAAATAGTGATGAATTTGGAATAAAAGGATCTCAGTTTGAATTGCTGATCATCTACTTACTATCTGTGTGACCTTGGGCTGTTATTTTACCTCTCTGGGCCTCAATTTCCTCATCTAGAAACTGATGGGGTTGGGCTAGAATAGATTATAAGAACAAGGGCTGAGGTCCCTCTAAGTGGCTTAAAGGGGTCTTCCATAGACCTCCTACTCCGGAGTTCCAAGGGACTGTAACTAATTAGCAAAAATTCTATTGCTTTCCATATCTTCTTTATGTTTCTTTAGGTCTTTCTGAATAACCTTCATTGGTCCTTTCTGGTTTCTTTACATAAAATCTCAGGATGAAAAGAGACCTTAGTCCAACTCCACCTGAAATAGAAATTTCCTTTGTAGCCTCACTGACATATCATCATTTCAGCCTCTGCTTACACAGCTCCAGTGTTGAATCCATTCTCTTTTAAAGGATGGAGACTGAAATTGAACATAGTATGTATTCTCTAAGAGTCTGACCTGTGGATGTTGAATACTAGGGAAGTAAAAGTTACCACTGGTTCATGTTATGCCCCTGTCTATCCATACCAGATGCATTTAAATTGTATCTGTATATAGCTAGAAATGTATTTTGTACAGAACTGTGGAAATTCTTGAAAAGAAAGATGGTTTTTATAAACCATATATTGCCATTTCCCTGTGGTATATTTGAGACAATAGTGATTTACTATTCCAGTCGTCTCAACTGATGGTTCAGATTTAAATGCCCATGAATCACTCAGGAGCTTATACTATTCACTTTCAGCCAGGAATAGCCTAAGGCAGCTCTACAGACAGTTCTGGCTGATAGACGTGGAATGTCTATCAGACCAAAAGTGCTTACCCCAGCCCTTTTCCACTGTGTCCAATTAACCTAATGGCACAGAGCTTTTGCAGCTTATAGAAGAAGAGCCCCTTCCCCGAAAGTCAGTTTTCCTCCCTCTAAAGGTTTTTGCCCTATGATCACTAGCTCTCTGTTGTGGGCAACAGCAACCCTGAGTGAGAGATCATTATAGGATGGAGAATTCAGTTAGAAAAGAGAAAGCTTCTTACTAAAGGCAGCAGTTCTATCCATTCACCAACCAACATAAGGAAGTGATGGTATCTATCAGAGTACTCGACTTTCCTTCCATTACTTCCCTGCTTACCATTACCTTCTACAAGTTCAAATTCCTCCGCTTGGATTTTTAAGGCCTTCCATAATTTGGCCCTATTCTACTTTTCTGACCCTATTATTCTCCATTACTGAGAAGAACTGAAAGGACACCATTGTTCTCACTTTCTGTTGAAAACACCATACTTATCTATAGTTTCTGAGATACAACCCATGTTCTAATACAATTTTAAGGGCATCTCCCAAATTAAATCTTAATTCCTTTTTACCCTCTCACTTAGAGTTTCCTCTTTTTCAGTGTTGTTTTTTTTTTTTCAGTTGTGTCTGCCTCTTCATGACCCCGTTTAGGATTTTCTTGGCAAAGATATTGAAGCAGTTTGCCATTTCCTTCTCCAGCTCATTCTACAGACAAACAGGGTTAAGTGACTTACCTAGGATCATAGTTAGTAAGTGTCAGAAGCCAGATTTGAACTCAGAAAGATGAGTCTTCCTGACTCCATGCCCAGGACTCTATCCATTGTGCCACCTAACTGCCAGATATTCCTTTTTCTTTTATGGGATGTTAATAGTACCTTATTGTCAAATTGGGGTTAAGCATTTGGTCATAGGCTCTGTGTCATCTGCTGGCCTTCATGTGTTGCCTGCGGCTTCCACAAAACTCCAAAAAATTTCTCATTCACTTTCTTATACCAACTCATGACATATGAAAACCTTGAAGAGCAAAGTCATGATATGGAAAGGCAAACTGTATTTTTATAAAGATCACAATTAGCAACTGAAGCTATTTATAGAACAGCACAAAGGGTATCTCTGATCCCAAATTATCTGAGTCAATCAATTTATTTCCAGCTGATGACATACAAAGTCCAAAAAAGGAATCAAGTTGATCTGGTAATTCTCCATCTCCCCTAGGAGTGACCCCCTACAAAGGGAATGCCCTTAACTGAACCTCCAAACATTTTGTTTATGTATATACTTTTCCCTAAAATGACCTTCCCCTTCTTCATCTAGCACTGAACTGTTCTCTGTATCACCTGGTCACTGTTACCTTTAGGTTTAGAGAATATATGGCATAGAAGGTCAGAGGTAAGAGAAGCTGTGAAATAATCTTCTCAAGCCCAGTGACTATTTTAGAATAAGACTTGTCACTTACACTTTACATTCATTATATGTGTACAAAGGTGTGCCAAACACTTTCTATGCATTATCTTTTCTGATCTCCCCAGCAATCCTCAGAGGTAAGTATTCTGATTTCACAGATGAAAAAAAAGGAAACAAAGAAAAGTTAAGTGACTTCTTTGTTGCTCTCAGTTTCAGAGTTAGGAAAACTGAAGCACCAGGAAGGTTAAATAATATATCAATGATCATAGAGCTGCAAAGTGTCTGAGACTGGATTTAAACTCAGATCTTCTCGAGTGACAGAGCTCAGTGCTACCTCTCTGCCTCTCAAAAGAGGCTGAATTAGAACATGTAAGAAGGCTGTTTAAAAAAACAACAGCTACTATAATTTGTTGTGATTTTATTTATAACCATGTTTTACCTTGGAGGAAATTAAATTTATTCTTGTGAATTAAAATAGTAATTTTTCAAAATTAAAACCTCCAAATTTAAAAAAAAAATGGATTTATCACAAGGCCTCAACTGCCCAAGATAACAGAAAATTAAGGCATGACTAAAGGTCTGCTTTAATGAACCAGAGTAATAGGTAGTTCCTTTGGTGTGGTTTGAGAAATATTAATAAGAGAAATCAGCACCCCCTCACCTCAACCCCATCCCAAAATACCTGCCTCTACTGATTAGCGTTTAACCTTAAATTTTATCATTAGAGAGACATTCATCACTGTGGGTCATCACACTGCTCAGCCTTCAAAATGTCTCTTTTGATTTTTTTTAAATTGCGAGATGGGGTAAAAGAGGTAGAGGTAGAAGGTAAAGAAAAGAAATATTAATTGACAGAAATAAAATGTTTTTAAAATGGAAATACTGAGTGAGGAGCAGATACTACATTAAGCTGTTATCATGACTAACGCTTGAGTATAAATTGGCTTTCCAAAGTGCTTTGTGATAACTAGAACCATAGGATAGTTTCACCAAGCAGGACCCTAGAAATCATATCGTCTAAACTTTGCATTTTGAAGATGGCACAAGATGTCCCCAGAATGTAGAAGTGACTTGCGAAAAGAGCAAGACACTGAGCAATGGGAACTTTGGTGGGAGAGGATAAGTTGCTATTCTGCAACTCTGAACAGAACAGAATGAGAGAGACAGACAGACAGACAGACAGAGAGACAGAGAGAGAAACAGATACAGAGACCCACAGAGACAGACAGAAATAGAAATCAGCAATTACAATCCTTGTAGGTAGTACAATATGCAGACGACCAGGGAGGATAAAATGCTTTGCTATAGAATGTACAATCTACTGTACTCTCATAGAGCACATGAGTTTGCAATAATTTGTCAGCATGAAAAAATGGACAGAGATCTGACCTTGCAGTCAGGAATATTTGGGTTCAAGTCCCATCTCAGATACATATTGGCTCTGAGAGCCTGGACAAGATGTGTAATGTCTCAATGTCCTCAAATAGTTCTCTAAGAACTTAAATTGCAGGTACAACTTAAAGGAAAAGATTTTTGTAATATTGTTCTTTCCTGCTTCTCCTACCTATATTTGACCATTCCTTTGTTGTATCTCCACCAAGGTCATGCCCATTAATAGTGGGTATCCCACAAGACTTTTTCCTGGATCCTCTTTTCTTCTTACTATGTTCTATTTCTCTTGATAATATTATCAGCTCCCAAGGTTTCAATTATCATCTCTATACAGATGATTTCCAGATCTAATTGTTTGGCCCTAAATTTTCTCCTAATTTCTAATCTTCTATCTTAAACTACCTCTTAGACATCTCAAAATGGTTGCTTCATCTACACCTTAAACCCAACATATCTAGAACTCAACTCACTATTTTCCTCTTCCCCCTTTTTCTGATTTACCTATTCTTGAGGGCAGCTAGGTGGTGCAGTGAATAGAATGTTGGCCCTGGAGTCAGGAAGACCTGAGTTCAAATCCAGCCTCAGACACTTACTAGCTGCGTGACCCTCGGCAAGTCATATAACCCTGTTTACCTCAGTTTCTTCATGTGTAAAATGAATTGGAGAAGGAAATGACAAACTGCTCCAGTAGCTTTACCAAGAAAAGCCCAAATGAGGTCAAAAAACCCAAAACAAAAAAAAGCAAATTACTTTTCAGGGTATCACCATCATCCCAGTCATTCAGGTCCACAAGCTAGGTGACATCTCTACGTATCACCTCTCATAGAATATCAAATATCTGATCAGTTGCTAAATTCTATTTTTGTAACATTTTTCATATACTCTCCCTTCTCTCTAATGCTGCAACTACCTTGATCAGGCCCTCATCACCCATGTCTAGATGATTGTAATAGCTTTTTGGTTAGTTTACCTACCTTAAGTCTCCCTCCATTCCAATCCATTCTCCATTCAGCTGTCAAACTGATCTTCTAAAATGATGATTTGACCTTGTTACCTTTGCTTCCCTCAGCCCATTCAATCAACTTCAGTGGCTCCCTATTACCTTCAGGATAAAAACTCTTTATTTGTCTTTTAAAGCCTTCCCTGACCCCTTCCTAAATTTGCAGTCTTCTTATACCCTACCCTTCTCTATGTGCTCTATGACATTGACTTCCTTGCTGTTCCTCACATATGACACTGCATCTCCCAACTCTAAGAATTTTTACTGGTTATCTTCCATGTCTGGAAGTCATCTGTCTCCTAGCTTCCCTAACTTCCTTCAGGTCTCAACTAAAGTCTCGCCTTCTCCAAGCCCTCCTTAATCTTAGTTACATCCCGCTGAGATCTTCCCCCCAATTTGTCCTGTATACATCATGTTTGTATGTAGTCATTTTCACATTGCCTTCCCCTATTACACTGGTTTTCTTGAGGGCAAGTACTTCCTTGTTGTGGTTTTGGGATTTTTTGCCTTTCTTTGTGTTTTCACCATTTACCAGAGTGCCTAGCACATAGTAGGTGCTTAAAAATGCTAATTGACTAAGTTTTCTCATAGGGAATTCCCTAAATCAGTGAAAGCACAGCTCAGGCCCAAAAGGGGAAAAGAGTGCACAGTATTACATGACTTCTTCCAACAGTGCTTAATAGCTTGAGAGTACTCCCACCCAAAAAAAGGGACTGCAAATATAGTCCTTTTTTGGCAAAAATGACAAAACAAGGAGAACACAAAGACATCTAGGATTCAGGGTGCAAGAAGCACACTGTTGAAATGACAGACTACAGAATAAAGTCATAAAGTGATGGATCCAAGCTACACAGGTGTGAAGGAACAGAAACTTCAGAGAATCAAGGGGATCAGAATAACATTCAGAATGAGCAACACTTCTGGAGGAGGAAGAAGGTCAGGAGACTGTGATCCTTCTGTCTTGGGAGAAGAAAAGGTGACAGTTTAAAGTCTAACACATGAAGAGAACAGTATTTTTTTTTCTCCAACTCACTTAAGGAACCAAGAAAAGGTACTAGGGCTATGGAGCCCTAGAGACTATCTAGTGACATTATCTAAGGCCAGATGGCCATGGAAGTAATTTATCATTGAGCCCTAACTAAAGGTTTAACTTCTGGTCACCTCTCTGAAGTCTTGAACACACTTTAATTATCTTTGTGCCATGAATAAAATTGAAGCCAATTAGACCAAGGTTACATTTTCAAGGGTGGACATGTAAAAGGGAGGCTCTGGTCCCCACAGCAAGCACCAAGAGAGCATTTAGAGGCAAGGTTTTCAGGTCTTGGGCCCATATATATTACCTAGCCCTGATTCTCCTTGTCCTTAACTAATAGAAATTGAAATCATAATGTGGACATTATTATGTCTCCTATGATAAAAAAATAAGTTAATAATGCAAGTCCTGACTGTCCTTCATACAAACTAATGTACCTGAATTTAAAAAAAAAAAGATATGAATATCTCTGATGAAAAGCTATGAGAATGAAAGAATGTCTCAAGAGATCTCTTTTCCCACTGATCCATTTTATCTACTTACTGAGCTCAATGTTCTGCATCTCCTGCCCTGTTTGTGCCCATTCTCCCATGTAACAAAACCACTCCTCACTTTCCATACAAAGTACTTTCTCTGTTCTACTTTGAAAATTTTGTGACTAAGACTCTTAGTCAATTCTCTACTGAATAGCTTCCCTTCTCTTCATCTCCCTCTGGATTTTCCTTGCCTACCACCACCCCAAGTCATCTCCTAGTATTCCAGAACCAATACTCCCTTCCTGGATAGCCCAGAAGCAGGGCATTTGGTTCCCACATTCTTCTCATCACTTTCCATCTCTGGCCAGCTTCCCTCGTTGCAGCAGCTCCCAGGGCTTACTCCTTGACAGATTTAAAATCATAAACCTTAAATCACATCCCTCACACCAAAATACCAGCTGCATCACCACGGCAGGCAGTATCTTCCCAATATGACAGGCGAGTACATTATGCTAAGTAGATAATCACAACAATTAAATTAAAAGGTTATAATTTCATCCCATTGGGTATAGTGGGTCTGTCAAAGGCAATTATATTAAAATAGAAACCAAGTCTCCCCACTACTCCCCCCTTCTACCTGCCCAAATGTTCAGATTTTTAAATAGCCAAGTTCATCTGAAGCTACTGAAGTTTCAGTATAGAAGAAGCACAGGAAAAAGAATAAGGTCCATATTTGATTCAATTTTGGAGTGTTTTAGATCCTAAGGCACTCAAAGTACCTCATTATAATGAGATCACCCTGTGGTCCAAAAGCACATACCCTAAGAAAAGTGCTGCCCCTGAATTAAACAGAAATAGTAACACTCACTTCAGTTGTTTATTGCATCTAACCTGACTCACCTAAGAAGTTATATAAACCTGCATATGTAATTAAGTATGAGGAACTGGGTAAAAAGCGAGAGAGCCAGAATTCAAATCCAGTTCCTCATACTTACCTAAGGATGTCTCCTGTACTGTGAACCTGAGATACCAGGAGGATGGTGTTGCCCTTTATTTAATAGAGAAAGTGAGGGTGAGGGAAGGTTTTAACATAGTTATTTTCCTCTAAAGACTTGAGGAACTACTTGAGGAAATAGATCTTTCACATATGAAGGATTAGAATGTAAGGCACAATATATTACTGAAGGGGAAAGGAAAAGGACAGGAAATATATGTCAACACTGCAGCTATGTGGCATAGTGGAAAGAGAGCACTGAACCTTGAGTTAGGAAGACTGAAGTTCAAATTCAACCTCAGACATCTAGTGCCTGTGCGACACTGGGCAAATCACTTAATTGCTCTCAGTCTCAGTTTCCTCATCTTAAAATGAGGATAATAATAGTATCAATTTCTCAGGATTATTGTGAGGATGAAATTACATAATATTTACAAAGTACTTTGCAAACCTTACAATACTCTACAAATGACAGTGACTTATTATTAACCACAGTACATGGTCTAGATGCTAAAGAAAGTGAAGGAAAATGTGTGAAAGCATAGTATGGGTTTTGATGAAGATTCTCTTCTATCATCTGGCATTAATAATGTAGATGTATGCAGAAATTAACCATTACATACAAGATGAAAGTCTATCAAAAAGTACAGGCTTCGCAGTACAAATGCATGTTTACAAATACAGTAAACCTTTGTCCAGAAAATGCTTTCTCATACTCTCTACTTCCCAGAAATGCAATCACCACCTTTACCTCTATGCTACATCCTTCTGATTCAATTATTATATTTATCTTGACTTCTGACTTCAAGAGCAATATGATTTCCCACTCCTTTCATGAAACCATTTTTTTGTTCAAAAATATTTCTAATCTGAATAGAATTTTCAAGCAAGAAGAGACCTGGATAATGGCTGTGAGCAGACTATAACACATTATAAACTAAGAATTATAGAGAAGTTGTATAAAGGATGTTTTCAGAAAAATGTATGAATGGGAAAAACTATATCGGTTGGTCACACAATAGGAAACAGTAATAACTTCATAAATGATATCCAAGCCATGTACTCCATTGAATTTTATGAGGAGCCAAGGGAATGTAAGGAAGGCCTCCGGCATGTTAGGTAGGGCCCCCATACTAGGGGGGTCCTGAGTCATATCATTACAGGGTCATCAACAAAATCACCTCTGCGTTGGTGCTATGCATTTAAGTTGAACTTTTGTGGGAGCCTCTCCTCCAGTTGCCACCGCACTACTGTGATACCCCACCACTCCCTTCCAGACCTTCCCACCCCATTTCTGCCTGTTTTTCCAACAGGTGTTATAGAACCTCTCATCAAGTCTGATCAGAGCAAGAGACCTTAAAACTATTCTAACACAACCCCTTAATTTGCTGATGAAGAAACTATTAGCCAGACACTCAATAACTTCTTTGTGTGCTTTCTCAAGACATTGTGTTTCTCTCAAATCTATTGAAAGACACACTAAGAAGTATAGAAAAATCCTAACATTTTCTTAGGAAGTTGTGTCATCATTGTTCTTATCAATAAACATATCCACGTACTCAATATGACCATGGGATTTTACTGGTCACTACAGAGTGAGGCAGTCAGGTCAATAAGCATACACTAAATACTTATTAAGTGATAGGTGTTTTGCTAAGTGCCAAGAATAAATATACAAGTAAGAAGAAAGACAGTCCTTGTCCCCAAGAGTTTACTTTGTAGTGGAAGACAAAAATTGTGTAAAAGAAAGCCGAAAAGTGGTAGAGGTACTTTGTGGGGAAATAGTGAAAAAGTTTAGAGAGTCAAAAGCAGTAAGTGCTTTACATATATTATCTTTTTTGATCCTCACAACAACCCTGTGAGATAGACACTTATTATCTCAATTTTACAATTAAGGAAACTGAAACAGAGACTAAGACTTACCCAGGATCACATAGGTAGCAAATTTTCGCGGCTTCCTCCTGACTTCAGGCTCAGTACTTTAGCCACTGTGCCACCCAGCTGCCTCTAGTAGGACATTCTTGTATCTTAGTCCTATTTTTGCTCAGCTCTGTATCACTACTTCCTATTATTCATGACTGATTCTTGCTTTTCAACTCTCCCACTATAAATGGTGTCAAATCTCAAACATACGGTCACTGCAATAGCTACCCTGGGGACCTAACTGGTACTGTTATAAATCTTTCAAGATTGATTTTATGGTCAGACAATCACATCCTTTTTCCAGATCTTCTGCTTCAACTTCACTCTTCATAAAATAAATCGGTCCAGTTACTTGGAGGAACCATTCTTTCTTGGGTTGATCTCCATTTTCTACTCATGATCATTTTATGGTGGACCACCCAGATGATCTCTCCCACAAATGTCTACTACAACACTGAGGTAATATGTCTCCTATTCATGGCAGTATTTACTACTTGGTCTTTTGGGATTCCATACAACATTACCATTCTTTTTCAACTTATTTTTGCCTCTGTCATCTTCCTCTAGGGCACCTGTGCTGAGTTATGCAAATTATACTGGTTCTTAAAGCTCTCCAAAGACAAAGGTAAAGAGTAAAATTAGAGCTTCTAGGTTGCTCCTGATGTAGGTACCTCAAATTGAGGTGACTCAAAGGAAGAAGGGCTATCTGGCATTATATGTGTCCTATCTCTTCCACTGTATCTCCTAGAAAACAAGAGACATGTTCTATACTTCTTTATATCCCCCATAGTGGTTAACATCGTGATGTGCATAGGATAGGTGGTCAATACATTTTTATTGATTAATTGATTAAAAAACAGTTTTATAGGCCTACCTCATAAAGTAATCATTAATCCAGATTGTAATAAAACATACCAGAGTTTTAACCTCATTTGAATTCATATCCTACAGGAAAAGATCCTGTTTCAATACTAAGAAGTCCTGGTGGATTTCAAATGCTTTGAGGATTAGCAAAGACTATAATGATATCAAAGACAAATTAATCTCCTTTCACCAAAACACCTGCTCATTCTCCCTTCTTTGCTATTTTTAATAGGACTTCTGTTCTTCCATGGACTGAGTCTTGAAACCTAATGTGTCATCCTTGAGTCCATCCTTCCTCTCACCCACACACCATCTGTACTATCCTTCTTTCAAAACTCAATCCTAATGTTAGTTTACCTTCATGTAACTTTGCCTGATTCCTATCTGCCCCCATTCATAAAGATCCCTTCCTCTGAACTTTAATAGCAACCCAACTTCTATAGATTCTGACCCTGAAGTGCCTTGCATACTCATACCCTTCTTTTGGTTCCTGCTGCCACCACTTTAGTTCAAGCCATTTTTATCTCTTCCTAGAGCTGTTGCAATAGCCTTCTAATAAGTCATCCTACCTCCACTATGATCTTCATCCAATCCATCCTGTGCTTCTCTGCAAGATTACACCAATCACAGCATTCCCTTTCTCAAAAATGTTCAGTACATCCTTGCTGCCTCCTGAGTAAAATCTGAAGTGCTTAGGCTGATGATGAGTGCTTTCCACAATCCAATAACAATCTACTGTCCCAGCCCTATTGAGAACACACACTTGCTCATGGTCTGTGCTCAAGCCAAAGTGGACTACTCACCAGTCTTAGAACAGGCTGTGCTTTCTGACTTCTATGGATTTGTTCATGCTATTTTCTATGCCTGAAATGCCCTTTCCACCCCTGCCCTTGCTTGATAAAACTTTACGCATCCTCTAAGACCTACCTCAAATTCCACCTTTTCTTTGAAACCTTTCCTGATCCTCCAAATGAGAAATTGATTGCTCCTTCTCTGAACTCCCATAGCACCTCTCTTGTGTACTCAATATGCAAAATATGCTACAAAAGTATGAAATTTTATAGTGCAGTAATTTGCATATCTAGCCTATCTTTTTTACTTAAGTAAGTTCCTTAAGGGCAAGCAATAGCACTGCATTTATTTTTGTATCCCCTTCATTGTGCATTACAATGCTTTGCACAAATTAAGTACTTAATAAGCAATTTCTAAATCAAAATTTTATGGAACTGAAGTGGAACAGGTGCCCTTTGTGAAGAAAGTCCCACTAAAAGTCACATTGCCTTGTAAACTAGAATTAATAACATTACCCTATAGGGAAAATCAATGTATGAAACTTTTCACCCATTACCAGCAGAGCTCTATTAATGATGCAGTAGAAATGTGGCAAAAAAACTTCCTCAAGGCAGTATTGGAGCTGCCTACAAAGAGGGTGGCAGAGTTTTAAAGAGCTTGGGGAACAGTCTTGAACCTGCTTCTCAAGACAATTTCATACATAGTAGAATTAGTCCTTTAAGTTCTATCTGAAGTAGCCCAGTCTATCACAGAGCTCCTTCAATTATTTAAAACTAACTGTATTAATTCAACCACTCTGTTATTTTGGTTCAAACATCTAACTCCGAGTCTCACAATCTCACTCTGCTGCTGACAGCACTTACATGTGAAAATTGATTATTTTTTTATTCTGAAGTTGAATCCTGCTGCTTTCTGACACTAATTCATTGTGTCTGCTGGGCTTTCTGCCTTTACTTCTAAGCTAGTTACTGATGGAAGCTATGGGAAGATGACTTTCTGCATTTTTTTTATTCATCCATGCCCCTTTCATGGCAGATGGGACAGGAAATATGTTCCGTGGCAGATGGTTATTAAGAAAGTTTGTTGGTCAATGACAGCCCAAGAGGGGTTTTTGTTAACAATGCTGGTGTTGCAATGGAAGGTATATTTTGGAATTTTCCAAGCACATTCACATCTAATTCAGCTAGGAAAAGTTTGAATTAAATGTGTGCTCCATGTTTACAGTGAGTTCTTAGCATTATGGAAATCCATCCCAAAGTAAGATATATCTCTTCAGGTAGAACTTAAAATTATAGGTCCCACACATGATGGTTAAGTAAACCATTTATTAGAGAAGTTCAGAAAAGTCACAATTCCCAAAAGGCACAGACTATTTCATTTTTTTTTTTTGTATCTTCAGCATGTAAAATAATATTTGGCACAGAGTGAGTACTTAATAAATGTTTGCTGACTCATTAATTAAATCATTTATTGACCCTCTATATGCCCTGTACTATGCTAGATAATATGAACCTAAGATAAAGAATCTAAAAATGAGTCCCTCCCATAAAGAAGTTTACAATGTAGTTGATAACCGAGTATTCACATATAAATTAAATCACAACACAAAAAAGGGATAGAAAGATATAATTTTAAAAAACAAGAAGCACTGATTTTGAGTAACAGGACAAAGCTTCAATTAATGACTCTCATTACTACCTGCATGAAGACCAACATTTTCTCTGCAGTTTATAGTATTAGAAGTTGATCTGGAACTCAGATAAGTAAAGTGACTTGTTCAGTATCCCTTGGGCCAGTGTGTCTCGGATGAAGAACCCAAGATCTTCCCAGTTTTTGGAAAGATTCTCTTCTCTCTTCCATGACCCAGTGAAAAATAAACTTAGAATATAATTCCATTGGAAGAGAAGCCAAGATGGCAGAGTAGGAGCAGAGACCTACTACAACTGTTTCTCCAAGCCCCTCAAAAACCTGTAAAAAATTACTCTACACAAATTCTAGAGCAGCAGAACCTACAAAATGACATATAGAAGAAAATTTCCAGCCCAATACCATCTGGAAGATCATCAGGAAGAGTCTATTGCACAAAACTAGGAGTGGAGTGCCATGCTGGTGGAGACTGAGCAGGAGCAAACTTGAGATTACTGAATCACTGGCGGCTACTGTGGATTTCAGACTTCACAACCCACAAGCACTAGACATCTTGAAAGGTCAGTGGGAAGGGTCTCTCACCTGGCTGAGAGAGGAACAAGCTCCACCCTCAGCCCCAGGGCAGCTTCAGCCACTGCTGAAGCAAAATCTGCTTCTGGAGCCCTCCATTTAACAAAGCTAAAAAGTCAAGTAATTGGTTGGACAAATAAGCAAACAAGGGGGAAAAGAAACAGATTATAGATACTTTCGCAGTGAAGAGTTATTTTTTTATGTCATTGGTGATGAGGATGATCAAAACATACAACCAGAAGAAGACAATAAAGGCAAAGCTCCTGCATCCAGAGTCTCTAAGAAAAATATGAATTGGTCTCAGGCTATGGAAGAGCTCAAAAAGGATTTTGAAAATCAAGTAAGAGAAGTAGAGCAAAAAGTGGAAAAAGAAATGAGAGTGAAGCAAGAAAATCATGAAAAATGAGTCAACAGCTTGCTAAAAAAAACCAAAATAATTGCTGAAGAAAATAATAGGTTTAAAATTAGACTAACTACCAGACTAACCTCATTTTCTTTTTTGACATGGTTACTAAATTGGTAGATGTGAGAAATGATATGCATATAATTTACCTAGATTTTAAAACAATTATGATTCTCCAGGATACACTAACATTTTAAAGTGGCTATTGTTATGTTTTATGAATCAAAACTGTTTTCAGAATTTTCAGCTGAATTCTGTAAATATATTTAATCTTATTATGGAACTTTATCTTTGTTTGGGAATTCTGTATAGTGCTAGAAATGGCTTCTATCAGAGAAATTTACAAAGTCATGGGAATACTTCATTCTTTTGATTTCTTTCAGCAAAGATGCTTAGAGTTAGAATTATTTACTTAATCAATTTGTTTCTGGCAGGTTTGTGTTTTTTTTGTTTCAGACATACTATTAATCTTTTCTTTCCTAATTTCAATTTTGAGACTAAAACCAAATGTGAAACAAAGAATGCATATTTCATTAAGGAAAGGTTTGCATTCTCTTTCCCTTTACTTTATTGCAAAGGGTCCCTCTCACATTCTCAATATTGTCTCCAGTAGCAAGCAGGCATAAATCTGTAATGCGTTCAAGTTCATCAGTGTGTTAATATGATTAGTACATCTTACTTTGGATATTTAGTTTGGTTTCAATTTTACCCTAATATTGTGTAATTAACTTGTATGAACTATAAAATAATGTATTTATCTTATCTCCCTTATCTCCTAACACAATTTAAAGTAAATTATTTCAAAATTTAAAAAAATAGATTAGCTCAAACAGCAAAAGAGGTCCAAAAAGTCAATGAGGAAAAGAATGCCTTAAAAGGCAGAATGGGCCAAATGGCAAAAGAAACTGAGGAAAATAATCCTTTAAAAACTAGAATGGATCTAATGGATGCAATGACTTTATGGGAAATCAAGAAATTATACAACAAAACCAAAAGAATGAAAAAAATATAAGACAATGTGAACTATCTCAATGGAAAAACAAATGACCTGGAAAATGGATCCAAGAGAGATCATTTTAAAATTATTGGACTACCTGAAAGCCATGATCAAAAAAAAGAGCCCAGACATTACCTTTCAAGAAATTATGAGGAAAAATTGCTCTGATATTCTACAACCAGAGGGTAAACCAGAAATGGAAAGAATCCACCAATCACCTCCTGAAAGAGATCTGAAAAGGAAAACTCCTAGAAATGTTATAGCCAAATTCCAGAGTTCCCAGTTCAAGGGGAAAATAATACAAGCACCTAGAAAGAAACAATTCAAGTATTGTGGAAACACAATCAAGATAACACAGGATTTAGCAACTTCTACACTAAGGGATCAGAGGGCTTGGAATATGATATTTCAGAGGTCAAAGGAGATAGGATTAAAACTAAGAATCACTTACCCAGAAAAACAGTATAATACTTCAGGGGAAAAAAAAGGAGCTTCTATGAAATAAAGGATTTCCAAGCATTCTTGTTGGAAAGACCAGAGCTGAATAGAAAAATTGACTTTCAAATACAAGAATCAAGAGAAGCATGAAAAGATAAACAGGAAAGAGAAACCATAACGGACTTATTAAAGTTGAACTGTTTACATTCCTACATGAAAAGATGATATTTGTAACTCATGAGACTTTTCTCAGTATTAGGATAGTTTGAGGGAATATACATATGTATGTATGCATGTATGTGTGTGTGTATGTATGTGTGTGTGTGTGTGTGTATGTCAGGGTGAGCTGAATATGAAGAGATGGTACGTAAGAAAAAAAATTAAAGATTAAGAGGAATGTAGTAAATCATCTCACATAAAAGAAGCAAGAAAGAGCTTTTACAACAGAGAGGAATAAGGGGAAGATAAGAGGGGATAAGTGAGCCTTCTTTTCATTGGATTTGGCTTCAGGAGGGAATAACATACACACTCAATTGGGTATGGAAGTTTATCTTACCCTACAGGAAAACAGGGGAAAGGGGATAAGAGAGGGGGGATAATATAAGGGACAGAAAATTGGGGAAAGAGGTAATCAGAAGCAAACACTTTGGTAGAGGGACAGGTCAAAGCACAGAACTCAATAAATGGATGGTGGGACAAGATAAAAGGCAATTAGTCTTTCACAGCATCACTGTTATAGAAGCTTTTTGCATGACCACACATATATAATGTTTATCAAGTTGCTTGCCTTCTCAATGAGGGTGGGTAGGGAGGGGAGAAGGAAGAGATTATGGAACTCAAAGTTTTAAAATTAATGCTAGTTTTACATGTAACTAGGAAATAAGATATATATGTAATGGAGTATAGAAATCTATCTTACCCTACAGGAAAATAGAAAGAAAAAGAATGGGATGGGGGGGGGGGGGAGTGATACAAGGGAGGGCAGATTGGAGGAAAGGGCAATCAGAATACACACTGTCCACAGCTGCAGATGAGACTATGAAATAGATCTGAACAAATGAGACTTACCATTGACCCAGTGGGATATGAATTAGGGATGATAAAGGGATTGGTTGGTTTGTTTTATAAGGAAAATTATATTAAAACCAGGTGAGATTGCTATGCAAATTTAGAACATTTCATCAACCTTAGATTGAGACATTTGAAACTTATTTAAAAGAGCTTCAAAAATTCATCATCTCTATTCATTTTCTTTCAGGGCTGTACATCACATTTCATAGCAAATTATTATGGAAAACAGCCCAGGATTGCCCAGCATCCCCCTATTTCTGGGGAAACTATTGTGCAAAGCAGTTGTTTATATCAGGCTTCTAGAAAGTTTAGCAGAATATTATAGCAATCCAGGATGCTTGTCTATCCCCCGCCCCCCCCCCCCCTCTCTCTCTCTCTCTCTCTCTCTCTCTCTCTCTCTCTCTCCCTCTCTCCCTTCCTCCCTCCTACTATAACTCCTTACCTTTCTTAAAATTCACCATCAAAATGTCCTTTTCAGCTTTCTAAACTTTGAGTGACATATACACAGAAAAATCCATTTATATTATTACAACAATATGTACTACAAAGCACACACCACAGTTTCAATCATTTTCTTTTCATGTATTAGACCCAAGTATGTATTTGGATGTGCATTGTAGAGAATAGATAAGTATAAGATATGGTCCCTGCCCTCCATGAGATTACAATATATCTGGGGAGATGACATTAACCTAGCCATCAGGCAGCATTGTGGCTATTAGCTGAGCTCCTGGTCCTCTCAGTCAAAACTATTAGAATAACTGGTTGTCATTCACCCACTGGTTCTACCTCCTATTGGGTTAACCTGTGTGCTGATGTTATTAAGGGTGTGTGTGTTTGTGGCGTGTATGTTTTATCAAATCACTGTGTCTCCCTCTCATCTACTAAACCATTCCTTCCTTTCACAACTATCAGTCAAATGTCCCTACAGAAATGTCATCATCATAGTGGGCAATTTAGCTGGACTAGATAAAGCCTAAGCATTACTTGTATGTAGGAAAGACTATACATTCCATTTATTCCTCTCATTTATCCGTTTTTAAAATCAAGTCTACTCAGCAACCATTTACTAAGCATCAGGCACTGTGCTATGATCTGACGATATAAAGAAAGCAAAAAACAAACAAACAAATATTTCCTACTCTCAAAGAACTCAACAAGATTTATACAGTATTAAAGGAATATGTATAAAATGAGGTAGTCTCAAAGGGAAGGCCCTAGTATTAAGTGGGATCCAGAAAGTCTCCTACAGAAGGTAAGACCCAAAGGAAATGAGGGAATTTAGGAGGCAGGGATGAGGAGAGGGAACCTTCCTGGTAGGGGTTCAGTGAATAAAAATGCAGGGTGGGGAGATGGAATGTCATGTAAAAAGCACCACAAAGGGCTGCTGTCAATGGATCATAGAGAATGTAGAAGGAAGTAAGGTTTAAGAAGCCTGCAAGGGTAAAACTAGGGCCAAGATAGGAAGAGATTTAAAAGACAAATAAAGGATTTCATATTTGGTCCTGCAAATAATAAGGAGCTATGGGAATTTATTGAATGGAGGAGGGGGTGAAATGATGAGACCTGTGCTTTAAGAAGATCACTTTAATGAATGAGTGGAGGAGGGACTATATGAGGAAATTCAATGCATAAGACACCAATTAGAAATTCTCACTTCACTAGCATCTGTCACTTGATCATATCCTAGCCAGGAGATCAGAGCTAGCCCAGAAGCTCCGTTTCGTATTTTTAGAATCCCCATCTCCCTGTAAAAGAGAAAAAGATTGATGCAGTTAACTCATGACTAGTTTAGAAATATTTTTAAAACTTGCAATGTTTTCTCCTGATCATACCTGCACAAGCAAAGAGGACAATATAATTTCAGTTCCGGGAGTACCTCTCCCCTCAAATTAAGAATTTTCCTTCAAAGACGAGATAAGACTTGATCTGGTCCCTAAAAAATAAACAGGATTTAGGTAATCAGAAAAAACAGGGATGAAAATTACACATGAGAGGTATAAGCTGAGCATTTAGGAGTCAAGCCTAAATATGATGTATTACTATATTAACTCGTGACTAGAATGAATGACTTGTACTGGAGAATAGCAGGAGGTGACTTTAGATTAGAGAGATGGGGCAGTTTGTAGAGATATTTGGCTTTATCCTTTAAGCAATGGAAATGTCTAAAAGAGGTTGTGCATGTGAACGTATACAGAAGTCCCTGGATGGCACAAATTTGATACTAACATACTTCTGGAGTACAGGCATTCAGAAACAGATGCTATCTCCAGTCACTTACCTATCTTTCCCTGCATGCAAAGGCATTCATGAAACTGAAACAAAGGTATACTGAAACTGAAGTGAAACAGAGCTTGGAAGTACTCTTCCAAAATCATGGAGGCTTATACAGGCCAAGACATCAAGGACAATGATTGTCTTTCAGAGTAGAGTCATTCCAGTGCAAAATTGCATGGATCCTGAGCCTCTCTGTCACCTTGTCAACCAAGGGGATGTTGAGAACCCAGCACTCAGAGCCTCCTTTTTCAGTACCCATGCTGAAGGGAAAGATGGAGTTTCTACCTAGACTTTCTGATTTCTGAGCTCTAAATGCTTTTAAAATGGGGGGGGGGGGGGGAGAGATTGGCAGCACAGAAAATCTCTGGCAAAGACAGAAAACCTTTTTTTTCATATAGTTGTAATAAAGGGGAATTTTCCAGTCCCAATCTCTCTCTGTAGTTACCTCAGTCTAATAGGATTTAATTATATTTTTATTAAGTCAGTTATGCTAATAATGAAAAATTCCAGGATCAACTTTTTTTTTTTACTCTTGAAAGAGCCATGGAAAGTAGTAAATAGTGTGGGTAGAACATAATTCTTGCTTTTCCTTTCTTTTTCTTCCTTTCAACAGGTTACTTCTCAAATGAGCTAACCCTTCCCTGAGAGTATGGAAGAACCAAGAGCTGCCGCAGTATAAAATCTACCAGTGGGGGTATATTAAAAGAAATAACAAGTCCAAGTACAAGGCAACATTCCAAATGTTCTGCTGAGGGTGAGAGAGCCCAAATTATGCAGTAATTTTCCTTGTTCCATTGTTACTTCAGTGAACAATTACTGAGTGCCTAAGCACTCTGTCCCAGGAGGGCTCAACATATTATGGGCTAAATCCTCTGAGAGAGTAACCCAAGCCTCTGGACCAGGAGGTTAGATTCCCTAGGAGTTTGCTTGTGAATGTTCTAGGTCTGCAAGTTAGATAGTCTTCTGGTTGTAATTATCCTACGATGACTTGACTATCTGGATCAATTATTGAGATCAAAATATATTCTGTACCTTACTGGTACTAAGCTATGAGGGAGTACTCATAATAGTGTCATGTCTATAGTTCTACTTAGGTTGTAGGACTATACTAAGTCTTTCTGCTTCGATATCAGTAACAGAGAGAGATAAGAATTAAATGAAAGGATAAAGGTAAATATGTTAGAGGCTTCCCTCTGTATCTTTTGATACTTTGTGGGTACCAGGGGAGCACCAAGCTGCCTGCTGATATGGCCTTTGATCTTACTACATAGCTGGCCCACTACCTTTGCTATTCCAACATCTCTTTAACAACGTCTTTTACACAACTTCTTGTATGCAGCATCATGCTGTTAATATGAAGTAGCCTATTTGTAGCCATTGTATATCTCTCCATTAGTCATTGGGCAACATCAAGTTTAATTTTTCATAAACGGCAATGTTCAATTACTAGAGGTCATTCAGCATCACTAAAAAAAAGCTATTATGGCTTTAAAAATAGATTTGGTTCTTTTTCGGTTTTTGTTTTTTCCAAAGAGAAGCCTGGGATCATTAAAGTACTATACAATTTCTCAAAGGGATATGTAAAGATATAATAAATCGATGGATAAACATGTATACACATATACGTACACACATATATACATGTGTGTAATACATATGTGCTTACATATATGTATGCATGTGAGCAATTACATAGGGATTTAATAAGCCCAGCCTTCTTCCTGAAAATAGATTGCCAGATGGGGGCTATCTCTGATACAATCTGGGGTTGCTGGGAAACCCAAAACAGAGCAGCATCTGCCTGGAACAAATTCATACACTCAAACCATTTTCCAGCCAAGTGGCAAAGTTTATAATAACATCAATAGAAGTGGACAGGGTTCCTGGTGAACCTACAACTTAAACAGGAGTGGAACTGATGCTGATGTACAAAAGGGACAGTGAAAGAATCTGGATGGGTTTACGGAGTAGTAAGTAGTCTGGGGTGGTCTGGTGCAACAGTGAAAGTAATATCAAGTAGACTAATTAGAATGATGGTGGGATTGAGAAGTGCAAATAGTCTGGGGTGGACCAGTGACCTGGGCTGGTAGAATATATGGGAAAGTTCAGAAATTAAGTCGTTTCTAAAGACCTGGTCTTTCCATGTTTTCCTTTTGGGGGTCCAGGTCTCATAACCCCATCATCTCCAAATCATTCTGATTTATATCTTGCCACTGGATTCAGACGACTCTGGAAGAAAAAGTGAGACTAGAGACTTTGCACAGACCTCTCTTACTTAAATCCAAATCACTGGCAAGTTATGGCATCACCTTCCTGATGCTGTGATCCTCTTAGAGAACAGACAAACAACAAACTGAGTAGTATAGGTTGCCCCACTGTCCAAGCTCCTCTCTCCCTTCCTTCCTTCTTCTTTTCCTTTCCTTCCATTCCCCTTCCCCTTTTATTCCCTTCCTCTCCCTTCCCTCTGTCCACTTAGGGCATTATACCCTTACGTTCCAGTGGTCTGCTCAGCTCACTGAAACTTCACAAGGTATCGGGTTTTGTTGCTGTTGTTGTCATTTCTCTTAAGGATCATGCCTCAAACCTAAACCACCCAAATCACTCTAGCTCTCATCCATTGCCCAACAATAAATCCCAGGCCAAGCCCCACTTGGTCATTATTTGGGCTTTGATTGACTCAGACTAAATGTAAATTTCAATTGTTTCTGTTTTGGCCAGAAACCCTGAGGGTCCGACTCTCCAAAATTGATGTGGTTTTTTTTTTGACTGGGCCGTTCTTTGTCTCATTTCTTACCTAGTCTCAATCACTGAATGTGCATTGCCTCAATCTGAAACCTGTTAAAGATCTTAGCTTGAAAAGGTTAACGTTTCCCTGTGCATCCCAGTCATCTCAAATCATCCTGATTTATATCTGCTCACTGGACTCAGATGAATCTAGAAGAGAAAGTGAAGCTGGTGACTTTGCATATTCTTCCCTCCTTCACTTAAATCCTATTCACTTTCAAGTCATGGTGTTACCTTCCAGATGCCACCGTCCTCTTTGAGAACAGACGAACAATAAGATTGACAGACAAGGAGATAGACAAAGACAGGGAGAGAGAGAGAGATACATACATACATACATACATACATACATACATACACACATACACACATACACACAATTATATGTATGTGTATGTGTACATATATATAATACATCTATGCATACATATCTGTATGAATGTGGGAAATTATACAAAGTATAATTGAGCCCAGGCTTCCTCCTGAAAATAGATTGGCAGACAGAGAGAGAGACACAGAGAAAGATAGATAGATAGATAGATAGATAGATAGATAGATAGATAGATAGATAGATAATTAGATAGACAGATGTGTGTATGTATACACACATACACATATGTATATACATAAATACATACATATATACACACACATAAATGCACTAATAAAATAGCTCTCCGTAGTGTGCATTCATCTAAATAATATATATTCTGGACAATAGGTATTCTTCCTCTATTCCTGGTATTTCCCATGTGTATAGTTAGGAAGAACTCAAGTGAGTGATTGCAGATTTCATTTAGGAAGCTCTGCAATATACAGCACATTATCATCCATAAACATGGGTATCTGGAGTACCTCACCTTCACTAGGAAATCCATCTTCCAACTGTAATGTGGTCTGGGTATTTTTAATGACAGAGGCAACTATATTTGGTGCCTATAATCTCCCTATTTGATGTCTGGTGATATTAATAATCAGAGGGTGGTAGAACAAAATTTCTTCTATTCTTGCATCTTCAAGGAATCTTGAATGCTTTTAACTGATACAAAGAGGTCACATGGTTGAAGAAGAGCAGATAAGGCTGAATTTTGCTCTACCAAACTCAATGCTTAAAAAAAAAATAGTAAACAATAAGCACAATCAGATTTGCTATCCTCTGTATGCTTCAGTCAGGTATGGGATTTGAAAGACATAGTCTGCTAAACTCCCCTATATCTTCTGCAAGTTTTGATTGGGGGCTGGTGAAGGAGAAGTGGTCCTTGGGTGTAAAACATTGCATTATTTGTCAGATTTTTAACTATATTTGTCACCTTTGCTGATTTTTCTCCTATCTTATTTTTTTTCTTTTGATTTCAAAATTAGAAAGGATGACTTTCTGTGTGGAAGAGGTATACAGGGAAAACTTTAGACAAAAAACACAGAAGATATCAATAAAATTTATTTTTAAAAAGATGTGATCTGCTAAAGAATATCATATGTAAAAAACCTATAGATCCCATTCTCAGAATTCAAGGATGCCACTGAGACCTGTATATAGATGGAACTTGCAAGATTTTTTTTAATGAGAAAATGGATATGTTGGTCAGCAGCTATTACTATTCTTTGTTCATATTCTGAGGAAATTTTGTCTGTGATATTTTCCAAAATGTGTCTTGAAATGTCCTGAGAACAATTTTGTGTCAAGAATAATTAATACCAAAGCATGGTAGCTTCATTGTTATTGATGGAGAATAGAGTTGGTTATAACGATCTTGACAGTTTTGGGATTTTTTTCCTATTTTTCATCTTTTTGCTGTGGTTTAAGTTAAATGCTCTTAGGATGAACAATCTTAACTATATCCCATTGCTCTACTTATCTGGCCCTAACCTATTTCACATGGTTTAATCATCTTTCTGCCATCCACTATATGTACTGTGCTACCTTCCACAGCACCAGATCTCCGGAATCCATGATTTGAGAGGCTCAACCTTCTCAGTTCCAGAACTCCCAACCTTAGGACCTACCAAGATTGAATCATGAGTACACTATATGGTCCATTATGTCTAGTCACTTCAAACTGATCTAATTCAATACACATTTATTAAATGCCTATGTGCTAAACACTGGGAATACAATTAATAAAAAGAAAGCTCCTGTCCTCAAGGAGCTTATAGTATGTGGCAGGGAAGGGGAAGAAGGGACCCCAAGGAGGACCTTGGTGTGAAGGCATCTTTTTCTGTGGGGTTGAGAGCAGGCAGGGCACTAGATACAGAGTGGAGTGATATTTGACATTTGTGGGAAGTCCAGTTTCTGCCCTCTATAAAGGAAGGTATTGGGAGGGTTTTGGTACTCCACCTTACAGCCCTCTAATAAAAGAGGAAAGGAGGCTGAGGAGGGGGGTGTTAATCTAGGCTTGAGTTAGTAGCATGATGAGGAGATTAAAAGGGATGAGTTTATCCTGGAAGGGGAAACCATGCTTCATATTTCATACCAGCCATTTTCTTGTTATCCACCCTCCCACCACACACATACCCTCCTTGTTTACCCCAATTTCAATTCAAGGGCCATAACCAAGTCACATACTGCCATTGGCACTAGAAAGGTCATGTCTTTGAAATCTATGACGAGTGTGAGTTAAGGCTGGAAAGTTAGATTATGAAGGACCTTGGCTTTCATAACTGAATCTGACTTCCTGACTTTGGGAAGTAAGAATTGTCAAACTAAAACACCCCTTCCTGGCCACTACTCTCCAAAAAAAAGTCTTTCCTTATTTGAGCAGTCATGATTTTTAATTAACATCCCCAGTGGTTGGTATATAGTAAGTGCTTAATGAATGGTTTTTCAATCATTGTAATAGTGGGGCTATTTCTTTCCTTTTATTTGTTTGATTTTCTTTTTCATTATGGTTCATACAAGTGCTAATCATTTTTATTATAAACCATGGAATTAAATCAATTTTTTCTAAAGCATCATTGATTCCTTGAAATCTGAGATCAGATCCACCAACTAGAGTATTTTAGCAGTGTTCTAATACGTCTCCTCCTGTTCCTATTCAGAATCTGTGATAAAGGGGCCCCAGAGGCAGTTTAACCTGTTCTTGAGAAGAAATCTCTTTCATAATATCTCTAACAACTGGACATTCAGCTTGATCTTTAGTGAATTAGAACCCCCTGCTTCCTAAGATTAGATAGTTTACAATAGAACCCTACAGTAGTCCTAAATATGGCTTTCTGCAGCTTCTTATTGCTCCTAGTTCTAGTCTCTAAGGTTTAGCAATCTCATCTCTCTTCCACCTCACAATTCTTCAAATATTTGAAGAAAATTATCTTGCTTATTCTCTCTGACTTCTCCTGAATCTCTTCCTCCTTTAATCCATCCTCCATATTGCCTCCAGAATACTCTTCATTATATATAAATGCAGAGGATTTTCCTCCTCTGCTCAAAAATTTTTAGTAGATCCCTATTGCTTAAGTTCCTTTCCCTGTCACTCAAAGCCCTCCATAACTTGTCCTCAACCTAACCCTCCAACTTTGCCACCCTTTCTCCCTCAGAGAATTCAAGCTTTATCCAAATGGAATTGTGTCCTCCTCCCTACCTCTGTGTATTTTTGTATGCTGTCCCCTGTATGTGAAATACTTTTCCTTCCCTAGCTCCACCCTCAAGTTCTTTTCTTCCTATTGAATTCCTGATCATCCTTTAAAATCAAATTCAAAAGTTACATTCTCCAGGAATCTTTCTCTCATCTCTGACCTCCACCATTAATCAGAAATAACCTTTCCCTTGGATCTTACATGATACATTTTTTGTTTCTAATCCAAAGTATTTGTCATATGTTATTTTTATGATCAAATTTATTTTTAGTTTTCAATATTCACTTTCATAAGATTTTGACACACAAAAATTTCCAATTTTTCCCATCTCTCCCCTCCACCCACCCCAAGACAGTGTGCATTCTGATTACCTCTTCCCCCAATCTGCCCTCCCTTCTGTCACATATGCACACCTTTCTCTTATCCCCTTCCCCTCTATTTTCTTTTTTTTACTTAGAAAGATACTTTTATTTGAAGTATAACAATTTCTTGATTTAAAATTTCTTTTTTTCTACTTTTTAAATTTATTTATTTAACTTTTAACATTCATTTTCACAAAATTTTGGGTTCCAAATTTTCTCCCCATTTGTCCCCTCCCCCCACCCCAAAACACAGAGCATTCTAATTGCCCCTATCACCAATCTGCCCTCTCTTCTATCATCCCTCCCTTCCCTTGTACCTATCTTCTCTTCTGTCCTGTAGGGCCAGATAACTTTCTATACCCCATTACCTGTATTTCTTGTTCCCTAGTAGCAAGAACAGTACTCAACAGTTGTTCCTAAAACTTTGAGTTCCAACTTCTGTTCATCCCTCCCTCCCCACCCATTCCCTTTGGGAAGGCAAGCAATTCAATATAGGCCATATCTGTGTAGTTTTGCAAATGACTTCCATAATAGTCGTGTTGTGTAAGACTAACTATATTTCCCTCCATCCTATCCTGCCCCCCATTGCTTCTATTCTCTCTTTTGATCCTGTCCCTCCCCAAGAGTGTTGACTTCAGATTGCTTCCTCCTCCCATTGCCCTCCCTTCCATCATCCCCCCCACCCTGCTTATCCCCTTCATCCCCACTTTCCTGTATTGTAAGATAGGTTTTCATACCAAAATGAGTGTGCATTTTATTCCTTCCTTTATTGGAATGTGATGAGAGTAAACTTCATGTTTTCTCTCACCTCCCCCTTTTTCCCTCCACTAAAAAGTCTCCCCTCTATTTTCTTGTAGAACAACATAGGTTTCTCTACCCCATTGCCTGTATGTCTCATTTCCCAGTTACATGTATAAACAATTTTTAACATTCATTTTTAAAACTTTGAGTTCCACATTCTCTGTCTTCCCCCCTCTCCACTTACCCTCATTAAGAAGGCAAGCAATTCAATATAGGTTATGCATGTGGTATCATGCAAAACACTTCTGTAACAGTCATGTTGTGAAAGACTAACTATATTTTCCTCTATCCTGCACTGTCCTCCATTTATTCTATTCTCTCCTTTGACCTGTCCCTCTAAACAGTGCTTGATTTCAATTACTGCTTCCCCCAATCTGCCATCCTTTCTATTATCTCCCCTCCTTATCCTCCTCACCCCTGCTTTCTTGTAGGGTAAGATAAACTTCCATTCACAAATGAATGTGTATATTATACCCTCCTGAAACCAAATCCAATGAAAGTAAGGCTCACTTATTCCCTCTCATCTTTCCCCTCCACTATAAAAGTTTTTCTTGCCTCTTTTATGTGAGATGATCTACTACATTCTATCTTCCCTTTCTCTTTCTCCCAGTACGTTCCTCTCAGCCCTTAATTTTCTTTTTTAGATAACATCTCTTCATATTCTACTCATTCTGTGCCCTCTGTCTTGCCTTCATATACATATATATGTATGTGTGTATGTGTATGTATATATATTCACACATATATGTATATACATATATATGTGTATAGGTATAGTGTGTATGTATATGTATATGTATGTGTGTGTGTATATATTCCCTCCAACTCTCCTAATACAGAGATCTCATGAATTACAAATATCATCTTTCCATGTAAGAATGTAAACAGTTCAATAAGTTCAACAGTTTAATAAGTCCCTTATGGTTTCTCTTTCCTGCTTATCTTTTCATGCTTCCCTTGATTTTTGTATTTAAAAGTTAAATTTTCCATTTAGCTCTGGCCTTTTCAACAGGAATGCTTGGAAGTCCTCTATTTCATGGAAATTCCATTTTTTTCCCTGAAATATTACACTCAGTTTTGATGGGTAGGTGATTCTTGGTTTTAATCCTATCCCCTTTGACCTCTGGAATATCATATTCCAAGCTCTCTGATCCCTTAGGATAGAAACTGCTAAATCCTATGTTAGCCTGATTGTGTTTCCACAATGCTTGAATTACTTCTTTCTAGCTGCATATAACATTTTCTCCTTGACCTGGGAACCCTGGAATTTGGCTACAATATTCCTAGGAGTTTTCCTTTTGGAATCTCTTTCAGGAGGTGATCAGTGGATTCTTTCAATATCTATTTTGTCCTCTGATTCTATAATAATCAGGGAATGTTTCCTTGATAATTTCTTGAAAGATAATGTCTAAGCTTTTTTTTTTGGATCATGGCTTTCAGATACTCCAATAATTTTAAAATGATCTCTCCTGGATCCATTTTCCAGGTCAGTTGTATTTCCAATGAGATACTTCACAATGTCTTCTATTTTTTCATTCTTTTGGTTTTGTTTCATAATTTCTTGATTTCTCATAAAGTTATTAACTTCCATTTGTTCCACTCTAATTTGTAAAGGATTATTTTCTGCAGTGAGCTTTTGGACCTCTTTTTTCCATTTGGCCCATTCTACTTTTTAAGGCAGTCTTCAGCTCATTGGCTTTTTGGACCTCTTTTGTCATTTGGGATAGTCTAATTTTAAAGGTGTAATTTTCTTCAGCATTTTGGGGTCTACTTTAGAAAGCTGTTGACTCACTTGTTCATGATTTTCCTGCATCACTCTCATTTTTCTTGCCAATTTTTCCTCTACTTCTCTTACTTAATTTGCAAAATCCTTTTTGACCTCTTCCATGGCCTGAGACCAATCCATATCTTTCTTGGAGACTTTGGATGCAGGACCTTTGACTTTGTTGTCTTCTTCTGGTTGTATGTTTCGATCTTCCTCATCACTACTGAGGTAAGAAAATATTTTGTGACTGAGGAAGTAAGAATCTACAGTCTGTTTCCCTCCCCCCCGCCACATTTGCTTATTTTCCCAGACAATTACTTGACTTTTTAGCTCTTTGTTAAGTGGAGGGCTCCAGAAGCAGTGGCTCCTTGGACAGAGGATAGAGCTGGGGATCAGGATAGACTACACTCCCCTCTCAGCCAGGTGAGAGGCCCTGCCCACTGACCTTGGAAGCTATCTTTGGCATTTGTGTGTTGAGAAATCTGGGAACCACCACAATCACCAGCAAATCATTCCTCTAAGTCATATTTCAGCTCTATCCATGCTAGCACAGCCCACATGGAACTGTGCTCTGCTCCCAGCCCAGTGTAACAGACCCTTCCTGTCAACCTTCCAGATTGTCTTGGGCTGGGAATTTGCTTCAGTCTGTCATTTTGTGACTTCTGCTGTTCTAGAATTTGTTCAGAGCCATTTTTAAAAGGCTTTTGAGGGATTTGGGGGGAGAGCTCAAGCAGGTCTCTCCTTTTATTCTACCACCTTGGTTCCACCCCCATATATTATTTTTGTGTTATGCCTATCTATAAGAATGGTATATCACCAGACTAGGCTGAGCTTCATGAAGACAGGTGTCATGTCTTATCTAAACTTTTTATCTTCTTCAGAGCCTAAGCTAGATTGTTAATGGGTGTTTAATAAATACATTTAGTCAAATTTTTGAAATCTATAAACTCAAATAATCTAAGCTCTCTGGGACTCCAGAAGGTAGAGCAAGATCTTTACAAGGACAAGATTCCACCAGAGGAGGTGGAGAGTTGTGTCTGTCTGATTATCTCTCTCTCTCCTTTCTCTCTTCCTACTTCCTGCCCTCCTTTTTCCTTTTCTCTCTTATTCTCCCTGTCTTTCCTCTTTCTCCCTTCCTCCCCCTCAGCCTCTTTTCCTTCTACTTCTCCCTAACAATACTCAAGCAAAAAGACTCAAAAGAGTTGTACGTCTCTGAAGCAAATCCTAATCCTCTGTCTCTGAGACTTACTAACAGTTTGTCTATGGAGTAGTCATTCTTAGTATCAGGTACTTTTATAGTTAAATAGAGGTTATGATACTTTTCCTATATACCTCAGGAGTTGTAGTGGGGACAACATATAAAATGATAAGTATTGTCATTCACTTTTAAATAATAAATTTCATTATGTCAGAATTCATTGCATAAAAACAAAAATGTCTACCTATACTGAAATATACAGTTGAACACAAGAGGGAAATAGTTTTTCATGTGAGAAGGGGGCTATGAAAGTGCTTTGAAAGTAAGCTTAGGCAGGAGTGATGGCCCCTGGAGTTGCTATTATCACCTTCATTTGTAATGGTAATTATCTGCAAACCTGGTAAAATCTCAGCCAATTTGGAAGATTTTGCGAGTCCCATTAATAATACTATGGCAATGTTCTGTCGTTTTCCTTAATACAACACTAATACAGAAATATCACATACATTAAGCAAAGATAAGACCTAGAGAGACTAACCAACGTGTCTTGTTTAGAGTAAAATTACTCATAACGCCTGCTGGGTGATTTACTAGCCAATCCCACCCTCTGCAGAAACTAGAGAGAAAAATCAATTAATTTCCATAAATGTTAATGAACTTAACTTGTTATGAAAGCAAGATAACTCACAGAGAGAAAAAGAAACCATCCTAAAATACAGTGCCCTAAAGCATGAAGTCCCAGAGGGAAAAAGGCAGGTGTGTGTTTCACTTAATCTCAGATACCATCTATGCAAATATATGCTTATTAAATACTTCTTCCGTTGATTATGAAGACATACCAGTGTGTGGTAGACTTAACCTTTGCAAAAATGTAGCAGAAAGAGATTTGCAGGCCTTAGGGAATGGATTCTAGGTGCTTAATAAAATATGTATTCACCATAAAGTAAACCCAGCAGTCTATCAGTTTTACCTCTCTGGATATGAAACCCTTCTCCCATCTTCTGAGAGCATTGCAGTGATGTACCATGAGACAACTAACAGTGAGACAGAGAAGGTCAGAGAAAGAAGAGAATGAATGGGAAATTGAATACATTCATATTCTTTTAAGTACTTTCAGAATTTACATGTCTCCAGTTCAGTTCTCCAGTCACTTATAAGCTATTTTAAGGGCAAAAATCAAGTATATATTCATTTGTCACTCCTAAGAACTGAGTAAACAGGAAGAAATTATTACATATTGTTGAATGATCATTTTTTTAAAAAGCTGAGGTTATATTATTGTGTACCATGATCAATGGAATCTATCCTGATTAATCAGCCCTTCTGTTTAATAGGAATACCCCTTTTCCATTTGTGCATTCTTAATTTTCAGAGATTCAGCATACAATAGAGGCAGAGATCCATAGCTAATCTCTGACCTCCAGCTACAGAGGTACTCTTATGTAGGTGGTATGACCAATACATAGGAGACAGAAGATGGTGATCAACTGGGAAAAATATTTCCCTGCCATTGTACTATTTTGTTCTTGGTAGAACTCTGACAGTGAGCAATAGCTGCCTTTCTCCTCTGGGAAATCCAACAGATTTTGTTCTGGGACTAAAAAAAGACAGAAATATAGGAAGAACATGACACAAGGGGAAAAGGGAAGACTCTGTACTTAGTACCTCACATACTCCCCTGCTTATTCCAGCCAGTTGAACCTGCCTTCAAGAGAGCCTTAACTGATGGCAAGCCTGACTCTTATGGTAGAGACTGGTAAATGGAAATAAATCTGTTTTATTCACCTTTTAAATGGCAGTAATTGAGTACTGATCCTTTGCAAGATTCTGCTGGTAAGGATCCTAATAGCTCATCACAGTTGTCATTATTTGTCTTTCATTCTTGAAGAGGACTATGACATCAGGGAGGTGAAGCCATGACATACAAATGATATCATAGCAGCTTGGAGAAAGAACTAATCTACCTGGTTTTTAGCTTGCCTTCAGAAAGTGGGAGTGGGTCTAAAAATCACAGGAATTTAGAGAATTAGTGAACTGATGTCTTTGTTTTATTTCATTTCTAATATTACCATTAAACAACTCTCTATAATTATGAAATGGTTCCATTCTGGAACCAGGGGAGGAATATGTCTTAGTACATGGGATATGGTGAGTCATTTGTCTGATTGGGTAATCTAAACTCATGCTAGACTAAGATAAAAAAATAAAAAGGTACTAATGCAAAGCTCTCATTCTGTAGTGAACCAAATGCTCCTTAGAAATCAAATGTATGTCTTCAAAATCATCAATATGCCATTAATTATTGTTTTAATGTCTTGTATCATAGAATCTCTAAGTTGGAAAGGCCCCTAGGGACCCAATTCTGACATGAGCAATAATGCTGCCTAAAACAGGAGATACTTAACCTATAGTATGTGAATTTTAACTATAGATGAGACAGAAAAAAGAAAGATACATACAAATATATTTTAATGTAATCAGTTTCCTTTGTAACCCTATGTATTTTATGCATTTAAAAACATGCTGAGAAGGGATTCATAGGCTTCACCGGAAATATCACCTTCTCCCTTCCTCTCCCCAGTTTTTCCACTCCCCTCAGCTGTAATGGTAATTTAAATGGGAAGATCTTTCCCATTCATTAATAGACTCATGTGATCTGGCAATTCACATGAAAGCCTGAGTCACATGAGTCTGTGGTGGGAGAAGTTTGCTGAATGGGTGGAGAAGGAAGCGTAGAACAGGAAGAGGTGTAGCTAGAGAAGAGCCAAGAGGAAGTTAGTCAGAGAGCAATCAGAGTTGGGAAGGATGCAGGCAAGCAAGCAGCTGGGTAGCATGAGTGAGAGAGCTTGTTTACTATTTTGCTTGGGCGAGCCTGTATGTGGAAAGGTTTGATAATGTGTATAAACTTCTTGGTTACTATGATGGATTTCTTTGTTACTGTGATGAATTCAGCTTCCTGATGTTTGAATAAATGTTTTAGTTCTGTTTTCCATGTGGAGAGTCTGTTAAATATAATGATACAGAATTGCACCAGCATATTTATGGCTGTTCTAGGTGCTGTGAATATCATGTTGGTGCTACATCAGCCCAACCCACTTCCACCTTGCCCCTCCACTCCTATCAAAAAAATTTGTCATTTTGCTTAAAGACTTCTGGTGAATAAGAATCCATTACTTTCCCAGGCATCCCATTCTACTTTGGATGACTCTAATTGTTAGAATTTTCTTTTCCTTCTATCAAGCTTCGACCTTCCCTTCTGCAACTTTCCCTCGTTGATCTTTGTTCTAACATCTGGCACCAGGCAGAATAAATTACATCCTTTACTTATATGGTAAGTCTTCAAATACTTGAAGATGTATTGGAATCATATGAATTCAGATTCTCACTTTACTCAATACTAGTGTGACCTTAGACAACTCCCTCGACCTTTTTGAGTCTTAGAAATATAAAATGAAGGGATTAGACTGGATGATCTCTAACTCCAAACCCTTCCAGCTCTGAGTCCAGCTCTGAACCAGTAAAAACTACTGTCCTGAATCATGAAGTCCTTCTACAATATCCTTGGCAGGGGATTGTCCAATTATGGAAAAGTTTAACTGAGTGTAGATTTTAGATCTCTGAAGGCTAAACAGCAAGGTTTACTAAGCAGTAAGACTTGAGCTCCAGAAATAATGTCAATCCCAAACCTTACCATCTTATTTCACCCATCTCACAATCTGGACCCCTTTTGGAAGAGAAGGTAGCTCAGGGTTAACAGAGTTAAAAAGTTAGTCAATTACACAGCCATATAAATTTTCCTTAGTTTTTACTCAAAAGGTAGTCTAGCAGAACAAGTATGAGAGAGAAAAATAAATCTGGAAAACATCCAGTCAGCTCCAAATACCTTCAACAGTTCTAGCCTACTATTCCACCTAATGATTTGAGGAGTTTTTCTATTGGCCATATCCAAGGCTCTATCATCATTATCCCCACCGATATTGGTATAGTACTTTAAGGTTCGAAAAAATGCTTAACATGCACCTCATTTGAGCTTCACAAGTATCCTTTGAGTTACAATGCACATGCATTGTTAACCTCACTATACAAATAACATGAAGGCTCAAAGATGCCAGATTTGGCCCATGATCACATAGCTAGTAAGAGTTGGAAGTGAGATTTGATACAAGGGATTCCTGGCTGAATTCAGCACATTTTCCAACTATTTCATGCATATCTTCCTTCTCAAAAATACAAGAGAGGTCAGTCTCAAATGAAAGAATCCCTCTCAGACCTTTTTGCTATAGGCTTCTAATAAATAGAATCAAGAATACTAAAGAATAAAATAAAACAAAATGTTGTATGCTTCTTTTCCTAGGCAAAGGTGACACAATTGAGCCATCATCATGTAGGCTTACTATTTAGGTTATTTTTCAAGTTGTTTAATCAGCAGCATTAATTAAACACCAACTACATGCTAGGCATTGTGCAAGGCAGTCAAACGCAAAAGTGAATCAATGCCTACCCTCAAGCAACATGGGTTATATTGATGCATTCCCTCCTTTTTTCTCTAGCGGTCACAGGCACCCATTCATTTATGAGACAGCCTGCCAGGGTTAAAAAGGCAGTCTGTGACTATGAAGGAGAATTCTTCTTCTATGAATAGCTAAGTGTTCTACAGAAGAATCCAGCCTATGAGCCCAGCCTCATTCACATTGAGCTCTCGCCTCCTTAGCTAATGAACTGAGTTGACTGCACCAGCTTCAGCAAACAGGCACCTCTTTCAGAGGGCTGAGAAATGAATGAATGCCAAACACAGTGATGTGTTGTTGTTTCTAGAAAATAATAAAATCTCTTCCCGGGGCAAGCATACACTCCAATAATAAAGGATTGCAATTCACCATAAATATTTGAATAGCTAGATTGGCTTTCAGGTTTTCTGGCATGTCATGTGGTTCCTGTGATAAATGTAACTATAAGGCACGGTTACCTGTCAATACTGCTAATTAAACCTAGGTAGAAAGAATATTATTCCCCTGTATCAGGTAGAGTCTAGTAAAACAGCATGGAACAGTGGGAAGATCACTACTGAGAGAGAGAGAGAGAGAGAGAGAGAGAGAGAGAGAGAGAGAGAGAGACCCTGGGTTCAAATCCTGTCCCTGATACTTTCTGTGTAACCTTGAAGAAGTCACAAACTCCCCTGGCCTGAGTTTCTTCATTTGTAAACAGGAGGAGGAGGTTATTTGAACTCTGTGACTTCTGAGGTTCTTCCTAGCTCTACCTCTTGACTCGATGAAAGTATTGTGTTCTCTGACATATTGAGTCTGGCAGAAATCTAATTCCCATGTGTTTTAAAAGGAGATGGCAAACTTGTAGAAGAAGAAAATGCTCTGCTGCTAACTTACTGTGTGACATTGGAACTCAATATCTTAATATTAAAATGAGACAGCTGGCTAATTGATCTCTAGATGACTTTCTGCTTGAATCCATAGACTTACCATAGTGACTGTATCAAGAGGGGTCACAGTAGATCTGAAACGTTACCAATATAACAGAGCAATGCTAAAGCAGGGAATAGGTCATGTCAATGGAAGTGACCAAATTTTTGTGGAAGCAGATTTCATTAAAGAGTCATTTCACTTCCTGGTAGCATGATTTCTCTCTAGTTGAAAATTCTCACTTTAATATCTTATTTTTTACTAGTCTCTTGAATGCTCCTAAGAATCCCCAATTTCCAAACAGGCCTTGATTTTGGTGTACATTTAAGTGGATACCTATCTGTATCCTCTTCATCATTCTTTAGGTGGGAATTTTCCCTCAAACTTAATTAGAACTTCCCTATTTCTGTTCTGGTCACACATGTTCGAAACCTCATTCTCCCTAACTCCAATATCCAATCAGTTGCTACATCTTGTTGATTCTATCCCTCATATATCTCTCATCTGTCCCTTTCTCTCCCTCTCTCTACACTACAACCACCACAGTTCAGGCCCTCATTACCTCTCACCTGGACTACTTCAATAGCTGCTTAATTCACCTTGCTACTTCAAGTCTCTCCCCTTTCCAATCTATCCTCCACACAGCTGCCAAATTGATTTCCAGTCTGATGAAGTTACTCTTCTACTCAATAAATTTCAATAGCTCCTTATTGCCTTTAGAATCAAATACATACTCCTCTGGTTGGTATTTAAACACCTTTGCAACCTGGCTTCAATCTATTTTTCCAGTTTCATACATTATCCGTGTTCCTCTACAGTTCAAAGAACTATCCTTCTTCCAGTTCCTCAATGACACTGTTTTCTTTCACTGTGTATCTTGCTGACTGTCCCCCAGGTCTAAACTGTACAATCATTCCTCACCCTCTCCTCTTTCCCTAGTTTTTCTCAAAGCTCATCTTTTATATAACCTTCTATATGAAGCTTTTCCTAGCTCCCCAAACTACTACTGTCTTCTCCCTATGATTACATAACATTTATTTTGCGTATAATTATGTCCATAATGTGTATAATATGTCCATGTTGCCCAATAGAATGTAAACTCTTTGAAGGCAGGGATTGTTTCTTTTTTTATTATTATTATTTTGGTCTTTGTTACTCCATTACCTAGAATAATGTCTCAGACAGGGTAAGCACTTAACAAACGTTTGTTGATGAATTAATTGATCAGGGCCTCAACTCAGCCACTAAATGCTATGATTCTGTGAAATGCCCACTACTTCAGTTCAACTCAATAACTACTAAAGAGCCTACTCTATATAATGCACTATATTTCCATAATAGCTACCTGGCAGGCTACAGATAGATAGCAGATCTAGCTCCCCTCAGAGCATTTTCCAAGGACTTGGTAGATTTCACTCAAAAGCAAAATGCATAAAAACACTGGAAAACTCATTTTCATCAATTTTGTTCTGAGTTCCATTTCATTGTTAAGTCACGTTTCTTCTTTTCCTCAAATTACATCCACAGAAAAAATTATTTCAAGCTTTACATATGGATTCATTATACTTTTTGCCCAATAGGAACATCTTGCTAAAGTGATCATTTTAAAAGCATCAGGTGGCTTTTTAGTTTATATAAAAGCAATGGAAATGAGTTTCCATGTGCATGGTTCATATTTTTTGTGCAAATTTGAAAATTACAAACCATACCTAAGGGTATTAGATAGTATGCTCTCTTATCTGTGCTTGAAAAACCTATTTTGTTAAGGCCCAAAAATATCCCCTCTCAGTCACTTAATGCTGCTGGTCCCTAAACAATAGTGATTGATTTTGCTTGGTCTGGCAAACACAAATTATCCCATAATCATTTCAGCCTGCCAGCCATTCTTTCATTGACTTGTTTGTGTTTTAAAGAAGAACATGTAGTGATTGTCATGAAAAATGGAAAGGGTTAGAGGCAAATAAAAGAATTCTCTGTGCCAAGAGAAAAAAAATGCAGTTGCTTTAATTTTCTACACCACATGAGTTTCATTTGCTACAGAAGTAAAGTGAATTTAAAGATAAAGAGAGGGCACTTCAGTTTTTCAAGTAAACTGGTCTTACAGATACCCATTGTGTGTTTTTAGAATCATAGGCTTGTGCTGCACTGTGATGAGGCAGACCCTAAATGGAATGACATTTTCTACCTTTTTCCCTTTTATTGATAAAGATTTTTCTAGCTCAGGTAGCACACATCAGCTAGTCTACATCTGGATAATGGGGTAATGATACCTTCCATTTGTATGATGCTTTGTCTTTTTCAGTCTCTTCTCATGCATTATTTCATTTATTTTCATAAAGAAATTTTTCTGTTATTATAAAGGTAGCTATAATACATAAATATTCACAGTTCTTTTTCATCACAAAAGCAACAACAAAGAACTTCTATAATTAATCACTTCTCAATTTCTTAAGAGCACAATAAACTCAGATTTCTATTCTTTCTCTTTGGCATTTCTGCCCCTTCAGATTTGTTATATTTTACCTGCTAGGCAATACTATGTTGTCTTTAGCTGAGAGAGTGTATGCACAAGATCATGAGTCTTTGTTCTCCTTTTTCTTGCTTCCTTTTAAATAGGACTTAAACCCCATCCTAGGCAATCACAGTTTATTCACTTTCATTTCCACAGCCTTGACCAATTTATTCCCAAAGTCTTTCTCTAAAAGCTTTTGAATGGTTAATGTGTGGGGAGGGGGGAAAGGGAATAGGAGCAGGGTGTGACAAGACAAGCCACACTGCTACCCTGTGGTTGAAGCCCAACTGTTTTGGAAAACAATACGAAATTTAATTTTTTTAAAAACGACTAAAATTTCCTGAGCTTTTGACCCAGAAATCATATTTCTGAGTATACACAAAGTCTAGATGAGTATAGGGTGTGCCTAAAGTATTAGTGTAGTTTTAAGCAACTAAAGCTTATTAAATTGATCTATTAAAAATGCTTAAAAATACACTAAGACTTTGAAGACTCCTGCATTTAAAGGAGGTCAAGGATAGAAAGAAAGGTCCCTGTTTATTTTGTAGCCCTCTTTGGATAGTTCCTTTTTTTTTTCTTTTTAATCAAATTCCCTGGTTTTCCTTTTAAGCTTTTGTAGTCTTTGTACTCTTGACCATATCCTTTTCATCTGCTGACACTCCCCCTTTTCAACTAGCTTTTCTTTTCAAGAAAAAATTTTCTCATGAACAGTTTTTGGACATGGACTGATAGAATCTGAAGCTTTTCCCCAATTATTGTGATCTTCTTACCCTGTTGCTGCTAAAACATAGAAGCATTGAAGTTTGAAACAATTTTGCTTCAATCCAGTTGGTATAGTTATAGATATCTCCATATCTTGGATATGAACTTAAATTTTTGAGGTCAAAAGAAAGAGTGTGATTGAAGAAATTTTCTTAGAAGGTTTATTTAAGCTGGGGTTTGAAGACCGGCTACTATTTACATAAACAGAGGGCAGCGAGATGGTGTTCCAGACAGGATTATTTTGCCAGCCTTCACCAAACAGTAGAGATATCATCAATGTTGCACTGTACCATGAGCAATGTTTATGATTTCAGAATCCATCAACAACCTGCTGATTGAGACAAGGAGCAGGGAGGAAGGAGGAGAAACATTAAGGGGGAAAGAGACCTCTAAGGCACCATTAGAAGGAATTTGGAACTTGGCAATTCAGTCTAAAAGTCTATAGCAGAACCATTGTTTTGTTGCCACTTTCTATGAGAGAGGCTAATTCCTTCACCAGGCAGTATCCTACAAAAGGAGAACAATGAAATTGTTGCTGTTAGAGGAATTACAAGGAACTCTGAAATTCTTCTGTTCCCCTGAAGCTCATAAGGCCCATTTGATTCTCATCTTTCCCCTGTGAGCTAGTTAGGATAGGTGTTA
This sequence comes from Notamacropus eugenii, assembly GCF_028372415.1. NCBI lineage: Eukaryota > Metazoa > Chordata > Mammalia > Diprotodontia > Macropodidae > Notamacropus > Notamacropus eugenii. The sequence continues at coordinate 306,379,030 of NC_092876.1, forward strand.
TTATCCCCATTTCACAGATGAGGAAGCAGAAGCTTCTTCTCATCCTTGGGTTTATAGTAAGCAACTGAGACTAATTCTCTTCCAAATCCCATGTATCTTTGAGGCCCCTAACAAATGCAAAACAAAGAAGAAGCTGGCACATCAAAGAGATGCCACAAAAGTAAAACCTAAACCCAATTGTCTGATCCTCCTTGAAGTGCCTAGAGATGACAAGCTTTGTGGACCCAGCAGGGGAGGAATCCGACCTTTAGACCTTTATCTAGATGAAAAGACTGGATTTCTTGCTGCCTTAGGTCATCTTCATTCATAGCCACAAACTTTTCCATTGTGCTTTATGGTTTGCAAAGTGATTGACCTGCATCATTCCATTTGATCTTCATAACCACCCTGCGAGATAACAGTCATAGATATTATTATCTACATTTCATAGATGATGAAACTGAGGTATAGGGATGTCAAGGGATTTGCCAACGTTCAACGCCAATCTATTGCATAGTGACTTAATGTACCTCAAACTCATATCTTCCTAACTCTGTCTTGTGTTATTCCTCCTATACTATACTGCTTGGTTTACTGGAGTGGGGGGGGGGGTGTTGTTGTTTTGTTTTGGGTTGACGGGGTTGGGTGTTTGTTTTTTGGTGAGCAAGCTGAGCAGTTATCAGCACAGAGTAACAAGGTATGAAAGTAAAAGGATGAGAAATGGAACCAAGCAATTAAAATGGACTTGGGGGTTTTCTGTCTTGGCCAAGACTGTGCTAGAGAAGGATGTTTAAGGAAGGGATAGACTGGAGGCAACCCTTATGGATTCTTTAAACTACCCAGTACATGTGACTTACAGGGAGAGCTGTGTCCCAGACTCAGTTTTGAGCTATATTATTTCATTTTCTTAGTGAAGTTCATTCCTCTATCTCTGGCAGAGGAATTCTCTATCCTGGACACTAGGATGTTTTATATATATATATATACACACACATACATACACATACATACATACATATATGTATATATACACATGTATACATTATACATACATATGTGTATACATATACATATATGTGGCTGTTGTCCTTCGTTCTCAAAGATGACCAAAATCACATCACCATGATAAAGTTTCCATGCGTCTGACTGGGGCTGATCAGACCCATACAAGCTCAGAATGCTCTACCACAGATTGGGCACAGATAGTCTGTGTGAATATTTGGGGTGGTTACTCCAAATGTGCACATCCTACATTTCCTTTGTGCTGTTTCCATTCGGCTTTAGTCATAGAGCACAGTATCCTTTCTGATGTGGGCATGACATCCTGAGTGGTCCTGTGCCAGTATTTCCCATGTCGCAAATCAAATCTAAAGCTCTTGAGAGTGTCCTTATATCACTTCTTCTGACCACCATGTGGTCTCCTGCTGCATGCAAGTTCTCCATAAAATAATCGTTTTGGTTTTCATCCAAACAACATGGCCAGCCCATTGGAGCTGCGCTCTTTGAAGCCTAGTTTGAATGCTTGGCAGTTTAGTTCGAGCAAGGACCTCAGTGTCTGGTACCTTATTCTGCCAGTTGATCTTCAGAATCTTACTAAGACAGTTCAAATGGAAGCAATTCAGTTTCCTGGCATGGCTCAGGCAGTCTGTCCATGTTTTCACAGGCATACAATACATATGTGTATGTACATATATGTGTGTGTATATATGCATATATATGTTTATATATGAGTATGTGTGAGTACACACACACACACACACACATACGTGTACACACAGCAAAACTTGGAACCTGCTTCCCTCCTCCTGTCCTTTATTATGGTTTTGTGCAGGTGACAGAAAGAGAGAGGGAATAACTGTGGGACCACAGATTTAGAACTCAACTTTTTGTGGTAGTAAAGAACTGGAAATAAATGTATAATTTGCTGGAGAAGCAGGAAAAAAAAGACATTGCTTTCTTGAACAATGGAAACTAGAATTGAATAGGTATTAAGGTGGCATGGAAAGAGTACAAGATTTGGAGTGAGGAGTCTGACTGACCTGAAAGGAAGACAGATCTTCTAAGAGTTAAATGAAGAATTTAAGGATTGGTTAGCAGGACATTCTCTTCCCTTCTCTTGTTCTCTCACCAATATTTCTGTGTTCTCAACAACTTCCACAGATTTACTTATCGTACCCAGGAAGAGGGCTCCCAAATCTATTTGTCCAGTCCTTTCCTCTCTCCTGAATTCTCATCCTGCATTACTAACTGCCTATTAGAAACTTCCCACTGGCTGTCCTGCAGGCACTTCAAACTCAACATGTCTAAAAGAGAACTCAATCTCTTTCCCTCAAATCTCTCCCCTCTTCCTAACTTCCCTGTTTCTGTCAAGGTTACCAGTATCCTTCCAATTTGCCAAGTTCAATACATAGTCATCCTCAACTCCTCACTCTCCCTTCCCCTTATGTGCATATATAATCAGTTACCTCAGTTTATCATTTCTGCCTCTACAGAATCCTTCACACCAATCCTCTTTTACCTCCTTACATGTCCATCATCTTAGGACAGGCTCAAATTGACTCTCTCTTCAACCACTGCAATAGCCTTCTACCCTCAACGAGGGTTGGTTTTTGTTTTGTTTTGGGTTTGGGGAGAGTTCTTTTGTTTGTTTGTTTTGGTGAGCAAGATGGGCTCACAAAATGGAGAATAATAATACATAGAGGCCTGGGACAGGGAGGGAAGAGGTTTGTGTTTTTGTTTTTTTCTGGGAGGTACAAGGGAAGTGGTAAAAGCAGAGGGTACACATAAGTTGGCAGACACCTAAGTTGCTGTTGTTCAGTCATTTCAGTCAGATCAAATTTCATAACCCCATTTGGGATTTTTAAGATATAGGAGTCATTTGCCTTTTCTTTCACCAGCTCATTCACAAATGAGGAAACTGAGGCTTAAGTGACTTGCCCAGGTTCACTATTCATAGTAAATATCCAAGGCCAAATTTGAACTCAGGTCTTCCTGACTATAGTCCTGGTGCTTTATCCACAGGGTCACACTAGAGCCAGCTAGGAAGTAGAGCAGACGAAATGAGCTAGTTTGTGCTCACTTGGTTACTACTCAGTTGGGTTGGGCCTTAGAGGGGGAGCTCTGAAGGCAAGGAGATTTAATCCTTCTCCAGGGTCTGAGGACTATATTCTAGAAGATCCATGGCATGGTAAAGTGTCCACATGGAAAGGACTTACTAGATACTTATTATTGATGAAACACACTAATAGAAAGATATTGGATAAGACTTGCTAAATGTTTGAATATGGGGACGGAGTAAACAAAAAAATCAAGGATTACTTCAAGGCCACTCTGCCAAAGTGCAATGGGACAAAAACACTGCACTATTTTTCTGTTAAAAAAATATAAAGGATTTCAGTGCACTGCCTTAATGGGACAGGACTTCTATTGATGTTGACGTTGCTAAGAATGAATGATAGGAATTTATTAAATGTCTTAAGTGAACAGAATTTAAAGCAGATATCTTTTATATTTTTAATCTTTGCATTGCTAACACTAATTCTGTGTACTTTTTGTTTGTTTGTCTGATGAAAGAATGACTCTAAGTTTACAAGCCTGGATTACTGGAAGGATAGTGTTGTTTTCAATACTATTTTGGGGAACACTATGTTTGAAAATAAAATTTAGAGAGGGGGCAGTACCAAGATGGCTGAGTAATGGTAGCATTAAGCCTAACTCTCCCACCATTCCCCTCCAAACAACTTCAAAATAGCTCCTCAAATCAAATTCTGGAGCACCAGAGCCGAGGTTGGAGTGAGATATTTTCTCTAGCCCAAGACAACTTAGGAAGTCAGCAGGAGAGGTCTGTCACAGTGAGGTAGGTACTGGTCTGGAGCAAATGGAGATGCAAAGCCAGCTATGGGTATTGGAGGTAACGGCAACAGCTAGCACAGCAGTAGCTTCTAAAGCTCTCAGTCCAGAGACAGTAAGGGAGTTGAACAACTGGTCAGATAGAGATTACAGAGAACACTTTGCTGGCCCTAGGTTCAAGTCCTGGAAGCAGATTTCAGTCATTGTTCCAGGGCAGAGAAGAGCACTTTCAGTCAATTACAAGGGAACAGAGACCCTATTCACAGTTCCAAGGCAGAGAGCAGCATTAGTGCTTATGGCTGCAGAACAGCAGAGAAACTGGTCACAGTTCCAAGGCCAAGAGGAACACTAACAATTATGCTGCCAGGGAGTAGAGGAGCAAGAGCTCTTCCTGGATAAAGAACAGATCATAAAACCTTGGAAACACAGAAAACTTTCAGACCCCCAGAACTAGCTCTGAAAATAGCAGCATGAAAAAGTCTGAAGCTTAAGATGGTGCTTCCCCACCCTAAGTTGAACAGTTGAGTGATACAACAAAATTATGAAAAGAGAATTAACAGCTTTTTAAAAGATTCACACACACACACAAAAGAAAACTGAAGAAAATAACACATTAAAAAGAATTGGATAAATGGGGGAGGGGGTACAAAAGCTCACTGACAGAGGTAATTCCTTAAAAATTAAAACCAGGCAAGTGCAAACTAATGAATCTATGAGACACCAAAATAAAAAAAAACCAACAAAACAAAGTCAAAAGAATTAAAAACAAAAGAAAATGTGAAATACATAATCGATATCATATTGCTAGCATTTTTAATGAGTAGGTTAAAAGTTGGAGGGAGGGAGAGAATTTAGAACTCAAATTTTTTTTTTAAAACAGTGTTAAATTTTTTTTTGAAAAAAGGAATCTTGGAGAAGGGGTAGACTGTTGGTGGCAGAAATGAAAATATAATTAATTTCATTTTAGACATCTTAGTATTGTGTTGCCTAGAGTACAGTATATCCACCTCAAGATCATCATTTCCCATATTCATTTATCAAGATACACCCTCCTTACACTCTCAGTATTTCTCTTTACCTTCATTCAGTCTATCCTCATTCCCACCTTTGTCAGGGAAATATGTTACACTCCTGCTTACCTCAAATAACCACTCAAGCTGAGTTTCTTATTCGATCTTCTATTGCAGAGCTTTTTCACTTGTCCATAGACAACACTTCTCACTCCCCAGGAATCCATGGATAAATTTCAGGGGATCGGTGAACTCAGGTAAGAAAAAATATACATGTTTAACTTCTAGCTAAAATTTTTCATTTCCTTCTATGATTAATTATGTGACAGAATCCATCAGCATCATCAGATTACCCAAAGGATCCATGATATTTAAAAAAAAAAAAAAAGATTAAGTACTTCTCCTCTACCACTTTCTCTACTCCAAAAGTTCTTTCTTTAATTATCACCCCCCTTTCTTTCATGTATCATTACCTTCTTTTTTCTTCCTTAATTTTTTTCCTTCTTTCATTACTAAACAGAGACTCAGATTTCCTGAGTTCTGTCACAAAGTGCTTGCATTAATTCCCCAGGGTTCTAGCCTTAAAATTTAGACTTATATCACTGGGTGACCTTGAGAAAGTCACTTCCTATTTTCAGGTTTCTGTTTCCTCTTCTGTGAAGCTAGTGTTGAACTAGCTGGTCTCTAAAATCTCTTTCCAATATAAGAGTCTATGGTTTTGGAGTTCCTACAGTGGTAAGTGCTGGAAAAGTCTCCACACTCTTGTGCCTGAGAATAATGACTAATGAAAGTCAACAGGGTACAAACTTTCCAGGGAGCTGTGCACAGCTTGAAAAGTGAGAATCATTGAAAAGTTCCCACAAAGAGGAGATAGGTGCCAAGTCAGCAATTTGGAAATACCCTTTTGGGTAAAATAGGAAGCAATTATACTCCATCAGACTCTTCTGAACAATTCACCTTGACAGTCATTGCCATTTCAGCTTCCATCTCCCCAGTAGAAACCTCCTACTTTAAGTCTAATTGCTCTTCCAGTCAGAAGCAAAAAGTTTCTCTGCCCTGGATTAGATTATATAATTGTAAATGCACATTCTGCTACACATCTGACATTTCTATTGTTTGGATTTTTCTAGTCCAAGGTGGATAGGTGCCATAAGGCCTGATTATTCAATACTGTCACAGAGCATCATTTCCTCTAATCAGCTCTTTGCCACCAAAAGTCCTACAGCATTCTAAGTGATTACATGGTTGTATGTGGGGTGGGGGGTGGAGCTGTGAAGCAGGGGGAGATTGTATTTAGATTTCCACATGTGTTTGTCCTCCACTGCACATCAAGTTCACTGGCATTCTTGATAACCATTTTCTGTACATTTAATGTCCCAACAATAAAGAAAATCCAGGAGACTTTGCATAATCTTATACTTGAAGGTACCTAACAAAGGTTTTCTAATCCAATTTGCACTTAAAAACAAAGGCTCCTCTCTACAACACACCTGAAAAGCTATCAGTTAACTGTTATCAGTTAAAGTCTGAAAGTTATCAGTTAAAAAGTCATCAGCTAAAAGCTAAGCCTTTTTTTTAAAGACCTCAAATGAAAGCGAACCCACCACCTCAGATGGCAATCCATTCCATTTTTACTGTCATTTACTGAGGCTTAATTGTAAGTTTATAGGGATCAGGTTTAACCTTGGGGCCTAACCTTGCCTCTTCTCTTTGTTTCATAACATCACCCATGGATTTTTCTGGAAATGTCAAAATTTATCTTTACTAGTCTCTACCAAAAAAGAAAAAAAGAGAGGTAAAGGCTCTTAACTTCCACATAAGCATTTAAGTTAACAAAACATTGATACAGGAGTAAAACACAAAGCACTTGAGTCTGAGCCTATAAACAGTAGAGCCCACACTCTTTCCCTTTCTGGTGAGTTCAGGGATCTGAGCATGGAATCTCAGTATGGCACTGCAAAAGTATAATTCTGCTATGAGTAGAGCTTCCCTGAAAGAAGAAAGATCTTCTGGCTACTAGAGAGGCAAACAATTTATCTTTCTGCTGAGCTTTGCCTCCTAAGATACATAGACAATTCTCCTGAATTGCCATGCAACCCTGAATGCCCCACATAACCAGCAAAAGGAAAAATTTGGGACTGCTAAAGAGTCAAGTAATTCATCTATCACCTAAATCCCATCTCCTAAGGGCCTAAATATTCCTCTCAATTTATAGTATTACTCTATTATTGGAGTTCCCTTAAGTAGAGAAAAAATTAAGTTACCAAACTCTCCCCCCACAGCAGGTGCTACCTTCCTTTGAAACCTATGCAGTCTGCATAAATCATAATACCAAATGAAGAGCAAAGATCTGGCTTTACTCCTCCATACCAAAGATCTGTCTTTTGTTGCATCTTTTTTCTGGTCCTGATTTGGTCCAGGGATACTTATGTAATCTGAGAACTCCTTCAACTCTTCTCATCTGGGTAGCATGGCTAACTGGAACACATCATTTCCTTAAGAGGCCACATGCGTTGTAGACATGTTTGGAGTGAACCCAAGCTTCTCTCTCCTGTCTCTCCTCCCAACTCTTCACAGTCTATGTCCCTGTCTCTTCTCACATTTCTAAAAGCCAAGCCCAAGGGCCTATGCCCTTGTGGGTGTTTAAACTGTCAATGGGAAATCAATTAGGCAAAAAAGAATAAGACAAGGATTTGCAATTTAGCAAAAAGGTAAATCTATGCTCTTCATCCTGGAAGGAATAGGGAAAGGGGAGGGGAGGAAAAGGGTATTTAATAATTGTTTTCATATATACGAAGGATTGATAAAACGAGGTGGATGATGAGAAATTCTGTTTCTCTGTTAGGAACTGAAAATTTCTATCTCCATTCCCTATTCCTACCTTCATATAAAGACTTGACTTACATGATGAATCTATTTTAAACAGAAGCAAATATTGCTGACAATGAACTCTCTGAAGGGGATTGTAGTTTCCTTACCTGTAGGGAAGTCTTTGAAAAAGATGGATGAATAGGAATCCACCTGAGATGGCTTTGGTGCATTACTGCTTGGGAACAGGAGGAAGACTGACCTCTTGAGTTCCACTCAGTTCTAACAGTAATTATTGATACAAGTTTCTGAGCACCCTTTGGACTCATTTTTTATCATGTTCATTTCAGAACTCAACTGGAGGGTATCAGGAGACAGAGGGCTAATCTAACTGGCCCTAATGGAGGGCTGAGTCTAGGATGAGCTAGTTGACTAAGTAATATTGGAAGCTAGAATTAGTTCTGTAGCTGTGGAGGTATCAAATATCCTAGCCATTACTGTAAGAGACTGAGGATGGAGCAAAGATGGCAGAGAAAAGGCAGCAACTTGCCTGAACTCTCACCCAAACCTCTCTGAACACCTTTAAATAATGCCGTAAAACAATTCTTAGAGCAACAAAACCCAGGACAGGTGAAATAATTTTCAAGCCAAAGACAACTTAAAAGGTCAGCAGAAAAGATCTGCTGCACCTAGGTGAGAATGGACCACAGTCCAGCATAGGCCATACCAACACAGAGTCCGCCACAGTAAACCAAGAAGAGGCCTTGGGAGCCACTGAATCAGCAGTGGCAAAAGCTGCTTCCAGAGGGCTCAACTCACAGCCAGTAAAGGAGTTGAACAAATGGTCAGAAGGATATTACAGGGGTCTCTTTGCTGGCCCTGGGGGCAGGACTCTGTTGCTTTGCCCATACCAGATCCAAGTTGCAGTCATGGGTGGCAGTTTCAGGGGAAGGAGGAGCACTAATACATCAAAGCTTGTGGGCCACAGTAGAGTAGGGACCATCATCATAGTTCCAGGGCAGGAAAGAGTGCTTGTGGTTGCTTACAAACCAGAGCACAGAACAAAGGAGTAAACACTTCTTCTTAGATCATATCACCTTGGAAGAACTGATAACTTTCAGGTCCCTAGAAGTATCTCTGAAAACAGCTGCACAAAAGCCTTGAAGTTTGGGACAATGCACCCTCCACCCTAGAATCAGAATCCTCCTTTAACAAAGAGTTACAAGTCAAAAAATAGACTGGGAAAATGAGCAAACAGCAGAAAAAAATAATCTGACCATAGAAAGTTACTATGGTGACAAGGAAGATCCAAATACAGTAAGAAGAAGATAAAAAAAGCCAAAGCTCCAACCTCCAAAGCTTCCAAAGAAAAACATGGTTAAGTCTCAGGCCAAGGAAGAGCTCAAAAATAATTTTGAAGGTCAATAAGAGAGGTAGAGGAAAAATGGGAAGAAAAATGAGAGTTATATAAGAAAATCATGAAAAAACATGAGCCAACAGCTTGGTAAAGGGAGACACAAAAAAAATACTGAAGAAAATAACATTTTAAAAAAGTAAACTAAGTCAAATGATAAAAGAGGTGCAAAAAGCCAGTGAGGAAAAGAATGCCTTAAAAAGCAAAAATAGCCAAATGGAAAAAGAGACAAAGAAATTCACTGGAAAAAAACTCCTTAAAATGTAGAATTGGCCAAATGGAAAAGGAGGGACAAAAACTCACTGAAGAAAATAATTCCTTAAAAAATAGAATGGAGGAAATGGAAATTAATGACTTTTAAGGAAACAATAAAACAAAAGAATGAAAACATAAAATATTTCACTGGAAAAGCAACTGACTTGGAAAATAGATCCAGGAGACAATTTAAAAATGATTGGACTGCCTGAAAGCTATGACCAAAAAAGAGCTTAGACATCATCTTTCAAGAAATTATCAAGGAAAACTGTCCTGATATTCTAGAATCAGAGAGTAAAATAGAAATTGAAAGAATCCACTCGTCTCACAAAAGAGATTCCAAAATGAAAATTCTCAGGAACATTATAGCCAAATTCCAGAGCTTCTGGAGCTTCAAAGAGAAAATATTGCAAGCACCCAGAGGGAATAATTCAAGTATTATGGAGCCACGCTCAAGGTAACTCAAGATTAGCAGTTTCTACATTAAAGAATTAGAAGGCTTGGAATATGGCATTCAAGAGAGCAAAGGAGCTAGGATTACAACTAAGATCACCTACCCAGCAAAAGTGAGTATAATCCCTCAAGGAGGAAAATGGATATTCAGTGATATAGAGGACTCTCGAGCATCATTGGAAAAAAAAAACAGAACTGAATAGAAAAATTTAACTTTCAAATACAAAACTGAAGAGAATCAAAAAAAGTAAATAGGAAAGGGAAATCATAAGGGACTTAATAAAGTTAAACTCTTTACATTCCTATATGGGAAGATGTTACTTGTTACTCATAAGAACTTTCTAAATTTTAGGGCAGTTAAGAAGAGCATATATAGATAGAGGACACAGATGTGAATTGAATATGAAGGGGTGATATCCAAAAAAAATAAAATTAAGGGGTGACAGAGGCATGTACTGGGAAAAAGGGAAATAGTAAGTTATCTCATGTAAAAAAGGCAAAAGCAAACTTTATATTAGAGGCAAAGAGGGGAAACATAACAGGGAGTGAATGAACTTTATTCTCATCAGAATTGACTTAAAGAGGGAATAACATATATACACTCAATTATGTATATAAATCTGTCTTACCCTATAGGAAAGTAGGAGAAGTAAATAAGAGAAGAGAGGGTGACAGAAGGGAGGCCAGAATTAAGGGAGGTTGTATTCAGCAGCAAAACACTTTTGAGGAGGGACAGGGTGAAAGAAGAGAAAGAACAGAATAAAGGAGGGGAGGATTTAGGATAGAAGGAAATAGCAATAATAATTGGTTGCTCTGATAAAGGCCTTATTTCTCAAACATAGAAAACTAAGTCAAATTTATAAAAGTAATAGTCATTCCCTAATTGATTAATGATCAAAAGATATGAAGAATTTTACAATGAATTAATCAAAGCTATCTATAGTCATATGAAAAAAAGAATGTTCTAGCTCTCTACTAATTGGAGAAATGCAAATTAGAACAATTTTGAGGTACTACTTATTACCTATCAGATTGACCAATAGGACAGAAAAAGAAAATAACAAATGTTTGCAGGGATGTGGGGAAAATTGAGCATGAATACACTGTTGGTGGAGTTGTGAACTGATTAAATCATTCTGTAGAGTAATTTGGAATTATGTCCAAAGGGCAATAAAACCATGAATGCCCTGTTACCTAGCAATACCACTACCCTGTCTGTATCACAAAAGAGATAAAAAGGAAAATAACTTATATGTACAAAAATATCTATATCAGTTCTTTTCTGATGGCAAAGAATTGGAAACTAAGGTGATGCCCATCAATTAGGGAATGGCTGAACAAATTGTGGCATCTGATTACAATGGAATATTCTTGTGTTGTAAGAAATGATAAGAAGGATGCTCTTATTAAAACCTAGAAAGGTTTACACAAGCTGATGCAAAGTGAAATAAATGCACATTGTAAAAAATAACAGCAATATTGTAAGATGATCAGCTGTGAATGACTTAGCTATTCTCAGCTATATACTGACCCAAGATAATTCTGAAGGACTTAGGGAAAATGCTCTCAATCCCCCAAAAAAAGCCTGATGGTGTCAAATACAGATTGAAAAATATTTATTTTACTTTATTTTATTGAGGGGTTTTTTTGATCTGTTTTCTTTCACAATTTGACTAATATGAAAATTTTTTGCTTGACTACACATATATAAGTTATATCAAATTGCTTTCTCAGTGGTGGAAAGGAGAAAGAGCAAAGGGAGGGGGAAGAAGAGACAGAATTTGGAACTCAAAGGTTTAAAAACAAATATTAAAAAAAATTTACATGCTAGTGTGGAAAACAAAATACTAAATAAATTTGAAAAAAGGAGAGACTGGAAATGAAAGCATCGATATTGAGGGACAGACATGGTATAGTAAATATAGGTGTGACAGTCCGTTACAAAGTAAATGTGAATATGAAGATATGAAATGTAGTTGACCCCACCAGTTAACATATGATATACATCATTGGCAGTAAAGGACAAAACATGTAAACAAAATTATTTGAAAAAAAGATCCATGCTTTATGGAACCAAATCAAGTCAAACAAAATAACCAGCTCTCTAGCACTTCCTCTGCTTTTGACCTTCCAGTCTCCAGCAGATTCCAGTGGCTCTGAATTCTTTGATTGACCTTCAGTAGGCCCATTTGTCTTAGCCCTTTGTTTCTTCTCTAGTCCACTAACACTCCAGGAAGTGACTCATCCTGATATTTTTGCATCGTGCTTGCTGCTCTCCTATCTTAACCTTCAAATTCTGTACCTAGGAAAGGATTACCTTTTCCTCTTCGGGGAATTTTCCTAATTATTTGCATTTGGCAGCTCTGACTCAGGCAATAAATTAAACTATAGCTAGACATTGAAGAAATGATTAAGCCAAGTAGGACAGATGAACGGGAAAACTGGAACTGAAAGAAGTCAGGGTTAAGATCAAGTCACTGCCAAGATCAGCTATTTGTCAAATGATAAATTCAAATCAAACTATTCTGATGCTGCTTTTGATGAAGCATTCTGGCTCCACCCATCTGGATGTCCTTAAATGAACCAATGTTTGACAGCCCAGATCCTGATGCCCCAGAGTTTATTAAGAGAAATGTGTGGCATTAACTTTTATTTACATAGTGGTGGTTGTTTTTTTTAATGCTTTATGTCTACACTCTCATTTTATCAATGGTTGGTTGTCATCCTTCCTTCTCAAAGAGGACCAAAATGACATCACTATGCTAGAGTCAAATTTTGGCATGTCTAATTGTGGCTGTTCAAACCAATACAAGGTTGGAATGTTCTACTACAGGTTAGGCACAAATGGTCCATGTGAACATTTGGAGTGCATTCTCTAAATTTGTGCACATTGTGTTACAATACCAATGTAAGAGGTTGTTATAAGCATCCACATTTGACTGATGAGAAAACCTAGGAACAAAAAGGTTTAGTGACTTTTTCAAAGCTCCAAAGTGATGGAAAGATAAAGTTACAACTAAAACTTAGGTCTCTTGATTCCCAATCCTGCACTCTTTCCAGTGATGTAGTTATTCTCAAACATTTTTCCTGATTCACATACTAATTTTGGTGGTTTTCCTCAGGACTAACATGAACTGCCTTTTCTTATTCATTCCATTATCACTGGAACAGTATTCACCATAATGAATAGATATTGTTTTGACTGAGATGCTAACAATTGCAAACCTCCAAAGTAATGATTTCAATATCACAAGAAATGTACACATTATAATATTTAAGTATTAATAAGACAGCTCTCCATCGGAGTTCTATTTCAATGATTCCCTCATGTCATTACCTTGCATTCTCAATGTAGAGCATAAGCTAAAGGAGGGTCCTATCATTCCTTCATCCATCATTATCATTCATCTACTTTGGACAGAGATCTAAACTAGGCATTAAGTAAGATACAAGGTTTAGGTAAAATATAGTTCCATATAAGACCATGCTCTGCCTCTCAGAGTTCAGGTCAGATGCTACCTCCTCCATGTGAACTTCTCTAGTTATTGTTTTCATCGTCAAATTACTTTATTTCTACCTATTTCCAGACTTTGTATTCCCACAATAGAATGTAAGACCCTTGAGGGCAGGGGCTGTTTCTTGTTTAATCTCTGTATTCTTAGCATTCAACACAGTACTTGGCATATAACACATATTGAATACATTTTTTGTTAAATTAGGGGATTGGCAAAATAGATAACTACATAGTAAACAACATTACATTATTAATGATATATTGTTATGTACTAGTGCATTATAAAATTAATGTAATAAACATGTAATGTATTAACATCTTATAAAATGAAGTGCTATATCAAGTACAAAGGGGAAGACTGTTGTTCACCCTGAGGAGCCAGGAAGGCATAATTGGATAGTATTTGAGTCAGGCTATTCACAAAATTCTCTTCTGATACCCCATCGAAGCATGGAGATAAAATTGGGGTTTTGAAGGCTATACTAGTGGAACACAAACTCTGGTGGGTTCTACCATGCTATGGTCCTGTTGACAGACCTATTTTCTTATCCAAGTGCCAACTTCTGAATACAAAGAGATTCATCACCAAGAAGCTATTAAGAATCACCATTCTTAGATGAGCTATACATTTTCAGTCATCTGTACCTACTTTAAATGTGAGATGTTTACCAGTTACCACTGCATTAATGTACTATCGGAAGGACATGATAAGAATAAGGAGTAACTTTAGATTAAGTAAGAATGGGAAGAGTTGGAAATATAAAAGATTGGGTTTAAAAAGAGAAATATCTAAGTTTCATACTCTAAAGATAATTCCAAGAGAAGATGAGATCTAACATGTAAACATGCAAATGTAGGTATGAAGAAAAGTGGAGAAGGTCATTAGAATTTAGAAAGTTGAGGAAATAATAGATCAAATGATTAGAGAGGTTACCACATGTCATATTTGGTCCTTGATATCAACATGGGGAGACTAGATTTGGTTTCCAGAACAGGCGTGAATTAACTCTAGTAGAGAGTGGTTTCTATAAAGATTCATTCCAGGTATTCTTTTGAACTTCCACAGGGCTGTGGAGTTTGGCATGGAGAGAGGAGAAGAAAGGCTAATAAAAAACACAGTAAGAGTCTACAAAGCTGGAAAGACTATAGAGATGGTCTGGGCAATGGGCCTAGCTGAGTATACAGAGCCTCATGACCAGAAGGTTGGCTGTCAGGTGATGAATTTAATGTATTTATGTTTTTGGTTGGAGGGAGTTCCAGAGTATTCATGAATTCCATGTACAACAGCCTAGATAGGATTCAATTTGAATTACTATGATGAAATCAAGGATTTTTTTGAAATCTTTAAATAGTATTATAGAACCTGTCCCTCATCTACACCACAACATCAGAATCCTGGAGCAGGCTGGCAAATCATACTTTGCTACCCTCTCATATTTTAATATAAGGCTTCTGTCATATGTTGCCAAGTTTATATTGCCTATCTCAGATGATATCTGCCATTCTAAACATCAAAAACTTCCTGAGTGTTTACTATGTGCCAGGATCTGTGCTAATAGAATACCATATTTAGTTAAGTAAAGAGAAGAAACAAGTTGTGTAGGGGATATAGTGTTAAACCTGGAATCAGGAAAGATCCATACTCAAAGCACACTTTTACTGGCTATGAGATCCTTGGCTACTGAACTAACTTTTTTGAACTTCAATATCTTTATTCTTAAAATGAGGATGATAATCACCTATCTTGAAAAGTTGTTATGAGGACCAAAGGAAATATTGCATATCTAATTTTTTTGTTCAGTTGTTTCAGTTGGGTCTGACTCTTCATGGTCCCATTTGGCATTTTCTTGACAAAGATGGTAGAGTAGCTTGCTAGTTCCTTCTCCAACTCATTTTACAGATGAAGAAACTGAAGTAAACAGTATTAACCAACTTGCCCAGGGTAACACAGCTAGTAAGTGTCTGAGGCCAGATTCGAATACAGGAAGATGAGTATTCCTGACTCCAGACCTAGCACTCTATCCATTGAGCCACATTTTTTTTAAACCAGTCTTATGAGTTCATTGAGGTAGAAAGCCCTCAGTGAGGGATTTTTACTACTACAGAAGGTTGGTATCATCTCTGTAACATAAAGAGTTGACTAGAACACTGTGATATTGAATGATTTCCCAGTGCCCTACAGCCAGTATATGTCAGAAATAGAATTTGAACTCAGGTTTTCCTAGCTCCCAGACCAGCTCACTGTCCATTATGCCATATTGCTTCAGATACCCAGAAAACAGGGCATTTCAATCCTCATCTTAACTTATTAGCAATATTTTATTCTTTAATGATTCTAACCTACCTAAAGGAAAGTAACCAGTTTGGGCATCAAGTTCTCTGGTTTAATTGGAAAAGCAAATATGTTGGCCAACTAAGTATCAGTTATGTCAAAAAGAAATTGAATTAGGTTACAAGTGACAAGTACATATTTTTGCAGTCCAACTATGGTCTAACTTTATTTTATTTTGTAATGAGCAGAAATATCTGTGGGTGTTTTATTTTCTCAGAAACTTGATCAAAATGTTCCCAGAGTAATCAGATGGCTGTGCAAAAGGACACGATTTTAATCATCTAGAGAAAGCAGAGGCTCATGCTCAAATGAGAACTTTTGAAAAGTTCCCCTGTTAAACTAACAGGAACATCAGTTTGTGAGAGATACAAAGAAACTGTCCACCCACCAAGTCTAGAAAAAGAAGAAATCACAATTGAAACTTGCTATCGGGATATTTCTTTCCTTGGGCATCTGATTCTATTTCTTTATTTAAGTCAAGGTATTAATGTATGTAAACACACATCTCTTGATTTTGAAGTGTTTTCTGTGTAGTAATTAATAATAATAATAAAAATATATCATCCAACTTTTTTCTACTCTAGATAGGTTTTTACTGAAGGGAGCCAATTTCTCCAGGTACTTTCTTTTCTAAATAGATCCCTCTTATCATAATCCTTCTTCTATCATCCTAAAATGAAGAATCATAGGATGGCACATTTATAGGCTTAGATCCAAAAGGGAACTTACATATCACCTAGTCCAACCTCCTCATTTTAAAATGTCTTCATAAACAAATTTTAGTCTTTTTAATGAGAATAAAGCATACTTCTTACTCTTTTGGGAGTTTCAAAATATTTGTCTATCATAGTGGCAATAGACTACACCCTAAGGTAATTGATTTTTTTTCCTTTACACAAGCATACCTTTTCTTCCCCTTTCAGCACTAAACTGTTCTTTATGATAAAAAGCTTTAAAGGGATAACGTCTTACATAGGTCTTACATTTGTGTCCATGAGGACATAAAGAAAAGTGTAAAACAGCCCCAGCGCTCAAGGAGTTTATACTCTCCTTGGATGCACAGATTAGACATATTTAAAGTAATAAAAGTAAATACAAAGTTATTTAGGGGTAAGGAGGAGCATTAATAACAGAGTAGTATATTTAGCCTTGAAGGGCCCTGGGGATGGCAATGAAATGGTAAAGCAATCCAGACAAGAGAAACAGACTGTGTAAATATGTGGAGGAGAGGAAATGGATACTTTATACAAAGAACAGCAAGTAAGCCACTTTAACTGGAACATACAGTTCTATATAAGGGGGAGAAAAAGAAATCAGTCTGAAAAGAGAGACCAGGTATTCATTTTGCAGTTGTCCCTTTTCTCCCTTTGTAGAGCATCTGGGACTTTGGTTTGGAGAGATGAAAGGAGGTCATCACAGAAAGTAACATTATACAACTGCCTAAATGGATGATCCACTCAAGGTAAAGGTCAAGGGTGGAATCCAGAGCTGCAAAGTCACATGACAGGCTTCTTCTTCCTGGTATGGTCAATGAGTTCATGTATCTTGGCTCCATGATGGGCTAACCAAGGAAAGAATCAATTAAAGGTACCAATCTGAGGCCACAGAAAGCAAAAACTCTCATCTGTTCAAATTCAAACTTAATCCTGACTTCTACACCTTGTCCTGAGATTCCATACTGTCAGAATCCAGAGTTTTGTGTCCCCATTGGATATGAAGGTCTTACACATCTGTAACAGTAAGCACCCCAACATACACAAGGGGGCCTGCTACAACAGGTTCTTAGATCTACATTCATAAATGAAAGGCAACATTTGGGGGATTAACAATCACTTTAATCAAGCACATGTATCATTCCTTTAACCAAGCACATATATCATTTACTTAGTTCAGGGGAGTCAGCACCTAGAACTTCAAAGAAAATACAGAGAAATCAAAAAATTAACAGATTCCTCTGCCTGAATTCAACAGTCAGTTGGACCCCCACTGTCTGACCATAGTTACCAGAGAGGGAAGCACTGATATCTAGGTTTTCAAAGCTGGCAGGCTCCTTAAAGTGACTTCCCAGAGTCCTCATCTGGCACTTAAACCTTCTTACAAAAACTGAGCCCCAAAGTAAAACCTCACTCTCAGAGTATTTATACACCTTTTAGAGCCAGAGGGCATAACCCTCTGATCCAGTGCCTCAGTAGAAAAAAACAAAAGGTACTTGAGATCCTCCTACAAAACAACTCCCCTAATCAAGCTTCCCACAATAGGCAGACCCATCAATGGGTGGGAAAGATCTGCTTTAATCACATTATTACATCAGAGGCACTTTTAATAAAGCAAAAAAAGGAAAAGATCCTAATTTGATTGCCATCACATGCCATCCTTCCAGGATCTTTGCCATTACAATCTAAATGGCCGTGGATCCTGGAACAAACAGAGGCATTATACTTCTTGATTATATTAAAACAAAAACAACAAAAGATCCTACTTTGCTTGCCCTTACAACATCCTGTGAAAATTATCTTGATTGAGGGCTGAGCCAAGATGGTGGAGTAGAAAGATGCATATACTCTAGAACTTCCCCCTATGCCCACAAAATACCTGTTAAAAATGACTCTGAACAAATTCTAGAGCAGAAGAAGCCACAGAACAAGAGTGAAAGAGGTTTCCAGCCAAAGGAAACCTGGAAGGCCTAGAGGAAAGGTCTATCTCACAGGACACCGAGCAGAGTGGAGCCCAGCCCTGACCCTGTGGCACTGGGAGGAACAGGACCTGAACAGACCTCTGGGGCAGAATTCCTAGAAGGGAGGGTCCCAGAGCCCTCAACCCACAAATGACAAAGAAATCTCCAAAGATCAGTGGGGGGAGGGCTTTCTCAACTGGGCAAAACGGAAGTGGGGTTCCCCCAGCACTGGCCCCAGGCAGTGGCAGAGGTGGTGGCAACAGCAATAGCAGCAGGTGGTAGGAGGCTAAGGTGGTCTGTGGAAGCAGCCTGGATCCATTTTCCAGGCAACTCAGCTTACAGCCTCTGGGGGAATTGAGAAGCTGATCTGAACCTCAGCCCTAGGTGGCAGCCCACCCCCACCCAAAGCCCCTGAGGGAATTGAGCAGCTGATCTAAATCTCAGCCATGAGCATGGTACTGGGGGGAGGAGGAGCACTAGGACCTTCCTCTTGACAAAGGATTCAGAAGTCAAGTAACTGGCTGGGGAAATGCCCAAAAAGGGGAAATAAAATAAGACCATAGAAGGTTACTTTCTTGGTGAAAAAGTGTCTCCTTCCATCCTTTCAAATGAGGAAGAACAGGCATACTGTCAGAGGAAGTCAAGGCTTCTGTCTCCAGTACCTCCAAAATGAATATGAAATGGGTTCAAGCCATAGAAGAGCTTCAACATGAGTCAGCAGCTTGCTAAAGAAGAATCAAAACAATGCTGAGGAAAATGACACCTTTAAAAGAGACTAACTCAATTGAAAAAAGAGGTCCAAAAAGCCAATGAGGAGAAGGAGGCTTTAAAAAGCAGAATTAGTCAAATAGAAAAGAAGGTTCAAATCTTCACTGGACAAAACAGTTCTTTAAAAGAGAGACTGCAGGTAAGGGAAGGGAAGCTAATGACTATGGGATAAACAAGAAGTTAAAGAAACAAAACCAAAAGACTGAAAAAACAGAAGATTATGTGAAGCATCTCGAAAAACAACTGACCTGGAAAATAGATCCAGGAGAGACAATTTAAAAATTATGGGACTACCTGAAAACCATGATCAAAAAAAGAGCCTAGACGTTATCTTTCATGAAATTATCAAGGAAAACTGCTCTGACATTCTAGAACCAGAAGGCAAAATATATATTGAAAGAATCCACCAATCACCTCCTGAAAGAAACCCAAAAAGAGAAATTCCTAGGAATATTGTGGCCAAATTTCAGAGTTCCCAAGTCAAGGAAAAAATATTGCAAGCAGCTAGAAAGAAATAATTCCAGTATTTGGAAATACTATCAGGATAACACAGGATTTGACAGCTTCTACAATGAAGGGATTGAAGGGCTTGGAATAGGATAATCCAGAAGTCAAAGGAACTGGGATTAAAACCAAAAATCACCTACCCAGCAAAAGTGAGTACAATACTTCAAGGGAATAAATGGTCATTCAATGATATAGAGGACTTTCAAGGATTCATGATGAAAAGACCAAAACTGAATAGAAAATTTGACTTTCAAACACAAGAATCAAAAGAAGCATGAAAAGGCAAACATGAAAGAAAAATCATAAAAGACTTACTAAAATTGAACAGTTTACATTCCAAACTGGAAAGATAATATTTGTAACACTTGAGACTTTTCTTAGTATTTGTGTAGGTGGAGGGATTATACACACATACACACACACACACACACACACACACACACACATTATATATATAGACAGAGAGTACAGGTTGAGTTGAATCAGAAGAGATGACATCCATAAAAAAATAAAATTAAGGAGTGAGAGAGGAAAGTATTGGGAGAAGAAAGGGAGAAATGGAATGGGTCAGGCTATCACTCATAAAAGAGATATGAAAAATCTTGTTCAATGGAGGAGAAAAGGGAGGAGGTGAGAGGGGAAAAGTGAAGCTTACTCTCTCCACATATGGCTGAAGGAGGAAGTAACATACTCACTATATTTGGTATGAAAATCTATCTTACACAACAGGAAAGTAGGGGAGAAGGGGACAAGTAGAGTGAGGGGGATGATGGAAGGGAGGGCAAATGGGAGAAGGGAGTAACTAGAAGTAAACAATTTTTGGAAGGGAGAAGGTCAAATAAAAGAATGGAAACAAAAGGAGTGGGGCATGGTAGGATGGAGGTCAATATAGTTAGTCTTACACAACATGACTATTATGGAAGTCTTTTGCAAAATGACACATATATACCCTGTATTAAATTGTTTGCCTTCTCGTTGGGGATGGGTAGGGAGGGAGGGAGAGAGAAAAGTTGGAATTCAAAGTATTAGAAAAGAATATTGAGAATTATTATTGCATATACCTGGGAAATAAGAAATATAGGTAGTGGGGTATAGAAATTTATCTTGCCCTACATAAAAAGAGAGAAGATGGGGATAAGGGAAGGGTGATAGAAGGGAGGATACATTGAGGGAAAGGATAATCAGAATTAATCAGAATGCAAAGTATTATAGGGTAGGGGGAGGGGAGAGATGGGGAGAAAAATTGGAACTCAAAATTTTGTGGAAATGAATGTAGAAATCTAAAAGTAAATTAATTAATTAATTAAAAAGAAAAAAAGAAAATTTTCTTGATTACAACCCTTTGCCCACTGAAGGGAAAACTCAAACCTTACATTTCCCAGAACTCCTAGGAACAGATTGATACTGTGTCTGGGGAAACTTCTCAGGTGAGTGGATGGCTCATAATAACCAAGTAGATATTTATTATTCATTGTTCTCTCATTGTTATGCACTATAAATACCCTTCTCAATTCCGTGCTGAGCAAAATTCATTATATGTATAATCTATACAAGTTCACTTCTTTAAGTAGCCAACTCCATCATGCCAAGGTCATGTGAGTAGGGTTCACTGAAATATAGCAAAAATCAAAGAGGAGTAAGGAACTGACATGTAGGTGGGGGGATCAAAAACCAATTTTTGATTGGGCATATTCACAAAATTCATATACCTCGAAAAAAGTTAGCACTGCAATACAGAGAAAAAAAGCTGAAAAATTACAGGTCACTGACTTTGCAAAAGCTATAGAGAACTCAGGATCTTTTCAGTCCTTCTAAGCAGTGGGGCCTGTGTGAACTTTGAGACTAAATATGGCCCAAGGCCCAGATCCTTTTTGATAAACAAGACTGGGTAAGTTCCTAACACTACCACTTGGTAGTTAATAACAAGTTGGAACTAGACTGTGATAGGTTTTAAGTGACACTTGTTTGTATGTATTTTATCCTAAAAAAAATAAGGAACCACTGGATCTTGAACATCAGAATGACCTATGGTTTAGTAATAAAAGTTTGGCAACTTGTGGAAGATGGATTGGAACTGGGAGAGACTAAAAACAGAGAGATCAATTAGGAGTCTAATGCAATGAACCAGGTAAACCACTAAACTGTTGTTGTTTGCTTGTTTGTTTGTTCTTCCTTTTCAAAGATGAACAATGACATCATAGATGATGACTTGGCTATGAATTGGATTTAAGTAAGGCAGAGTTGTATAAAGTTGCTGCCTTCACTTGCTCTTCGGAGTCATCAGAGTCCAAGGCAAAGCAAAATTCCAAATGACTGGCAATGAATGGCCCAGGATGTAGTGAATGATTTTAGTATCTTTGATGTCTGAACAAGCTCTAAGTGCTCCACAGAACCTGCTTCAACTGACTTTATGATCATTGGAACAAATTATTTTCATCTGCCCTTTCTGCCAGGGGAAGTCTTAACATGCTTGGGGTAGACATCTCCCTAATTCACTTAGCAGTTTGAGGACAATTGGTTAATCTCAACCTGGTTTAGCCCATCTACCAAGATGATTTTACTAGGATGTGGCCACTGTGCATGCTATGGCTTCCTGAAGCCACAGGTGAGAATTAGGTGACAGGTGGTCACCAAAAGTGAATGAGTAGCCTTAAAAAGGGCTCAGCAAACCCTCACACCCTGTTTTCCCTGAACACCTCAATTACCTCAAAGACCAGAACTAGGATGTGAATAGAAAGATGTAACAGAACTAGGGATAGTAGTGAAACACATCAGAGGCAGAATCAATGAAACTTGGCAACAGATTAAAAAGTAAATAATTAATGAAGGATTTTAAACCTGCATGAGTGGAAGACTGATGTTACCCTCATCAAAATGTGTGAGATTAGAAACAGAAGTTGTAATGGCAATTTGAATTGGAAAATCTTTCCTATTCATTAATAGACCCATTAAGTCACATGGAAGAGTTTTGGTGAATGGGTGGAGCAGGAAGAGGCAGAGATAGAACAGAGTTAAGAGGAAGTTAGTCTTGACAGCAGTTAAAGCTAGGAAGGATACAGGCTCGTGGATAGTGTGAGTGATTTTGTGATTGTGATTTTGTTTAAGAAAACCTGATTGTGATGAGTGTAATGGACCTGGTTTGTGGGAAGCCTAGCAAGGGGAAGGCTTGGGGATGGTGTTGTCCTCTGTATTGTTATAGTGTATAGATTTTTGTTGTTGTGATAGATATGGGTCTGAATAAATGTTTTGTTTCTGCCTTTCACGTGGAGAGTTTGTGATATTTTGCCATTCTGAATTGCGGCATGATATTCATGACTGCCATGGGTGCTGTGAATATTGCATTGATGCTACAGAAGAATAAAGAGAAAAACAGTGAGTTCCATTTTGTACCTGTTGAATCTTGAGATTCCTATGGGCCATCCTAGTAGAAAAATCTAGTAGATGGTGACTTAGGTCAAGAAAGAAATGAGGGCTGAATATGTATATTTGGGAGTCATCTGCAGAGAGATGATAATTTTGCCTATGACAACTGATGAAATCATTACTGGAGAGATGTCAAAGAAAAGGTCAAAGTACTGTCATAGGGTACAGTTACATATAATAGTAGGGCACATGTCATCATATCCTTTTATAAAGGAGATTGAGGAGTGCTCAAAAAGGTAAAAGAATCAGTAAGGAGAACACTCAAAAAAGTGAGAGTATTTTGGGGTAGGGAGGGGTCAACATCATTTAATTAAGCAGAAAGGTCACAAAGCATGTTACTTGAAAAATGAAGATTGGATTCAGCAATTAAGAGATCACTTGTAGTCTTTGGAGAAAGCAGTGTTAGTGTAGTGGTAGGTTTGGAAGCCCAATTGAAAGAATTTAGAAAGTGATTGGGAGGTAAGGGGGTATCATCAGCTATAAATGTGGGAATTCATGGGGGGAGTAGAAGAGAGCACAAAAAGTTTTCGACAGAGGCTGAGCAGAATTAGATAAGGATTAAAAAGATTAAAAAACAAAAGCTGCAAAGCACTAGCCAGAGCTTTACAACAAATTTGTAATGGGTAAAAATCAGCTCAATATAGTGATTTTCTTTAAGTACATGCATGCGGAAGGGAGCAAGGACAGAGAATAGTGGGAATTTCCCAAGAACAAAGATTTACATTGTGGGATGGTGAAAGGTCAAAGTAGTAAGAGATTCTATAGCAGTAGCTAACAAAACTTTAACATGGAAAATAGTGGAGTCAATGTTATGTATGAAAGTAAATGAAATAGCAGGGAAGAATAAAGCAAGGGACAAACGATAAGGAGGAAAAGAAGGGTTAGTGAGAGACAGACAGAGAGAAAGAGAGAGAAAGAGAAAGAGAGAGAGAGAGAAAGAGAGAGAAAGAGAGAGAGAGAGAGAAAGAGAGAGAGAGAGAGAGAAAGTTAATGGAAGAAGTAGAAAGCCAAGGGACTGTGAGGTGAGGGTGGCATTTGTTAAGTACTACATTCCATAGTGGTACAATCATCCAGAGATGGTGAGGCAAAATTCTGACTATATCAAGCACATGGCAGCAGTAGGCCAGAGAAGGAAGACATTAGAATTGAAGGAGGTGAGTAATTCAGAAGTCATTGAGATAAATATTAGACTTCTCAATAATGATCACAAATAATTGGTGGGATAAGAAGACTGTGATCTAGGTATTTAAGTCACTGAGGACATGGGGAAATAACTGAAAGGCTGATAAAAGAAATGAAGACAGAAAGTGAGTGGTACAGATTTCATGAATAATATAATACATTCTCTCCTTTTGGATCATATTCTCTTCCTGGCCCATTCTTCTGCCTTCTTGTTTGCTCTCTTAATCAGACACCCTGGCTAAACCACACACTATTTGCCCTTATATAATAGAATGTCTGTAATACTGATATCAATGGATAAGAGTAGCCTACCTACATATATTACATGGGACTTTTCCTTATAGAATTATATCTATGGAAACATGATTGGACCTATGTGCAATTGAAATTCATGATATATCTTCATTTTCATATTGCAAATTAATTTTTCCATTGACTCATCCATTACTTCTCAGTAATCATAGGACCATAGATCTAGAAGTAGAAGGAACCCTTAAATTATCTAGTTCAGCTCTTTCATTTTACATATGAAGAAGCTGAGGTCTAGGGAATTAAGTGACTCCCTCACACAAGGTCACACAAATGTCAAGCATCAGAGTCAATTCCTCTAACTCCAATGTAAGCCATTTTGCCCTGGAGCACCTTGACTCTTCTTTGGCTCCTCCCATCTTCTCTTTGATTACTCTTGTGATTCATGTTACAGACTTCCTTTCCTTCACCAGAAAACACCAAGACTCAATATTCCAAAACTACTGTCAAGGTCAAACTAGCGAGGGCCTTTCTTTACCATATTTGACTTGGAAAGCATTAAATTTATACCACTCCACAGATTAGAAATTAAGAGACTTTGGTTCTAGTGCTGGATATCAGCATGACTTTAAATTGCTGACATGCTATCTGTCCTAAATAATTTTCCAGGATTGTTGTACAGATCAAATGAAACAACAAATGTGAAAGTGTTTTGAGGGGGCATACACAAGATGGTGGAGTAACAGCACCGACTTGCTACAGCTGTCCCCTCAAACCCATCCAAAAACCTGTAAGAAATGACTCTAAACAAATTCTAGAACTGAAGAACCCACAGAATGACAGAGTGAAGCAAATCTCCAGCCCAAGACCGTCTGGAAGGTTGCCAGGAAGTGGTTATTGTGTCATGCTGGGAGCAGAGCACACTCCAATGTGGGCCATGCTGGCACAGATGGGACCTGAGCAGGTTTTGGGGGAACTGAATCTCAGGTACCTATGGCATTTTCCAAACTTCACAACCCACCAAACACCAAGGACAAATTGAAAGGTCAGTGGACAAAACCTGTAAGGCCTGTGTGAGAGAGTATAGTGGTCAGCAGAGGGAGGGGAGGAGCCCACAGAGGAGGAATCTCCCACAATAGCAGCAGGCACAGGGGCAGCAGCAGCAGCAGCAGTGGAGTGACTGTTTCTGGAACTCTAGGCCTACAGATCGTGGAGGGATCAAACAGCTGACAACATACCCTCAATCCTCACTTGAAGTGAAAACTACCTTGACAAAGAGCTCAAAAGTCAAATAAATAGCTGAGAAAATGAGCAAAAACCAGAAAAAAAGAATCAGACTATAGAATCTTACTTTGATGACAAGGAAGACCAAAGACAAGAAGAAGACAACTAAGTCAAAGCTCCTACATCCAAAGCTTGGAAGAAAAAGTTTAATCTGTCTTAGAGCATTGAAGAGCTGAAAGAGGATTTTGAAAATCAAGTAACAGAAGTAGAGCAAAAATTGGGAAGAAAAATGAGAGTGATGCAAGAAAACCATGAAAAATGAGTCAACTGCTTGTTATAGGAGACCCAAAAAATGCTGACGAAAATAACACTTTAAAAAATAGACTAACCCAAATGGCAAAAGAGATCCAAAAAGTCAATGAGGAGAAGAATGCCCTAAAAAGTGGAATTGGCCAGATGGAGAAGGAGAAAATAATTCCTTAAAGATTATAATGGACCAGATGGAAGCTAACGACTTTATGAAAAAACAAGAAATTATAAAACACAGTCAAAGGAATGAAAAACAAAGCAGACAATGTGAAATATCTCATGAAAATATGGAAAAACAACTGACCTGGAAAATAAATCCAGGAGAGACAATTTAAAAATTATTGTACTACCTGAAAGCCAGGATCAAAAAAAGAGCCTAGACATCATCATTCAAGAAATGATCAGGAAAACTGCCCTGATATTGTAGAACAAGAGGGTAAAATAGATATTGAAAGAATCCACAATCACCTCCTAAAAGAGATCCCAAAAGGAAAACTCCTAGGAATATTTTAGCCCAATTCCAGAGCTCCCAGATCAAGGAATAAATATTGCAAGCAGCTGGAAAGAAACAATTTGAGTACTGTGGAAATACAATCAGGATAACACAAGATCTAGCACCTTCTACATTAAGGGATCACAGGGTTTGGAATATGATATTCCACACATCAAAGAAGCTAAGATTAAAACCAAGAATTACCTACCCAGCCAAACTGAGTACAGTACTTCAGGGGAAAAAATGGTTATTCAATGAAATAGAGAACTTCCAAGCAATCTTGTTGAAAAGACCAGAGCTGAATAGAAAATTTAATTTTCAAACACAAGAATCAAGAGAAGAATGAAAAGGTAAACAGGAAAGAGAAATCATAAGGGACTTACTAAACTTGAACATTTTACATTTCTACATGGAAAGATCATGTTTGTAACTCAAGGCTTTTCTCAGTATTAGAGTAATTGGAGGGATTATATACATATAGACAGAGGGCACAGGGTGAGTTGAATAGGTAGGAACGAAATCTTAAAAATAAAATTAAGCAGTGAGAGAGGAATATATTGGGAGGATAAAGGGAGAAATAGAATGGGGCAAATTATCTCACATAAAAGAGGCAAGAAAAGCTTATTCAATGGAGGGGAAAGGGGGGAGGTGAGAAGAAAAGAGTGAACCTTACTCTCATCGCATTTGGCTTAAGGAGGGAATACCGTGCAGACTCAATTTGGCATGAAAATCTATCTTACACTACAGGAAAGTAGGGGGTAAAGGGATAAGTGGTTATTTGGGGTATGATAGAAGGGAGGATGGGTAAATTAGAAGTAAACACTTTTGAGGAGGGATAATGTCAAAAGAGAGAAAGGAATAAATGGGGGGCAGGATAGGATGGAGGGAAATATAGTCTTTCAAAATATGATTGTTAGGGAAGTGTTTTGTATAACTGCACATGTATAACCTATATTGAATTGCTTACCTTCTCAGTGGGGATGGGTAGGGAGGGAGGAAAGGAAAGAAGTTGGAACTGAAAGTTTTAAAAATGAATGTTAAAAATTGTTTTCACTTGCAATTGGGAAATAAGATATACAGGCAATGGAGTATAGAAATCTATTTTACTCTACAAGAAAATAGAGGGGAAGGCGATAAGAGAAGGGAGAAGGGTGTGATACAAGAAGGGCAGATTGGGGTAAGTGATAATCAGAATGCACTCTGTCTTGGGGTGGGTAGAGGAGAGAGATGGGGAGAAAATTTGAAACTCAAAATCTTTTGGAAGTGTCTGTTGAAAACTAAAAATAAATATTTTTTTAAAAAATAAGGTTTTTTGAGACACTAACAGTAATAAGTATCACTCTTTTAGGGAAAATGTCATGGCTATAAAAAATGTCTGAGATATTCAGTGCCTTGCTTAAGTCTGCTGCAGCCCAATTTTCAATTAATCTGACTCTAAAGAGTGAGCACTCAAATCTGGCAAGAGAATACCATTATAGATGAATAAAAATGATATATGAAACTCATTTGGACATTATGAAAGTTAGATAAACATGGTTATTTTTTTTAATCAGACATAATCAGAAATTAATAGAAATAACCAAAAGCCTTGTTAAAAATATGGCATGATCCAAGAAGTCACTGTCCGAGTAAGTCCAAAGGTAACTTGTTATTCCATGGTTTTATTATAATGAAAAGAAAGATAAATTATTGAGCAATAGGAGACAGTGCAATGTCTGCCATAAATTACACAAGATTATTCAAAACAAATTATGATTGGCAAGCTTTATGGTTCCATGGCTATCATTTCAAAAGCAATGAAGGAAATGCATCATGGGCTATGGATTTGGATTTTAGTAGAGGATTTGATTGCAGTGCCCCACAAAATTTTACTGGGAAAATTAGTTCAAATTGGCTTTGATGTGAGCGGTCACATGGACTGAAAGCTGGAAAGATAGAAGGAAGTCAATGACATGGAGGTATGGGGAACAAACAGCAAGGGAGTCAGCTTTGGAAGGAAGAGAGTCTCGCTAGTCTCTGCCAAGCAGCAGAATTAAGAGTTGATTTGAAATGTTGCTTTGTGGTCTGGAAGAGGGAATAAGCACAACTGTGGTCAGATAGGCATGGGCTGTTAAACAGGAGCCTATTGCCAACACTGAAGCAAATAATAATAATTCACTCCTATACAGTGTTTTACAATTTGCTAAGCCCTTTCTATATACTGTTTCATTTGATCCCTGTAAAGAATTGTCAATGTGATCTACCCGTAATAGTCTCTACGTTCTATCAATTGCATTTCTTCCTTAGGACCTTTGTCCATATGACTCTGCTTAGAATGCCCTCCCTCCACTTCAACCTTCTAAATCCCACCCACCCTTCGAAGGCCAGTCAAATATCACCTTCTCCAAGAAGGCTTTTTTGAACCAAAGTGATTCTCCCCCCCTCCCTTGAGTTCAGAGTATTTATTCTTAATGTCACCTACCATAGGCTGCCCTGTGACAGTTCTTTGTCGGAGAGGCAATGTGGGAGAATAGAAAGAAAAGTGATTTGGAGTCCAGAGACCTGTATTCAAATTCTGACTCTTCTCCTTTCCTACTTGTGTGACTAAAGACAACCCAGTTTGCCTCGTCAGGCCTCAGTTTTCTCTGAGTTTGATTAGATGATCTCTCCATTCCCTTTTAGATCTACATCTATCATGTCTATGTAATCCTTGTTTTTGTTCAACTTTTCATGTGTGTATGAAATTTAATTGGGATAAATGTCAAGTTTTACACTGGGCCCAAGAAAAATAGAAAGTTTATCCAAAAACGATGAGGAAAATATGACTAGATAGCATTTTGTATGCAGAATTTCTGGATGTTTGAATGTCTTGCTAGTTCAGTATAGATCAACAATGTTCTATCATATGTCTTACAGCTCTTCACTCACATTCACACTTGATGTTAAAGCCCTCATCATCTCTAACTTGGATGGCTGTAATCATCCCAGTGCTCTCCATTTCCAGTTTCTTCCCTCATCAATCCATCCTTCACATTATGGACAGTAGCTAAGTAGCACAGTGGATAGAGCACTGTGTCTGGAGTCAGGAAAACTTGAGTTCAAAGCCCAACTTAGACACTTCCTGACTATGTGAAAAATCTGGACAAGTCATTTACTCTCTCTCTGCTTTAGTTTCCCCAAATATAAGAGAGAGAAAATAATAGTACCTATCTCCCAGGGTTGTTTTGAGGATCAAATGAGATAATGTTTGTAAAGCACTTAGCTTGGTGCCTGTCACGTAGTAGGCACTTAATAAACACGTTTCCTTCCTGACAATCTTCCTGAGGCACAGGTCTAACCACAGCGCATGAAAAGTGTTTAGTTAATGCTTGTTTCCCTCTGTCTTGACACAAATTTTCTGAATCCCCTCTCTGACCACATCATTTGAAGATGTCTACCCCTTTTCTTTGTTTTCCACTGACACATTTTCTAAAGGAATTGAAGCAGTCAGTTAAAAGTTTAAGCCTTTAGGCAGACTGGAAATTATGCACTGCTTTTCTGGACTGATTGCCAGGTGGATTTCCTCCAGGATGGAGATGCTGAGGTAGAGTGTCCTTTGGAGAATAAACAAAAAGAAAGCTTGTACTATAATTCATATCAGGTTAAGGTGAATAATGGAAACAATTCTGAAGCAAGGCTTGTCTGTTTACTGAACTTTTCCTCTTTTTCACGTCCTGGATGCAATACTCATCACAGTCAGAAGGCCAGAAGGGACCAGGAGGGGTCATTTATTGACCTAGTTCTTGTCCCTAACGTAGAAATATCCTGTGAATCACACAGAATTTCAGGGCATTTCACCTAAGGCTTTTTGAATTGGAAATTGCCATGGGGTTTGATAGATGATAAAACTATAAAGTCTCTTTTCTTCCTTTTTTTTATTGGAGCTATTTAATTTTTACTATGGAAGTTGAGCAAGATGCTGAGAGAGAGACAGAATCTACTCAGCACAGTGCAGGCAGCATCTGGCTATTCAAAGACAGCTTCACAGGGCACACACTCTCCTCAGGAGGTCATGGAGGGGAAGCTGTCAAAGCCTTTAATCCAGCCTAGCTATTCTGACATGGTTTACTTTCATAGCAAAAGGGAAGAGAGGCTTGTTGCTCCCATTGGTAAAATCGTTCTTACATCAACAATCCAATCCAGATAAGCTAAACAAGATGCTGAAAGAGACCAGACTGAATTAGGATATGTTCTCAGTAAATCAGAAAGTCACTGAGAGCTACTGAGTAGTCTTGGTATGTGCTTTTGTTCTTCATTGCCAAAGAAGACCACGCCATCAGAGAAATAATGACATGACTTGCACTTGACTTTGTTTTGAGTGAGGGAGGGCTGTGCAGGTCACCAGCCTCACTTCTTCTCCAGAGCCATCTGAATCCAGTGACCAGATATTCATCAGGATGACTGGAGATTACCCAGGTTGAGGCAATTGGGGTTAAATGACTTGCCCAAGATCACACAGCTAGTGAGTGTCAAGCGTCTGAGGTAAGATTTGAACTCAGCTCCTCCTGACTCCTGCACTGGTGCTCTATCCACTGTACCACCTAGTTGCCTCAATCCTGGTATAGAGGAAATGTGGAGAGGCTTGTAGCAGTTCTTATCAAGAGATTCAGGAAAAAAAACACAGTCCATGTCTTAGGAACCTAAAAGATACTTATGAAGCAAGCAAGATCCACTAAGTATCTTATAAGCATCTATTGCATATAGGACTCTGAGGCAGTACCTTAAAAGCAACTTGGTCCTGCAGTAGATAGAGTGCTGAGCCCAGCGTCAACAAGATCTGAGTTCAAATCTAGCCTCAGATACTTACTAGCTATGACCCTGGGCAATGCACTTAACCTTTGTCTGCCTCAGTTTATGCAAATGTAAATAGGAATATTAATTGCACTTACCTCCCAGAGTTGTTTTAAGGAACAAATGAGATATTTGTAACGTACTTAGCACAGTGTCTGACAGATAATAGACTCTTTAAAAACAAGTTATTCCCTTACGTTCCCTCTGTGCTACGCAGTGAGAAAGAAGGGAACACAAGGTGCTTAGACTCTAATTGGGGAAATACAAAATATACACATAAAATACAACAAAATCAGGGAGCCTGTGGTAAGTGTCAGATGATATAGTCAGTAAGTGAAGAGGAAGGAAATGCTGTTCAGAGGAGGGAGAGATCAGTGGTAGCCTGAGTAGGGAGGGCTCCCACTGGAGTAGGAAAGAGCTCTCTTGTGCAAAGCTTGTACTAGTGAAGGTAAAGACAAAATACCAAGAGCAGACATGTCAGTGTCACGCATACAGCCCTGTGGCCCCCAACCTCCGGAGTGTGCAACCAGATTAAAATGTAATTGGGAAATAGCTAACAAAATAAATAAAAATACAGTAAAACACAGATGACATTACATTTTAAAACTAAGTCAGTTTGCCCCATCAGGAACCAGTATGTACCAATTCGTGGCCCCATTTCTATTTGAGTTTGATATTACTGTAGAAGAGCTGGATAAGTAAAAGAAGAGTTTTTTGTTGAATTTCAAAGGACAAAATTACATACAACACAATATAACATAGTGGTGAAGGAACTGGATTTAGAATTAGAAATTCTAAATTCTATATTCATTTCCTGCTTCTTACACTTACTAGCTATGTGATTCCCCACAAACAACTTAACATTTAGGAGCTCGAGAGTATTCTGGTAAATTAACAACAGGGATATGGGGAGAAGAGAGGACAATTGCATGACACACATTTAAATTTAATCTATGTTAACACTTTCTCAAGTCTAAACAATAACAAAATGGTAAATCAAGTCCTGATTAGTAACATATTAGCTCCTCAATTGTGAATGCTAGCACAGAAATTTTAAGATCAACTGGCCAGGGGGTAGCTCTACTACATCCCTTCTTGAGCCTCAACTTTCTCATCTGTAAACTGAGAGGTTTAGACTAGATGACCTTTAAAATAGCTTTCAACTCTAAATGTAAGGTCCCTATGTACACTATAGAAAGTGACTGAATACAAGGTAGGGAGTATATATCTAAAGGATCACAGGCCTTTGTCAAAAATTAAGCAGTCATTAAAAAAACAGAAACCCAATGGAGATCACTGCTTTTTTATTAACTATTTTCTTCTATTTTACTAATAAAATTATGAACACATCTCAAAGCCTCTCTGATTTTTATTCCATCCTTTCCTATAGCCCCCAGTCTCTGAGACAGAAATACATTTCTTCCTTACCAAAGAGAGAAGATGCTAGAGCATAAAAAGGAAAAATGTCCCTAAAGAATGTTTAATGTCTCATCAGTGAAAGGATAGAAGAGAAAAAAGAGAGAGGCTGAATTTTGACAAAAGATTTCCTTTCAGAAAATAGCCAAGGGCAGTTAGTGCTTACATTAGGGCAGGAACCAGATAAATTCATGTCAGATTTACCTGCGTAAGTAAACAAATAGTGGAAATTATGAGACAAAGAAAACCTGGTGGGGGGGAGTCAAGGAAGTTTCCTATGAATAATAACTTCCTCAGGATTCCATAAATAGCGACTAGCCAAGGGACCATGTATAGTGATTAGACAGTAACAGTGACAGTTAATCATAGAAATGAGCTTCAAGAAGGAAGGAAACAAGCATTTATTACAAATCTAGGCAAGTCACTTCAGCTCTGTTTGCCCCCACTTCCTCATCTGTAAAATGGGGATGATAATAGCACCTACTTCCCAGGGTGGTTGCAAGGATCAAATGAGATAATAGTTTGTAAAGTACTTAGCACAGTACTTGATACACAATAAGCACTACATGAATGTTACCTATTATCATCTAATATGTGCCAGCACAGTTTTCCCTTTATTTGTATCCTCAGCACTTAGCAATGCACCTGACAAAGAGTAAATGTTCCATAAGTGTTTGGTGGTCATTTAATGAAGGCTTTGAGTTTATTACTTAGCTGCTATGAACCTCAGTTTCCTTCAAAGTCCCTAATAAGTCACCTCTAAGGTTTCTCCTGTGTGAAAATCCTGAAAGTAAATGAAATTAAAGAGTCCTTTCAGTTTCACCAAGAGCACTCATTTTCAGTACTAATGAGTTCATAAATTGAAAGAAAAACATTCATCAGAATCAAGGGAATTAGGAACTAATAATAGACAGAAAAAGCTTAGCAAAGTAATGTTGTGATCCTTCTGTATTTCAGGGCTGTCTTCTCAACTTGGTAGTTATCTACATCTACTGCTAGGAGACACACCATGGTTTCCAAGATTGAATTGATGAATAATAGCTTACATTTATGTCCTTTGTTATACTTTTCACACTTTTCAAAGCTTTTCATTATACAGTTTTTCTTCTTGTCCTTACAACAACACTGTAAGACATATAGAACAGATATTCCTGTTTTGACAGATGAGAAATAAATAGTGTGGCATAGTGGACAGAGAGTTGGCCTTAGAGCCAGGAAGCTCTGGGTTCAAGTCCTACTTCTAATACATACTGACTAAGTGACCCTGGACCAGTCACTTAACCACCCAGTGTTCTGGGTAAATCTCTAAGTAATAGTTGCAGAAAAAGAACTTACTTTCTACTTTGGGAGAAGGAGTTTCCCCAGCTGGCAGTTCAATTCAATAAACATATGTTAAGTACCTACTATGTGCTAGGCACTATACAAATAAGAAAAAGGAAGACAGTCCCTCCTTTCAAAGAGCTTATAATCTAATGAAGAAGATAATACTCAAAAGGAAACCAAAAAGATCGGTAGGGTGAGTTAAAACCAAACAGAGCTGTTGATGGAAAATGGAAAGAGATATGGAAGGCATATTAAATTATTGTGCATCCCTGAGCTAGTCTCTTCATTTCTCTGAGATTTTCTTATCTGATAAATAGACATAATTATATCTTATTTAAGGTAGAAAGCATGAGAAAGAACATAGAGTAGTGGGTGAAGAATTGACCCTGTAGTAAAAAAAAAATTGAGGTCCCATTCTGCCCCAGACACATTCTGGCCCTACGATCTTGGACAAGGTATTTAATTTCTCCATAGTCAGGAAATTCTTAAAAACTCCTAAGTTATAGCACAGGTAATCAATATGTCTTATTAGAATTGGTTTTCTCACCAGGAGTCCCTTATGCCAAGGAAATCATAGATCCAGTCCAAAAGGGAAAAAATGAAGAGGAGTGCTGTTGTAGAACAGAAAAGTAAATACACTTACAAAATGCAAGATACTAAAATATTACTATAAATACTGTTGTACTGGTAAATAATTAGCAACTGACTGAAAACATGTGATACACTTTAAAGTTTAATCTTCATTATTAGCATATTCTCCATCTCTTTCTTAAGTCTAGACAATCAACAAAACAATAAATCAGCTTTGATTTGTAGCATTTACGGATTTACAAGGCAAAAATGCTCACACTGACAATTTAACAGTCGCCTCTCATGAGCTGATTGTGAGCTAGATCTAGCTCCTTCCTGAATAAGTTATTTATTTCTATCCATTGAAATACAACGTGTAGGTTTTACTGATCACACCCCCACAGGTCCTTACCCCAATGGTATCTAACTCATATAGATATGGAGCCACTAATCCATACATAAGGATCTCTGTTGGCTTCATAGTTTTTTTAAGTAATATTATTTATGGTTTTTTTTTATTTTTATTTATTTTGTTAAGAATTTCCCAATAACATTTTAATGTGGTTTAACCACCCCACACCATCCTCCAATGTTTGACCCTTCTGTCTTGCCCTTTCATCTGCACTTTGGAAATATTTTATTTACTTCTTTTTGTGTTTATAACACTTTCAATTAACAACTACACAGTGTAGTAGAGGGAGCTTTGGTTTGAGAGCCAAGATTTCTGGGTTCTTTAGCACTCGTTTTGTCATTAAACAGCCACATAAATTTGGCCAAGGCAGTGCTCCTCTTTGGGCTTCAGCTACTTCACATATAAAATAAAGGACAGTTGTTTGATCATTTTTAGTCATGTCTGATTCTTCATAACCCCATTTGGGATTTTCTTGACAAAGTGGTTTGCCATTTTCTTCTCTAGCTCATTTTATAGACAAGGAAACTGAGGCAAGCAGGGTTAAGTGTCCTGCCCATGGTCACTCATCTAGGAAGAGTTTGAGTCCAGATTTCAACCCACATCTTCCTGACTTCAAGTCCCACATTCTAGCCACTGAGTCACTTAACTGTCCCAAAATAAGGCATTAGGCTGGATGTTCTCACTGATTCCTCTGAGTTTTAATACTCCGGGTTTCTAAACATTTTCAGATTCTAAATGGCTGTATACCTATCATTACCTATTGACCATGCCCATAAAACCAATCTTAGAAATGTTCTCAAGCAGCAGGGACATGGCTTATCACTTAATTGTCTCCCATATTAAGTAAACTTTTAAGACATTTTTCCACCAAGATAAGAATAAGGCCTTATCCTAGAAGGCTTGCTAAGACTTGAAATCTCTGGTGGTGGGCATTAGAAACAGTGTGCCAATGGAACTATTAACCATGTCAGGTTCTTCTCAGTTCTTCCAAATCTTCTGTACTGACAAGCAAGATCATAAATGAGAGAGATGGCATTTCCACCAGAGTCAAGGGACTTAGTTACTTTAATAAAAATTTTAAAAGCAAGCTGCCAGAATCTTGCTGTCAATGGGAATTTCAGCTGGTAAGTCATTTGGAGGACTTCTGCTGAGTATTCTATTCAAGCTTGACATTTCCAAGAGTCCAGGAAGTGCTCTGATTTGCCCAGAAGGAGGCCCACTTATGTAAGACCTGTCATGATTTCTAAGAAGCGTCAGTGAAGCAGTTCAAACTCTAAGAAAATGACATTAAGACAGATTTTTCACATTTCTTAGTAAAAATATCTCAAACAAACTTCTTTCCCAGTGTCTGCTAAATGGCTGACTGATGCTTGATTCTGGCCCCAACAAAGTTCTGGCAGCGATAACTGTAAGAAGTTATGTCTGCTTCAAAGTGAGCTACCTAAGTGACACAGTAGATAGAACACTAGACCTGGAGCAAGGAGGACCTGAGTTCAAATGTAACCTCAGACATTTACTATCTCTGTTATCCTGGGCAAGTCATCTGTCTGCCTCAGTTTCCTCAGCTGTAAAATGGAGATAATAATAGCACCTTCCTTTCATGGTTGTTATAAGAACCAAATTAAATAATATTGGTAAAGCAGTTAGCATAGTGCCTAGCATACAACAGGTGTTTAATAAATGCTTGGTCCTTTCCATCCCTTCAAAGACAACTTTGGAAGAAGAAAAAATATAATCTCTGTCCAGGGTCCTTCCTCTTCTGTTAAACATCTGGGTTTTGTGTTTCCCCATGAAATTATGGGGATACTGAGCTTTGTTTTTTTAATAGTCATTTGGTGCCCTGAAAAAACTTGTTCAAGAAAACATGTATTTGCATGAATTATCTTATCCACAGTGGAGTTATATCCAAAGCATAGGTATGGTGAGTGGAGGATACTTGACTTCACAGTGTTTTGAGCTTTCAAAAATAACTATAAATAAAAGCTTCTCCCTCACCAGTCTGCCATTCTAAAGATAATAATGAATAATAATAATGATGATGATTAAAAGGAACATTTATGTAGTATTTACTGTGTGCCACACAGAGTACTAAGATCTTTACTAATATTAGAGATAGAGTTAGAAGGTTCCTTAGAGATGATCATATCCAAACACTTAATTTTATCAATGAGAAAACTGATGAATAGAGAGATCAAGTGACTTGTCCTATTGTCTGGGAAAGAATTTTAACAAGGGTCTACTCTGACTTCTAGTCCATAGTGCTCTATCCACTATTCCATGATGCTTCTCATATCCCTGGGAGTTACTGAATTATATTTAAATAACCACACTAAAATATAAATCCCCTAAGGGGTTATATGTGAAGATGTCAGTCATTAACACCATCATTCAAATTAATTCCATGCTAACTGAAAGTTTTAAAAGATCTGATGTTGAATTACTTAAACAAGCTATTGAAAAAAATGGACAACAAAACAACATCAACACCAACTGTAATAATTTCATACAGACATTAATCCAAGATAAATTAATTGTTACAACAAAGCCACCCAAAGAGCACAGTAGGCACATTTGGGGTAAAAAAGCTTACCAGCCAAAGGCAACATTGAGTTAGAATGGGAACCCATATGCAAAATTTTATGAAGAAGGATGATGGATGAGTATGATAAGTATATCTCATAAAACAGAGAGAAGCAGTGGGAATTAAAACCAGTTTAAAGAATTCTTGGTAAGATAACTCTACATCACGATACGCGTGTGCTTTGTCCCAGGATCCCTGGATCTGCTACATGAGCTTCTGCCCTATCTTGCCAAGAACCAGGCCATCTCTACCCATGCTGCATTTCAAATACCCCTTCCTGCCTTCTTCAGCTCCTTTTTGTGTGTTGTCTTTTCTTATTAGAATGTAAGTTTCCTGAGGACAGGGATTATCTTATTTGTATTTCCATGCTCATTAATTAGTTCAGTTGATGTGAGCATTAGCTGAATGGATTTTTATTTCTCTCTTAATCTTTGCTTCAGTCAAGGGATGGCTCATTGAATGGAAAAGGGCGTATTTGGATTAGAAGGTGATTTTAAAAAAGGATATCAATACCCTTAATTTTTAGTTTTAGGAAAGCAATAGAGAGAGGGAACTCCTGAAAAAGATCTGTGTGTGTGTGTGTGTGTACCTTCTCCTCTGTCTGTCTATTTCTGTCTCTGTTTCTGTCTCTCTCCTTCTCTGTCTTTTCTCCTTTTCACTCTCTCTCCCTCTTAGGGTACCTACCATACAATAAGCTTTTATTAAATGTTTTATTTATGTATCTCTCTGTATATATCTAAATAGACAACTGTACAGATAAAGACATGATGACTAAACAGAGAGAAAAAAAATGTAGCTATATTGATACGACAGTTCTTTGCTGTTCAGTTATTTTCAATCACATTCAATTTTTTGTGACGCACTTTGGGGTTTTCTTGGCAAAGATACTGGAATGGTTTGCCATTTCCTTCTCTAGTTCATTTTACAAGTGAGGAAACTGAGGCAAACAGAGTTAAGTGACTTGTCCAGAGTCACACAGCTAACATTAAGTGTCTGAGGTCAGATTTGAACTGAGGAAAATGAGTCATGCTGACTCCAAGCCCAACCAACTATCCACTGTGCCACCTAGCTGCCCATATATCAATCCTTACCAGGATTAAATTAAAATTTTGGAATAAATATTCTAAATCTAATATCTAATCTAAATAGATTCAAAACAGTGGGTTTTTCTTTCCTTCTTTTCTTGCATTATTTCTACCACTTTGAGTTTGTCATTAAATAATTTTATTCTTCATCAGTCTATAACAATAGAAATAAAAATTTGGAGGACAAAAAAACTAGACTACTATCTGTCCCTTATTCTCTTATATTCTCCTCTTTGGATCTGGCATCCCAAAAGTACAAGTAATCAACAGTGCTCAGGAAGAGGCCCGAATCCATAGAAACTGAAAAGCTGCTTAGAAAATACACTCTGGCTGCTTGTTGGTGGAATAATTCACTGGATTCACCAACAGTCATAGCTGACACTACCAAAAGTATGTATCTGTCACATAGGCTGCTGAAATTCTCACAGGGCTCTGATATCTATGGCAATCTGGAAAACAATCTTCATTCAGCCTCCGGCGGGAAATGATATAAAGAATGGTGGTTCTAGTTACTGGGAAGGAGATGGGGATTTAAGGACAGTCCTCAACACATCTCTCTACCAGAGTGATGTCTATGTGGGGTGAGTCACTTTCTTTCTGACTTCACCTCATTTTTCCTACTGCTGATGCTGCTTTCTACACCTCAAACAAACATTGCATGGACTAGAGAAGGAAGAAGGAAAAAGCAGAAAACTAGAGATATAAATCCTGATTTTGGATACCATACCTTCAGTTAGTGTGGATCTGAGTTCAAATGGTTTGAGAAAATGTCATGAATTCATTCATTAATAATATTTATCTGTAATTCTCCTTCCTTGTTTTATTCTTTTTTGGTTTACGTTTTATGACTGTTTTTGTTTCATAAAAAGACTCTAGGAGAGAACTTTTTCTACCAGAGAAATTTTGAGAAAAATTAAAGTAGTATAGGTAATAATTTTTCCTGAAAATTTGATAGAAGTTTCTTGTAAATCCATCTGGATGAGGAGTCCCTCCACCTTCTTAGGTAGTTCCTTTCCATCTAGTTCTATTTTCTTTTTTGACATTGGATTATTTATTATCTCAAACAGTGCTCTATTAATATTAATTAGTTCTATTTCTTTTTTGAAATTGCATTATTTAATATCTCAAATTAGTGCTCTATTAATTTAGGTAATTTATATTTTTTTGACAATTTCCTTATTTCTTTTGTTCTTGGTTTTGGTGGCATATAATTGTACACAGTAGGTTCTGATGATTCTTTTTCTTTCTTCTGGTGTTATGATAGAATCTTATTCATTTTTATTTTGGTAATTTGATTTTATACCTTATTCTTCTGAAATACTGTGGCTAACATTTCATCTTTTTGTTGATCTTTCAAAGAACCAACAGTTCTTCATGCTTTTGATTATCAGTTATATAATCTTTTTAGTTCTCAATTTATCAATTTCTCCTTCAGTTTTCAAAATTCCCTCTTAGGTACTTATTTTCAGTTGATTTCTTGCCTTTTAAATTTTTTAAATTGTATGTTGAGTTCCTTAGTTCTTTCTCTTTTATTTTTTAAAATTTATTTAAATATCTTTCAAATTCTCTTTCTTTCCCTACCCATTAAGAAGGTAAGAAATAAAATATTCATTACACATATGAAGTCATGCAAAGCGTATTTTCACATTGCTCATGTTCCAAAAAGGAAAGAAAGAGAAAGAGAAAAAATATGCTTCAATCTGCAGTCTAAGCCCATCAGTTCTCTATCTGGAAATGAAGCATTTTTTATCCTAAGTCTTTTAGAACTATGGCAGATCATTGTGTTGACCAGAGTTACTAAGTCTTTCACAGTTGATTATCTTTACAATATTATTATTACTGTGTAAATTGTTGTTTTGGTTCATATCACTTCACTTTACATCAGTTCATATAAGTTTTCTCAAGTTTTTCTGAAATCATCACTTTTGTCACTTTTTTATAACTACAATAGTATTCTATCACAATCATATACCACAACTTGTTCAACTATTCCCCAGTTGATGGGCATCTCCTCAGTTTCTAATTCTTTGCCACCACAAAAAAAAAGTTGCTATGAATATATTTTTACATATAAACTCTTTTCCTTTTCTTTTGATCTCTTTGGAATGCAAACTTAGTAGTGGCATTGCTGTGTCAAAGGACACGCACAGTTTTATAACCTTTTAGGCATAGCTCCAAATTGTTTTCCAGAATGATGAACCAGTTCACAACACCACCAAATTTTCCAGTTTTCCTACATCTCCTTCAATATTTGTCATTTTCCTTTTCTTCATGTTAGCCAGTGTGATAGATGTGAAATAGTACTTTTAAATTGTTTTCATTTGCATTTATCTAATTATTAATAATTTGGAGCATTTTTATATGACCATTGATAGCCCTGATTTCTTCTTCTGAAAACTGCTTTCTCATATCTTTTGACCATTCATCAACTGGGGACTGGCTCTTAATTTTATTAATTTGGCTCAGTTACTTGAGTATTTGAAAAATAAGATCATTATCAGAGAAATGCTGCAAACTTTTCCCCAAAATTTCTTGCTTTTTTTTTCTAATTTTGGCTGCAATTGTTTTGTTTGTGTGAAAAACTTTTAAATTTAAGTATTTTACTTTCCATGATACCCTCTATCTATTGTTTGGTCATAAAGTCTTCCCTCATCCATAGATCTGACATAATTTTTCCATGTTCTTCAAATTTGCTTATGATATCACCCTTTATTTCTTAAATCAATTTTAACCTTAGTTTGGTATATGATGTGACATATTGATCTGTGCCTAGATTTTGCTAGACTGTTTTCCAGTTTTCCTGGCAATTTTGTCAATAGTGAGTTCTTGCCCCAAAATCTTGGATGTTTGGATTTATCAAATACTAGATTATTTTAATCATATACTACTGTACATTATTTACCCAATATTTTCCAACTGATCTGTTCCACTAATCTATTCCACTGATTTCTTAGCCAGTAATAGAATTTTTTGATGATTGCCACTGTTTAATGTAGTTTCAAATCTCATACTGTTAGGCCACCTTCCTTCACTTATTTTTCATATATTACCTTGAATTTTTGTTCTTCCAAATGAATTTTGTTATTATTTTTTTCTAGCTCTATAGAGCTAGATTGGTATGCACTGAATAAGTAAACTAATTTAGGGAGCATTATCATTTCCATTATGTTGGCTCAGTCTAACTATAGGCAATAATTAGTTGGTATTTGGGGTTTTTTTTAGTGAATTGTCTTGAGTTCTCTAAGTATAACATCATATCAAGTGCCAAAAAAAATGGTAGTTTTATTCCCTGCTAGTTTTAGTAATTAATTTTTGCATTCAATTTTGATTATCTTTCCTTTGGTTTTCACAATTTTTATTTTGATGTTTATTTGCAGATTTTAATTTGTTCTTTTTCTAGTTTTTTTACTTGTATGTACAATTTTTTGATGTACTCTTTCTCTCTTTTATTGATATAAATGTTTACAGATGTAAATATTCCCCTAAGAACTGCTTTGATTACATCCCACAAATTTTTATAAACTGTCTCATTGTTATAATTATATTTAATTAAATTATTGATTGTTTCTATGATTTTTTCTTTACGTGCTCATTTAGGTTTGAATCACTTGGTTTTTAATCTGTGCTTCAAAGACACTTTATTGAATGTTATTTTTATCAAGGTATGATCCCAAAAAAGGTGCATTGAGGTTTTTATGTCCTAATATATGATTGATTTTTGTAAATGTGCCATGAATAGTTGAGAATAGATATGCTCTTTTTTTATCTTCAATTTTTGTTTTCCATAGAGCTATCATAATTAACTTTTTAAAAACTCTATTCATCTTTTTAACTTTTTTCTTTATTTTATGGTTAGATTTAACTAGATCTGAGAGAGGTATACTCAGGTCCTTTGCTATTTTTCTTTTACTTTTGATTTCTTCCTTTTAATCCATTTTTCCTTCAAGAATTTGAATGGTATGCCATTTAGTGCATTTTTTTCAAAACTAATATAAATTCATTGTCTCTGGTACCCACTAGCAAGATGTAGTTTCCCTGATTATCTCTTTAAATTAGGTCTCTGTTAGTTTTTATTTTGTCTCAGATCAGTATTGCTACTCTTGCATTTTTTTAAAAAAAATGTTTCTTATTTTATTTTTTGCGTATTTTCTGTTTCTTGTGTGTTTCTTGCAAACAACATGGTTTTGTATTCTGGCTTCTAATCCATTCTGGTATCTTCTTTTTAAGAGTAAGTAGATTCCATTAAAACACATACTTGTTGTTGTGTATTTCCCTCCATCCTATTCTCTTATTCTTATTCTCTTCTCTTTTTTGTCCCCTACTTGTCCCCTATTCAAGAGTCTATTTTGCTTCTGACTATTGACCCCACTCATCTAACTTTCCCTTTATCCACCCAGT
Organism: Notamacropus eugenii; assembly: GCF_028372415.1. NCBI lineage: Eukaryota > Metazoa > Chordata > Mammalia > Diprotodontia > Macropodidae > Notamacropus > Notamacropus eugenii. The sequence goes on from NC_092876.1 coordinate 306,422,067, forward strand.
TTTCTCCATGTCTCTCTCCTGTCTACTTCTCTCTTGGGAAAGATGAATTTCTGTTTCCCCTAATATGTGTATGTATGTATTTCCCATCTTGAACCAGTTAAGATCAGAGTAATATTCAAGCATTGGCCACTCTCTGCCTTTTCTATTTTCCAATGTAAAAACTCTTTGCTATTTGCCTCGTTTATGTGAGATAATTTTTCCCATTCTTTCTCTCCATTTCACCTTCTCACAGTAAATCACTTTTTCTCACCCTTTTATTCTTTTCAAATTATCCTAATATAATAGACTCAAAATTCTTCCTTCTAAGTAGACTCCCTCTAACCTCCCTAATGATGATAAAGTTCTTAGGAATTACATATATCACTTTCCAATACAGGAATATAAACTTAAACTTATTTTTTATTGTGGAACTGATATTTGGTAAGAAGGGAATGAAACCGTGGATACATGGTTTGGGTACTCCTTAACTATTAAAGGGATAGCAATCAAGAGGTGAGACTTAACCTAAGAAAATTATTTCCCTTCAACTAATGAAATTTAGAGGAATAGATAGTATAATTCTAGCCTAATACCCCCTTCAGAAGAGCAGAGTGGCAGCTCTTGACCACAACCTCCTCTTCCCCTCCTGGAAGGAATCGAAGCCTCCTTTGGTGAAGGATAGGGGAAGGCACCTGTCATTTTTAACTCTATGGGCCAGTCTATCTCCTATTTTAAAAAATAATATTTAAAAATAAGTTCATTTATTTCATTCCTTATTCTTTCATTGGTATTTCTGACTCAGAACTATGAAGTATTAAACTTGGTCAAAGAGCTTGAATAGATTTTAAAAGACTAGGATACCAAGAAGAAACAACCTAGCCCTTTAGGCCAACTTTAGCAATGTCTTCTGTATACTTTGATCATAACCTTAAAATACCCTTTTCTGTTTGAACCAAAAGTTCCTATTCTCATTTCCAGGATTGGGCAATTTTCTTTACCCTGAAACACAGTAAATTGCCTTTGAGCTAAAATACACCCATAACACCAAAACTACAACTTAATTATTTCCCCAACCCCATGCCTGGGAGATTTTGAGACTTGAATCATCATACTTGACTAGAAAATGCTAGTTTTGATTAGTGGTCTCTTCCTTTATCTCTACAGTTGTGTGTTTCTAGTAATTTCATAGTTGTACTTATTTACCTTTCCTGTACCTCTGTTTCAGGTCCTTGCAAGTCAAATATTCTTATACACAGGTTTTTATTTCAATTTCAGGAATGTATTATATATCTCCTTTATTGAATATTCATCTTTTCAATATTGATGATTAGGCTCAAGTTTGAATAGATTTTAAAGGTGGCAGGTATTAAGTACTGTAGCCTAATATTATTTTCTAATTTTCTCACAGATTACTCTTAGCATCATAGCAGTGAATCCTAAAGGTCATTAAGTTAATCTTCTTCAATTACTAGAGGAGGAAACTGAATCCTCAAGATGGAAAGCAATTCCCCCAAGAAATACTGATTCCATATCCAGTAATGTGCATCATGCTGCCCCCAACAAGACTGTTATTCACTTAAGGGAGAGGTTATTTTTTTTGTAAGGTACCTGTAAGGTATTCTGTAAGGTACCTACACCTAAACTAGTTACCATAGTATATAGCTACTAGAAACTACACTGTCATTACAGAAATTGAATAAACTTGCTTCAAAGAAATGTACAACCTTGTTCATCCCTCTAAGTGTTCTAATGAAAATAACCTGGACTATTATTGAGGAATTTTGTACTGCAAACTTGAGATATTTTTCAGTTTTTTTGTCATTCCCAATTCATGTCCCAATACAATGTTCATAAAACAGATAAAACTAGCAAGTAGGAGAGGTTGATGGTTACTCTTTTTTTCACTTGTTAGAGAAACAACTCAGAAAGATCAAAAGTTAAAAGCCTTTTCAGACTTCCCGGAGTCAAAATGGCAGAGTAAGCAGTAAATTACCATAACTCTCCCATATTCACCTCCAAACAACCAGAAAATAGTGCCCCAAAACAATTCCTGGAACAGAAGAACCAGCAAAAAGATGAGGTCAATAATCTTTGAGCCCAAGAAATTTGGAATATCAACAGGAAAGGTCTGTCTCACTCATATAAAAGGTGAATGCTGTCCAGGCCAGGAAGTATCCTAGCAAGACAATAGCAACCTCAGCAAACCAGTGGTAGATCCTGAGCTCCAGTATGGTGGAGCAGGAAAATGTCAAATAAGGAGACACATACATGTGCGCGCACACACAAACACAACTCTCAGTATAGTGACAGGAATGGGCAGACTCCAGCACTGAAGCACCATCTACTTTAGTGTAGCCCCAGGCAAAGAGGCAACCTCAAAAAGCCAGAACTCCTGACACTTCCATGTAGCATTGGGCAAACAGGTAAATGCCAGACCTACAGGTGTCTAAGCAAATAGGCAACTGCCAACACCTGCCCCCCCACTATGTGCTTCAGCATAGTCCTGGGCAAACACGTAAATGGCAACACTGTGGGTGCCTAAGCAAACAGGCAGCCACCAATACCACATACATATCCCTGGACAAAAAGGCAGGCACTTGCAACCAACACCCATGCATGCTTCTGTATAGCTCCAGAGAGATGTAGAAATACCCCCACCAGCCTCAGCACATATTAGACACTACCACTAGAACACTGGCTCAGCACCAGGTAAGCTACCAGACCACTATGCTCTCCAGCAGTGCCAGCTAACCCCCACTTTACCCTCTCAGTGTAGCACCAAACACTAAGGTCCCTTGTGGGCCTCCAGGCAACATCAATACAGCACCAAGTAAATAGCCAGGGCCCACAGCCTTGGCACAAGAAGCTTCAGACAGTGCCCTTTTTACCCCAGGAGGAGAGGTCAAATTTAAAAGAAAGGAAGAACTCCAAAAACAGATGAGCAAACAACAAAAAAGTATCTGGCCACAGAAATATTGTAGTGACAAGGAAGATCAAGACATAAATTGAGAAGAGGACCACAGTGTCAAAACATCTATGGGAAAAACCCCAAAGGAAAGTGAGAAGTGGTCTCAAGCCTAGAAAGAGCTCATGGAAGAGCTCAAAAAGGAGATTAAAAATCATATAAGAGAGATAAAACAAAAACTGGGGAAAGAAATGAGAGTGGTGCAAGAGAATTATGAAAAAAAGAGTCAATAGCTTGGGAAAAAAAAACAACTGCTTAAAAAGTAGAATTGACCAAATGCAAAAGGAGATACAAAAATCCACTGAAGAAAACAACTCCTTAAAGACTATAATTGACCAAATGGAAAAGAAAATGCAAAAACTGATTGAGAAAAGCAACACTTTACAAGTCAGAATTGGATAAGTAGAAGCTAATGACTCTATGAGACATGAAGAATCAATGAAACAAATTCAAAAGTATTAAAACATGGAAGAAAATTGAAAATACCGTATGGGAAGAACAACTAACCTAGAAAATAGATCTAGGAAGGACAATATCCAAATCACTGAATTACTTGAAAGCCATAATCACAAGGAGGAACTAGATAGCATCTTGCAAGGAATTATTAAAGAAAACTGTCCTGATATCCTTGAACTATAAGGCAGAATAGGCATTGAAAGAATCCACTAATCACCTCAGGAAAGAGATCACAAAATAAAAACTCTAAGGAACATGATAGCTAAATTTCAGGACTATCAAGTCTAAAATACTACAAGTGGCCAGAAAGAAACATTTCAAAATATCGGGGAGCCACAATCAGGATTACACAGGACTTGGCAGCTGCAACATTAAAAGATTGGAAGTCATGGAACATGACATCTCAGAAGGCAAAGAATGTAGGACTAAAACCAAGAATCACTTACCTGGAAAAATTAAGCATAATATATTAAGGGGGGTTCAATTAAACAGAAGGATTTCAAAGAGAAGACCAGAATTCAAGCAAAAATTTGAACTCTAATATCAAGACCCAAGAGAGTATAAACAGTTAAAAAGGAAAAAGAAAATATTAAGTGTTCAACAGAGACAAACTATTTCAATCCCTATATAGGAAGAGGATAATTGTAATTCTTTAAAATGGTATCATTAATAGTATAGTTAGAAAGAATATACATAGCCAGAGGGTACAGGTATAAGGCGAAATTGAGGGAACGACATTTGAAAAAATTAAGGAATGAGAAAGAGGAGTATAATGAGTACAGAAGGAAGGGAGAGGTAGAATGGGGTAAATTATTTCACATGAAGAGGTACGTGCATAAGACCTATTACAGTGGTAGGAAAAATGGCTAAGCAGCAGGCTTTGCTTGAACCTTAACACCTAGTTCCACAAAATAACCACATGATCACTTGATTAATATTTCATTAAATGTATAAACTGAAGTAGTAGTTGCATTTCTGTTATGTCATGACACATTCACAAACTATGATGTTTCTTTCCAATTATTTACCTTCTTTTATTTCTGTGGAGTCCATTACAGTTGTTTCATAATCCCTACAATTTAACCCCCAAATATTTATGTATTTGGTAGTTATCTTGAATGTTATATCCCTCTCTTAATTTTTTGTAGTAACATATGGAAAGATGTAGAAGGTATGTGGGTTTATTTTATATCCTGCTCTTTTATTGGATTTATTATTTTAATTTATTGATTCATTGAATCTTTTAGGTTCTATAAGTGAAACATTTTATTTTCTGCAAAAAGAGATAATTTTGCTTCCTTTGTACCTCTGTTTATTCCTCCAATTTGTCTTACCAAATTATGCTTACCAAAAATTTTAACACTATGAATAGTAATAATGAAAAAAATGTATACCCTTGCTTTACCTCTGATTTTATTGAGGAAGCTTTTTATGGTTCTCCATTAGAAATAAGTCTAGCTTTTGGTTTAGAGAGCCGGTACTTTTTCCATTACCCCACATTGCCCCATCCAAAATCAGCTAAGTTAAATCAGTATTCCCTGCTATAGAAAAGCTGTAATTAACTGGAATCTAATTCTCAAAAAACAACAGCCAGAATTACCTGCTGCATGTATCTCTGGGACTGGGCCACATGCAGAAATTAAATATAAATCGTGCCTTTAATGGGCATAACTAAGGGAAAGTCACAATGTAAATAGCTGGGGCTTAGAATTTTTTAGCTAAGTCCTATATGCTTCAAATGGATCAATGATCCTAAATGATAAATGTGGTCAGAGCCCTACTTTTAAGAGAAAATAGAAAAAAACAAGCTCCAATGAATAATTTATTTTAAAGGAAAACCTTTCCCAAAGCATCTAAAGACCACGATATATCTACTCTTTCATTCCTCTATATACACTGGAATTTTTTTTACAATCATAATAGGTCCTCATATTGATAGCCCTAAGGCCCTGAAAAGACCCTCATTTATCACAGAAACATTTTATATTGGTCTCCATATGGTACCTTTCAAGGTAGGAATAGGATCCCAGACACTCTAGAAATATCATCTATAAAGAATGAAAAAAAAAATTTAAGGGAGTTCTGCTTAATTCTCAAGTGTTCACAAAATTAAGCAATCCATTATCTCTTTCTCTGAACATTCTAGCTAATTGAGGTTTGACTTTATTCTTTTGACCTAGGACCTAAGTACTGCCCAAGGAACATTTGCAGAGGAAAAGGTGAAGTTTCAGCAGAGTGAGACGCCTGCTGGGTACCTCCATGTTATTATGTTGTCAACTTATGACAAAACCATTCTTTTTATTCTTGCTTGAGGAATCCTAATCTAAATGTCAAACATTTGTCCTGTTCCAACATGGAGAAACATATAACTTGCAGGTCAGCATGCAAAGGCTTCATAGAGTTCCTGGTTACCTTATGCCTCTTTTGGTACATTCTTCTAAAACTCCTATTAAAAACAGTGCTAAGATAAATCTGGTAAGTCTGAATTATGACTGAATTGGTCATTGATAGTTGATAACCTATTAGATATCATATGACAAAGGAATATTTTTAGGAGAAAAACAAACACAGAATGATTGTACAATTTGGCAGTTGATATGATAAAGTTTGCTCTAAGATTGAACAAGATGAGAAAAACCATGTAATTTCATAATTGATTCTACTTGCTCTTAGTCCCAAAGTGTGGTGAAAGAAAAGTACAGTAGGAAAAGCACTAGTCTAGGAATCAGGAGACCTGGGTTCTAATTCTGCTACTAGCTGTGCGACCTTGAACAAATCACAAACTCCTTCGGGCTTTTGTTTCCTCCTCTGTAGATAATCTCTAATACAATATTTCTATGATTATAGGTCTGTTCTTTCCAAAGTAGAATCATAAATCATATACACAAACACATACATACACACACACACACACACACACAATCTATTTGTATGAATGAATGTAAAAACATTAGACTAACTACTAAAAGAATTAGAAAAGAACTCACCAAAGAGATAGTACCTGAGCTCAGCCCTGAAGGAATCTAGGGATTGTAAAATGTGTAGATCAAATATACTGTAAGTATGGAAGACAATTTGTATGGGAACTGGAGATGGAATGTTTTCTATAGAATAGCAAGTCAATACATTTGGCTAGACTGGATAGTTCATGAATTGAAAGCAATTAATCAATTACTATTTATTAAGTGCTTGCTATGTATTAGGCGCTGTCTTAAGCATTGATACAAAAAGGTACAAACATAGTCCATGCCCTCAAGGAGCTCACATTTTAGTGAAATTGCTCGTATAGATGGCCATTTCCTGTGTCCTTCTCTACTCATTGCTATCTCTCAGAGTTGAAAGGTTTTGGCACCAAAAACAAATAGGATTGGAAAGTCTTTTAATAAGCTGTGAACTTCTCTCCAAATGAATTCATGGAGAGCACCCTGATAATAAGAAACTATAACAATGTGTATGTCAAGTTCAATCAACAAATTAGTGTTTTCTTCCATAAGTTTTTCTCTCACCCATGAAGAATTAAGTAAAATTAAATACAAATTTACATAGGAAAAACATTTAGATGAAATGAGAGGCAATGATTGGTGGAATAGAGATTGATATCTATTTCTGTATGATTATGTATACATTGCGACAAAAGGAGTCAGTCAATAAGCATTTGAAGTGGATGTCATGTTCCAAGCAGTGTGCTAAGTGCCAGGCATACAAATACCAAAGTAAAATAGTCCCTACTCTGAAGGGACAGGTTACTGGGAGAAATATTTAATAGAAAAATATTTTATAGATTATATATATATATATTCTGTGTGTAGAATAGTGAATAAAGGAAATTGGGGGAGGGTGATATAGCAAGTGGAGTCAATTAAAGGAGAAAAAACTAGACTGCTTCATTTTCTTTATTGAAAGACAATTGCACTAGTTGATGATGTAACCTCCTTTGCTCTAAAAGGTCACAGATGATTTCCTTATCTCTTGAAGGACTGAACAATATTTTATTTCACTTTTCATTTGGAAACTGGGCCCCCAACTGTTTGCATGCCTAATCTCTGTAGAAACCATGCTCAAGGTCAGTTTCTTCACATATGCTCTACAAGCTCTTATTTTCAGATTTGTTACCTTCTGAGATTATTTAAATCAAATTCATAGTTTCTTGTCTGAGACATTGAAGGTGGCTATTGCATGATATTTCTTCTACTTTTAATTTTGATTATTCTAGGGCATACAAGAGATAGCCCAAAAAATAAGGATACAAAAATCAAAGCAATCAGAATTTACACTATCCACATGAGTGTTATCTTTCAAATTAGCCATTACTAGAAGCTGTACCTTTATTTAAAAGATGATGACAGTATCCCAAATACAATGGGATTACTTCTTTGGGGCCAATCTTCACAGCTCATTTAAAGTCACAGGAAAAAGATGAGTATTATTACTTTATGATCCCATCCATCCTGTTTTTTGAATACCCTTTCTAACATCCCCTCATTCATGTAGAAGCTATTCCGATATCATCATTCACCTTATAATGAATCACACTTGTTTCCAAATGACTTTTAGCTGTTCCCAAAAGCCAAATGTATTCTCAAAAGACAAAACTTCACTACCACTGAGGATATCAGAAAGAATGTACTGGATCCACAGGTCCTTCCAAATGAGAAGGCTCTAAATTTTTCTGAACAGTGACAACATCATTGCAATATGTGTATGGCTTGCTTTACTAGGTGAACCAATTGTAGGTAGATGCATTAATTTGGATGGGGAACCTTTGGTGTGTTTGATGTTAAAAAATAATATATTTATAAATTACTATTATGCACCTCTGGCCATATGATCTAAATAGTATAAGGGCACCAATGGTGAGGAAATTTTCCTCCACAAATGTAGAAGTCAACTGTTCTGCAATTAATAA